>NC_034412.1:44597837-44897837 GCF_002078875.1 Numida meleagris
CCCGGTTCGGGGGCTTCGGGGGGTTCGGGGGGCAGCGAGGCAGTCGTGCCTTCGGGGACGGCCCCGGGGGCGGCTCGGGGGGAGCCCCGCGCGTCGCGCTGCCGGCGGCCCGCCCGGGTGCGTTGCGCTACATTCAGTGCCGTACAATGGGATTAAACGCACACCGTTATCATCCAAATTAACCAAACTCTGAATGCCAAACGGGGGGCTGGGGGGGAGGGAGGGGGTTTCCCCTCTCTCCTTTTCTCCACGAGCGAGGACGGAGTTGATCCTCTTACTGTCTGTGTTAACCGCCAGCTGCGGGCACCTGCGGGACCGCTTGTTACCCGGGGACGCTGGTTATGGCCCGGGCCGCGGGACACGGCTCCGGCACTCGGCTCCGGGACACGGCTCCGGGCGGTGCCGCGCCGCGGGGCACGGGGGCTGCAGGAGGGGTGCAGCCCTGGGCCCGCTCTTGGATGGAGAGAGGTGGCACGGGGGCGGACGTGGCACGGGGATGGACGTGACTTCCCGTTCCCCGTCCCCGTGCAGAGTGCGGACGGAGCTGCCCCTGGGGCACACGCTCTTGCTGGCGCTGCTGCTGGCAGGCGCTGTCCTCCTCCTTCAGCCCGTGTCAGCCCGGGGCTGCGTGCCCTTAGGCTGAGCTGCGGTCCTGCAACCTCAAAAGCTTTCTCCAACACGTGCCTGTAGTTTTGTAGCATCTCCTTCGCTGCCTCTTCTGTGTCAGAAATAAAATTTCTAATATAAGTATTGTGTAGCTAATGGTTTGGGAATCCTACAGGAAAAATGCTGCACTGATGAGAGTGAGGGGCAGCCAGCTCTGCCATGGCCCTCAAAGCCGCACGCTGGCACAACATCTGACGCAGCTGTTACCGTTGGTTTTCCTTTCATATCACACAGCTCAGGATGTGCACGCTGTGTGCTGTGCTGGGAGAGGCCCCCAGAGCTGTGCAGGCACCCGTAGGGTTTTCCTGACTGCAGTGGCGCCCGGAGGAGCCTGCTTGGTGCTGCCTATGTTTGGGCAGGGCACACCCAGTGCTGGTGCTGTGCTGGGGCTGGGTGGGCAGCGTGTGCACAGCGTGCCTTGTGTTAGTGGCCGTGTGGGTATGTGCAAGGGCTGCCCCAAAAGTAATGCCTCCTGTTTTATGACGTTGGCCCACGAGGCCAGAGATGGATGTTGGTGGTACAGCAGTAGAGGTTGAACCTTCCCACCAGTATTCCATGGCAGTTTGTTGCCATGTGACAGGTGGCAGCAGAGGGGCACTCCGACAGAATGGTGTCTGATGTGGAAGTACGGGTGAAGCAAAGAGGTGTCACTGAATTCCTCCATGCAGAAAAAAAAGGCACACACTTACATTCTTCGACACTTGCTGAATGTTTCTGGAGACCAAACAGTGGGTGTGAGCGCAGTGAAGTGGCGGGTGGTGCGTTTCAGGAGTGGCAACGGTGACAGTGGGTCACCTCCTCTGGTGCAGATTGTTATGAGAGCAGCATGCAGGCTCTTGTTCATTGCCAGTGAAAATGCACAGCTAATGGTGGTGACTGTGTTGAAAAAGAATGTTTTGTAGCTGAGAATTTGCTCTATTGAATAGTGTTATTGTGCACTTTGCATCTGTTGTAGTTTCCATGGAAATAAATAGGAGGCATTACTTGTGGAGCAACCCACAGAGTTTCCATGGAAATACAACACAAATAGGAGGCATTACTTTTGGAGCAAGCCATGTATAATGATAATAGAATATCTACCCCACCACTCCAGTTGCAGGCTGCAAAGTGGGAGATTTCCGTCAGCACGGCCCCATGTCGCAGGCTGTGCTGTGCACATCCGAGAGTGTTCTGCTTGGCAGACAGAGGAGAGCCGTGGATGCTGCCTGCCCCAGCTGCAGCAAGGCTTTGGCACTGGTCCTCCCACACCCTCACAGCGACGCTGGGCGGACAGTGAGGGCTGCAGGCTGCATGGCTGGGCCCCGGGGGTGCTGCTCAGTGGCCCAGAGTCTGGCTGGGGGCCAGCAGCCAGTGGTGAGCCCCAGGGCTCAGTGCTGGGCCTACCCCTGTCCCACATCTTCATTAACAGTCTGACGGTGGGGCAGTGTGTACCCTCAGTGAAACCGGGGGAGTGGCTGGCGCACCAGAGGATCTTGTTGCCAACCAGAGGGACTTGGACAGACTGGAGAACTGGCATGACAAGAACTTCATGGAGTTCCACAAAGTGCAAAGTCCTGCACCTGGGGAGGAACAGCCCCAGGCACCAATATGTTCTAGATGAGGACTGGCAGGAAATCAGCTTTGCAGAAAAGGATTTGGGAGTCTTGGTGGACACCAAGTTGAACATGAGCCAGCGATGTGCACTTGCCACAAAGAAGGCCAACAGTATTCTTGGCTGAGTTAGGAGGTGGAGGGAGGTGATCCTTATCCTCTGCTCACTGCTGGTGGGGCTGCACCCGGAGCGCTGGACCCAGCACAAAAGAGACCTGGACATACCAGAAAGAATCCATCTAAAGGCATGAAGATCGTTTAGGGTCTGGAGCACATTTCCTGGAGGACACGCTGAGAGAGCTGGGCCTGCTCAGCCCGGAGAAGAAGAGTTTGAGGGGGATCTCATCAATGCCCATGAATACCTGAAGGGAGTGTGCAGAGAGGATGGAGCCAGGCTCTGTTCAGCGGTGCCCAGTGCCAGGACCAGAGGCAACGGGCACAGAGTGAAGCGCAGGAGGCTCCCTCTGAACATCAGGCACCACTTCTGTGCAGGTGATGGAGCACACGCACAGGCTGCCCAGGGGCTGTGGGATCTCCTTCTGGGAGAGCTCCCAAAGGGACCCGGACAAGCAGCTCCAGGTGTCCCTGCTTGAGCAGCACTGGGGCAGAGGGGCCAGAGGGCCCTGCCCACCTCAGCCATCCTGTGCTTCTGAGTTGTCTGTGTGAACATTTAGCCCTGATGTAATTCCCTCCCGGTTTGGTTTGGCATGAAGGAAACATATTTAAAATTTTTCAAGGTACAGATTCAGCTCTTTTTCTCTACTCTGAATGGGATGTAACTCATTTAGATTCAGGGCTTCTGCACCTGTGTAAAGCAGAATAAGTGGGAGGAAAGTATGGCCTTTTTGTTTATTGTGCTTCACCACATGTTGCATTATAACTTGACTCATTAAAGAGTCATTAACAACCATTATACTTCTGACTACTGTGTAAACAATGCTAATTCAATGGGAATTCGGAGCCTAATTCCCTCTAGAGTCTTTCATAACTCCTGCGGGTGACTTTCTTTCTAGCTGAAGTGGAATGGCAGACCCCTGTGAGAGATGTATGAATTCTGCATATTCTACTAATTGGGAGATGCCACAGTTCAAGCATGCCATTATTACGACCCCTCAGCACTGAGCCTTACATGCGGGGTAAGAATTTGATGGGCTTCCTCTCAGCACAGCAGTACCCCTCGGGTCAGCCCATGGTTGCTCTTGCTTCTCGGAGGCTGAGCGGATCAGCCCTGCTCCCTGCTCCACTGCCTTTCAAAAGTGAAGCATGAAAGTGTCAGCAAGGAGAGGTGGGAAGGACAAACGTGTCCACGACACCACGTATCGCGGCCTCTTTTCTCCGCAGACCTGAAGACTTCAAGGATGTCTTTTGTCTCGTATGTGCTGGGGCCAAACCTTCCCCTGTATGGAAGCACAGCCCTCAATGCAAACTGTGAGCTCTGCCCAGGGCTGCACCGCTACAAACCATGGCTATCGCTATCAATTGAGGCACAGTCATTGTCCTGGAGCAGTGTGTTTCTGGGCTGTCTCATCGCTTCGATGGCTTTTGGCTCTGGTTCGATTTGTCTGCCCTTTCTGTCTGTCCATTTCTATCTGCCAGAAGGCCTTTGTGAAGCTCTCTGAAGCCTGCTGTGGGTGTCCCCGTGGGTAAGGGCTGAGCTTTGGAGGGCTTGAGGCAGAAGTGCTCAGACCATACTGCCCTGACACGGGCAGGCTGCAGCTCTTCTCAGTCAGAGCCTGATTTGGGACTTGTAATGGGGGTTAGGAAGAGGGTAAGGATCTCTGTTAGACCATTTGAAGGAGGGAGTTGGGCCTGTTCAGCCTGGAGAAGAGAAGGCTCCTCACTACTGCCTTCCAGTGCTTAAAGTGAGACTAGAAACGGGGGGAGACTGGCTTTGTACATTTTCTGATAGTGATAGGATGAGGGAGAAGGGATTCAAACTACAAGAGGGGAGATTTAGGTTAGATGTTAGGCAGAAATTCTTTACTCAGAGGGCAGTGAGGTGCTGGCACTGCTGCCCAGAGCTGTGGGTGCCCCATCCCTGGAGGTGCCCAAGGCCAGGTTGGATGGGGCCTGGGCAGCCTGAGCTGGTGGAGGCACCCAGCCCACGGCAGGGGTTTGGGCTGGGGGGACTTTAAGGTCCCTTCCAACCCAAACCATTCTGTGGTTCCTTGATTCTATGATTCTGGCATTGTTTTGCTGAAGCAATGATTTATCTGGTCTTTATATATACAAGGTATGAATTTCTGCAGCGTTATAGACACATTCAAGCAAACAAACAAGCAAAAAACCTTAATGTAAAGAGGATTAACACTCAGGGCAAACAGGGAGATTCATATACAACATGCCCCGGTATATGTGCCTGGGAAGGCTGCTCAGCCTTGTGCTCGTGTTTAACCCTCCCAGCACTGTGCGTAGAAGGCAGATTGCTTTAACCGTCTGGCACACACCGTTTCCCGAACAGCCTTCTGATGGACAAGCTGTCGCTGTCCCTTGCCCGCTTCGTGTGTGTTGGTTTGTGGTCCAGGCTGGGGAGATTAGGGGTTGGCTACTGCCCTCTAGTGATCCAGCTCATTTCACCATAGCCTGCGGTTTGTAACTCTTTCTCCTATCCAGCTACTAAAATTTGCCTTTGTGTGTGATCAAAGTCATGAAATTCCATCCAGAGAGATGGTGGGTGCTCCATCCCTGGAGACAGCCAAGGTCAGGCTGGAGGGGCTCTGAGCACCTGATGGAGCTGTAGGTGTCCCTGTTCATTGCAGGGAGTCAGACCAGATGGCCTTTAAGGGTCCCTTCCAATTCTATGATATTACAAATTAATGTCGAACCAGAATTCAAGAGGTCTCAGGATTACACCAGGTGATATGTCCTTGTTGCAGGCAGCATCTGGTATGTATCTAAAAGTACAGCTGATACAACATAAGCATGCCATGTTAGGCATTCATATCACCACCTAGGATAATTCTCTCCCAGTTATTTGCAAGAGAATAAGCTTATTGATTAATTTATTGCTTATACAGAATCATCTTTGGGTCATGTCTCATCACTTTGCCTTCAGAATTCAGTGGGGCAGAGGTTACAAAAGTTCTTGGCATTTGCCATGGGGCGTAGGAGGAAATCAGCAGCAGCGAAGAGTCTGTATTGTGCAACCTACAGATATTTTTGGAGGTACATCTGGGCAATAAAACTTTTGCTTTATCTGCTGATCGGATTGCTTCCTATGCAGTAAAAAATGCCCCTTGTAAAAGAGTGTCTTGGAGAGACCTTTATGGGATCAAACCTTGCAAAGGTGTAAGGATGGCTTGCAAATTTATAGGTTTAGATGACTGACAAGGGAACAGACAGACAGCAAATGCCTTTTTGAGAACATGAGACTGTCAGACGATGGTGATTCACCGTTCAGCCGAGGGAAGGGGAAGAGAGAAAACATAGGGGTGGAAAAAAGGGTGAGGTAGGGGAGAGCATGTTTTGGAGAGCATTGTTTCCAACTGAGCATCACGTACCCCAAAATGTTCTCGAATGATCCTAAAAATAGGTTGGTACTGGGGATGGCAGGTTTTCTGCAATCTCCCTCTGAAGCAGCAGAGCCTCGAGCCAGGCTGGGCATCATGGTACTGCGTGATGTGGCACATGCAGGGCACGCCGGGGATCTTCCAGCACCGTGCCGCTCTGCTCAGGGGGGTGCAGAGCAGGGGTTGGTTGGGAGTCTGCTATATATATTTCTGCATTTAAGACTGTGTCCTTTTTTATGGAACTGATGCTTTTCCAACTGTTTGAAATGTCTTTGTTCCGTGCTCAGCTCGAAGGGCAGAGAGCTGAGCAGCCGTAGATCTGCTGCCGACGGGTTTTTGTTTTGATGTGGTTCTGGGAAAAGCACGTGCACATGCAAGGTGAGACAACCTGATTTCCGAACATGCGCTGGAGGGTAGTAAACAGCCGAGAGTACCTCCCACAGAACGAGGAAAGCTCTTCTAACACATGCAGACTCATTGCAGCAACACTAAGCCTAGAACAAACAGCGAATTCAAATTTTTCCACTATTTGACCTCATTCTTAGCGTCTTTTTTCAAGTTCCACACAGCTGCCATTCATCAGTTTTAGTGTGTTTTGCAAGGAACCAGCATCCCGATGCCTGCAGCTGGAATCTCTTTTAATTCTGCTCATCCTTCTGTAGGTCTATAGCTGAGCATGCTCCGCAGGGAGGTGGGAGCACCTCCAGGGCTCTGTGACTGCCAGCAGTACTGGGTTTGTGAGCGGCCAAACAGGAGGTGTTTGACTTGGGCTGACATGTAAACACGGCTCTGGACTTTGCTCTTCATTCTGCACGTTGTATAAGTTGGTAGCCTAAATCACAAATCTAAAAAGTCAACCTTTTTCCAGGGAGCAGAGGGAGAGGGAGGCCCTTCTGGTAGTGGCTTGGCATGCTGAGAGCACAATAATGCTGACACGTGGTATGGAAAAACCTGGCAGTGGTCATCTTTCCAGGACATTCTCTGCTTTCTGTGCACTTTGGCAGTGCTCACCTTTGTGCCTTCCTGATGATCATTTGCTGTCTTCTACCATGTTATCTCCTCTGTGTGCTGGCAGTGGCCGAGTTACCCTGTGTCACTGTGGGGAGTGCCTGCTCTGGGCCAGCGCATTTTCACTCCTTTCTCACATGTTAGTTCTGCATGTCCCCATGGCATCTTGTCTTTTTGTCTCACATCTCAGCTACCTCTCTTGTTAGATGTTCACTGAGCTCCTCAGACCCAGGTCTTTGTCTCCCACTGGTCACAGCTCCTCTTACAGCTTCTGCTTTCTTTTTGTACTCAATAACATGCTGCTTACAGGTCTCAATTTCATAGGGCACGTTACTCTTCATTCATTTGTATAACATTTCACAGTCTGAGGTTTCATCTGCCTCAGTTAACTGGAAGCACCTCCAAAGTGCTTTTGGCTGCCTGTTACCAGACATTAGTCTGCTTTCTGACGGCCTTCCTCTTTTCAGGGGCTCCAAATGGTGAAGTGTAGGTGACATCTCCTCCAAGATGACTCTCTTGGTTTTTTGTCCTGCTGGCAGCCAGGGCTATGATGCAGCTCTGCATTGTGGTGTACAGCGCTAGGACCAGTTTTGCAGCAGCCACCAGAGCTCTGTTTCCCTGCAGGAGTGCCTTGCTGTTGCTCTCTCTGCTTAGATTGGGTGGGCAGCCCTAGGAGAAAGGCAGAGGTGTAGTGTCACTAGAGAGGCTGGGTTTGGAAGAAGCGTGGCTAGGCTGATGTCTTTTGGTTGGTAATGTGTGGAACTGGCAAACCATTTGGAGAAGTTTTAGTATAAACTCTGTACTTGGCCTTCTGCTGCTCCTTAGACACAGGTGATGTATTTTGCAAGGATAACAGAGTTAAACTTGCATAAACTGGCATGAGGTGTGCGAGTTTCCCCAGCTGGACACTTAGAGCAGCCTGTGGTTTGGGATGCGGGCTGTCAGGAGAGTGCTGGTGGCACTGACCAGCAGCTCGAGCTGCCAGGGGCTCCCAAAGGCTCTGGCTGGGTTGAGTAAGCCCTGCCTGAGCTGGTTGCCCTTTAGATCCCTATGGGCCCACCTATAAGACACAATGTGTATCATTATGGCTGTGCGGGCCCTGGGCCAACAGTGAGAGGCAGGCACAGCTAAGCAAGCGTGTTGAAACGTGCAGACGTGAATAGCAGTGTGCAAGAAGATGCATGTCCCCATGTCCTTCTCAGTAAACACTGCACTTGTCGTATTCCTGAGAGACCTGAAATTGTTGTGTATTTTTTTGTGCGCTGGAGTAGAATCCCCACATGGGCACCCTGTGTGCATTATGCCATCACCGTGAAAATGGGAGTCAGCTTTCGTAACCTCCTCCCTCCTCTACCTGGTTATCTCTTGCCTCAGTTATCCTCTCCCAAATAACCTCTAATTACCTGTGCCAATGAGTGCAGCGCAATCCTATTCTGTCCCCTCAGGGCACCTCAGCATTTGTGAATGGTTAACTCAGATCTCAGATAACTCGCTGCATTCTTGTGGGAAGCTCAAGCCAATGACATTATTTTAACCTTTTACCTACTTAGCTTTTCCCACAACAACTACAGTTCCCTCCACCGTATGCAATCCAAGCAAAAAGCTGTCCTTCCCCCACACTGCTTGTGAGGCTGTGGATGGCACAGCTTCAGACAGCTCTGTAGCTCGCGGACTGGCACAGATTGCTCCAAGAGGCGATGTCACAACGGGATTGGCGAAGAATGATGGAGAGACAGAATAGGCCCGAGTTGCTACAGCAATCTGTTGAAATGCTGTGGAAAAAGCGATGTTGCAAGTCAGACAGAGGTGAGACTTCGATGTTGTGCTGGGAGCGTGGAGAGGACAAGGCCAGGCCCAGTGCAACATTGGCTGCTGAAGCCCCAGTGAGTGGAAAGGTCACAAAGTCTGCCTGAAATACAGGACTGCACCGTGCCCTCTTGCCCATATTCCTAAAGACCCAGAGAAGGGAGCCCACCTTGGTCTACTTGTGCCCATACAGTGTGATTTATGAGGTCAGGACACACATCAGATGCCTTCTGCTGAATGCTATGTTTAAAATATGGCTTATGTCCATGCCAAGTTTCATGGACATGACCTTGTCAGCTCACAGAAACTGAGCAGGGACTGATGAGCAGCTGTAGGAAGGGCACCTGAAATATCTTGGCTGCTGCAAGCACATGCCAGGGGGATGTGGCTAAGTACATGGAGGGTATCACAGTGCAGAAATCAACTGAGCTGGGAGCTTTCTTTAGTTAACACACTAGTCTGTGGGCAACAGGCAACAGTAACATGTTATTACTGCAGAACAGGTTGATGCAAGAGAGGCACTGCACTGTTCCACTCTACAAACCAATTCAAAGCAATGTCATTGCTTTGAATGCAGTGGTTGTCTCACCCAGTGCCCATGTGGGTATGTGGTTCTGGATGTTTGCAGGAACATCTCCCAGCTCTGCCCCAGCAACTCTGGGACAGCCCTTTTGCTCATAGTCCGCATCTGTGTTCTGCTGGAGCACCGTGCCACCAAGGTGTACTCACACAGATGTATGGACTGGGAAGGTGAAGGGCCACCAGATGGCACTCAGGAATCTGCAGAAGGTTCCTGGCAGAGCAGGTGTCTTCCCTCCATGGCCAGCCCTGCCCCACGCTGGGGACTCCCAGAGCCCGTGTTGTCCCTGGAAGCCAGTGCTGCCCAGCTGGCTCCTGCGTCACCCCTCACCAGCAGATATGCTCCTAGCTGTGGGCACAGCTCTTCTCTGGGAGGACTGTTCCTCCTTGGGGAGATCATCCCGTGTTTCTCCTCCAGCCGCTTTCAGTAACATAGACTGCTGGCAGCGGGAGAACTATGGCAATGGCACCACTGATGATGGTGGAAAAACAACATTAAAATATGCCCATAGTACCCTAAAACCAACAGAAGGCGATGTACTGTTCAGGCTGAGGTAGCTGTGCTAATAGTATATATTCTTTTAGTTTGATGAGGATGGGAAAAAGATGGAGATATGGGAACAGTTTGGGCTTTGGATTTTTTGCTGAAAGAGTGATCCTACAAATCTACACTGGCTTGAACAAAACAGGCCTTTTTGCTTTCAGTCTATTTACAGTTGAGTTTGGTTCGAGAGCATAGCGTGAAACGAGAGGGTGAAATCTTGTGTCAGAAGGAAAAAGAAAACGCTGTCATGAGTGAGTGGTGAGGTGGAGGCCCAGAGCTGCTGACGTTGATGCAAGTTCCTGAGTACTTTTACTGAGCTGCAGGAGGAACCACAGTGATCAGGGGTCTGAAATCTCCACATCCAGTTTGGAATTAAAGCAGTAGTTGTTGAGACAAAATTATTTACAGAATGAAGCCTGCTGCCTGCAGGGAAAAATGCCATTTTGCTTACCCATCCTAAGTTACCTGAGCAGTCCTCTCCTTTCCTGCCATTTCACCTCAGGGCCAGCAAGACAGTTGAATAAAACAGATACTTAAAGACAAAATAGGAAGGAAATCTCTCCTTACATAAAGCAATTGAACTATGAAACGTTTTGCCACAGGTGTTGTTTGCTATTGTTGTATACAGGTGTTGTTTGCTATTGTTGTATACTGTATCGTTGTTATTAGTCATTGTAGCACCTTGAAGGTCACTCTGAGACCAGGTGCTAGTCCCAGGCTGGAACCTAGGCCAGCCCCTGTGAAGATGAGAAATTTCCTATCTGGTGATGTGGCAGGATGAATCCTCACTACAAGATTTCTCCCAGAGATGATCACAGCATCAGGTGGTGGGTGGCAGGGAACTAGTAGGGCTGGGTTACCTGGAGAAGAGGCTTCAGAGCAGTGAGAACTAGTCCCATGCTAATGGAAAAGAGAAAGTGAAGCCATGACGAAATGGCTGAAGTGTAATCACTGCTTGCAGACCAGATCTTGCAGGGTAAGGATGTGCTCCATGAAAAATATTAGGGATTGTCACCAGCAGCTGGCAGACAAAAAGCAGCAAATCATTAGCTACAAGAGGATACGGTTTGCAAAGGATGTCTTAAACTAACTCCCTTCTTTTAAACAGAAGGGTTGAAAAAAAGGCTGTGAATGGGATGAAGTTGTGATGATAACACATACAGTTGAGGGATGGGTGGTTCCTGAAGCATACAGTGACACTGCTGTGGATGATTGTGACAAACTGAGAAGATAGAGAAAGAAAATTCTTAGATCAGAAGGCTGATGTGAAAGAGCTAGGTGAAGTTCAGATAACAACACAACAGAGAAGAGATTACATCAGGCTATGTTGAGAGGATGGAGATAGTGGGGATTGCAAGCAGCAGCAATACAGCAGAGACTACCCACCTCCATAAGTGTGTTCTCCTCCCTTTCTTGGGTTTGATCCAAGAGGAGAAGTGTGAGAAAAACTAGATACTATACAGGATTTTCAGGTCAGAGTGTATTTGTGTTTGTAAGTCTAGCTGCAGTGCTTGAAGGCAGAAACCCAAAGTGCGATTAAGTATCTCTTTCTTGTCTCATTTTTGAACTACAGTCATATTCTTTGAGCCAAAGCGAGTTGGTTTTTGGCATCATTTGGGATCATTTTGGACTTCAACCACAAACAACGTCTGGATTCAATTTTGACCTCATGTCCCATATACTTTTATGTACTCCAAAGATTTTCCTGTTCACTTGCAGTTGGCATTCTGGGCTGTGAGGGAACGCTGCTGGCTCACGTCAAGATGCCATCCTTACCCTCCAGCTTGTACTGATAGCAGGGATTGCCATGACCCAAGTGGAGACCTCACACTTGGCTTTGTTGAACCTCATGCGGTTCTCCTGAGCCCACCACTCAGCCTGTCTCTGGGTGGCGTCTTGTCCATCTGGTGTGTCAGTGAACCACACAGCTTGGTGTCGTTAGTGTTGGCACCTGTGTAGATGCCAACTTTAAGATAAAACATACTTGCGGTGACATGTGGGATGGCCTTACTTTTGAAAACACATACACTGAAATGTTGCACTCAGTTTTGGAACCAAAGTAAACAAATCAGATTAAGAAGTGAATTAGAATTGGTTTTGCAAGAATACCCACATGAACTGTTCCACAAACCTACCCGACAATACAGAAATGATGCAGAGAATGATAATGACCTAGCACTCCCTTTCCCTCCTCTTTCTCAACCTCTCTTGAGATCAAATCTGACTTAATAAAATAATGTCAGCTGATATGCAGTAGCTCAGATGAGCTTCTTAGTGTGAGTGCTTTGTTACCAGTGCATGATGTGATGCCAGCCTACGTATTCTTAAGTGGTTTTTTAATGTCCACACAGGAGAGTTGAACAGATCCACCAAATGGAACTGACCTGAAAGCTGCTTAGTCTGATGAGCTCGATTTCTTTGTGCAGACAAACTTTTGATTTTCATGCAGCAGTGTATCTGTTTGCACCACACTATGTCAAAATGCCTTGATAGTGATAAGTGCAAACACATGTAAGCATAAAAATAGTGCCACACCCTACAAAGCCAAGCAGTATATCAAGGGAAACGATCCTCTTAAAGAATGAAGTAAATAGATGTTGTTTCTGTGTCTGTAACCAGTTTATCACAGTCAGTTGCCCAATGGTGGACAGATGTGGGTAGAAAATGACGTCCTGGAGAAGAGGTCAGAAAGCCAGATGGCAGAGATTGGAAGGCAGGGGGACCCTCCAGCTCACAGGTACACAGGTTACATGAGCAGCAAGCATACAAAGAGCTGAACTAAGCCCTGGTCTGATGTTACTGGGGTCAGGGAGCTTGCTTCGGTTCAGTACCGTGAGCCTCTTCAAGGGAGTAGTGTCCGAGCCCTTCTGCCACTGCCGTAAAATTGAATTTTGACCTCTCCAATGAGGAGAGCAAAGTATACTGCTCTTCTTCATCCTCAAAGCAAGCAAAATTCAACATTGTCTAGACTGCTGAGAAGTGCTGAACACTCAGGACCGGCTACGTTCAACTGGCAAACAAGGCTGCTGGAGCAAAGTCAAATCCCTGGCTGTAGGTAAGAAGGTAACAAAAGCTGTTGGACTTGCAATGCTGGACTTCAGCACTTTGCTTAGGGGTAGTAGTTAAAATGCAGACTCAGACAGTCTTAGTGGAACTCAGAGGAAATAAACAACGCTTAGGGACATTACCTTTGGGACCATTTGTAGTGAGCGATTCCACACGTTTCTAAAGGCAGGCAAGGCATTCACATGGAATATTTCTTTTCAGAGAATATTCAGTATCAAAAAGAAGTCACAAAGCAGTGACCTAATTTCCTAAACAAAACAGTCCCAGCAGGTATGCAACATAATAAAAGCATGTCACCCCACGTAACAGAAAAGTTGTCAACAGCTGGTCATCTCCTGAAGTTTAGTTTTGTTCTTGCAACAGAAGAATCCCTTGCAGCAAACAGGTTTCAGGAAAATGTGAGCAGGGTTCCTGAGATCAGGAGGTGAGGAGAAGAGGTGATTTCCTCTTACTGCTTCTGAGAATGTTAAAAGAACGCACTGAAGTTCATGTTTTGGGAAGTGGTCTACCGCTGGCCATTCCATCCATTGAAAAATCTGTGCTGTCCTAATTCAGAGTGGACTGCAGGGTCTCCTTACCCTTTCCACTCACTGTTCTGGGGATGAATGGCAAAAGAATCTGAAAAATATTTGCAGCCCCATGATTGCAAATTAGCACCCAACTCATCAGTGGTCTGACATTATTTGTCATATGAATTCATTTAGAGACTTGTAAGGACCAACTGCAAAGATGCTCAGACACCTGCCTTTCTCAGCCCTCCCACTGCATGCTGAATGTTGTCTATGTACAAGAGCAATTTGTTGCGTTTCCAAGAACTAGAAGATAAAGAAGACTAAGGGAGAACAATTGAGGTCATTAATCCTCAATTATACAAGAAATATTTATTCAAATCAGTCTTTAAAGCTGACAGTGTAGTCCATCAATATGTCAGGACCTCCATGTTGTTGTAACCATTGTATGCATATGAAAATACTGCTTATGGTCCAAAACCCATCTGAAAAAGTGATGCTGAGCTTGATAAATACAGGAAAGAAGCAAGAACTGTTATAAGAGCTAGGTGTCTTCTCTTGAGCCAGCTGATACTATTGGAAAAAGAAGGTAAGCTTTCTGACACGTATGCCCTTTACAAGTGAAACACAAGCAGCAAACCTCAGGCTAATTACAGCCCAGAAACTATTGCTCTGATCTAACTTAACTGAGGTCATAAATTAACTTTTTATTTAAAACGGACTGTAGAACACAGAAGGCTGTTAACAAAGGGAGAAAATGATAATGTGATGAGTTCATCTTGAGTAGAAGGGATCAGATGGACATCACCTGTGACAGCAGATGGCAAAATGATGGGCTGTGAAAGCACTGCCTCTCTGAATCTGGCGTTTCTAGTAGCTATTAGAGTTCTTAAGTTTAGTTCAAGCATTCATTTTTGAAGGTCTTCTGTAGGACTTTTTAGAAGGTCAGGATTGATTAGGATGTGGGTGAGTTATCCTGCAAAATCTTCTTTTTGCCAGTGATTATGTATTTCTGTATTGTTTTGATGGGGTATTTCTGTGCATTTTGGCTGAGCTCTATGAGTTGGTGGCTGTTCGGGTTTGTGCATATAACCTATAGGATGATGAAGTATATTATGGGACGTATGTTCATAGAATCTATGGATTCTGATTAATCTGTAATGAGAGAGAGCTTTTGGATGAAAAACATGTAGCCAAATGCAAAGTATGCTGAAAGACTTTCCTAAGAGTCTCTTCAAAGCTTGTATGATATTCTCCACAAGATGAGGCCTGGGCAGCAGGGCAAGGAGCCACCGCAGCAGTAACTTGTTGTAACCCCTGAAAGCAACGTGACGTGGCAAAGCCCGTATGGCTGCTCTCTGATGCAAGGTAGTTTTAACTCAATAGCAAGAGCTGTGAAACTGGATTTATTGCATTGCGAAACCAGTCTCATATCCAGGGTGGTGACAGGCTGCTCTTGTGAAAACCTCTTGAGCAGTTTGTATGGGTGCAAAGATGGGAGCAGCAGGTGCTCTGGTAGGTGCTGGGCCTCCTCTGCACCGCATCCACCCCGGGTGGGGATGGGGGGCACCCCTCGGTGTCTCAGGTGAGGGCAGCTGGCCTGATGCTCTGTCCCAGGCGGTGCTCCCCAGGTGTGACTGCAGTACTTCACTGCCAGCAGCAGCTGTGGAAAGTGCCCTGCAGTAGTGCTTGGTGGCTGCAGGACAGGACAGCTCTATGTCACAGCTGCATTTTAAATACCTATCTGTGCTGTAACGGCCATGTAGAAAGCATGGGGTGAGGTGAGAGGCTGTAGTGTCTGAGATGTAACTGTACACCAAGTCTGCAGTGTGGGAAGAGGGAGGAAAAAGTGAGCAGAGCCTCTCCAGAGCACCTTTGGGAACCAGGACATTTGTGCTGGAAGGTGCGCATCATGTTGGCAGAGAACTGACTGCAGAGGACAGGTGTCTCTATGGTCTGCAGTGCGTGGATGAAGCATAGCTCACTCAAACGGCAAACCAGCAACGTAATGTTGAATGAAAGGTTGCACGGCTGGTTGGAATCAATTCCACAAGCATGCAGGAGGCACAGCGCATGCGTGGCGCACTTGTATGCATGGGCACGCCTGGCTGGGACGGAGCGGGAGTGAGGGGCAGGAGGGGCTGCTTGATTGGATGTGAATAATGGGCTTGATTTCCAAGCTTTTCATCACGAAACCTTGTCCCGTCTGAAAACCTTCCCGTTCTTCCTATCTAAAAGCAGATTTCATGGCAAAACAATTCCAAGACTTTGGCTGTCATCCAAACGTACTTGGAGCTGTAGTATTCCAGCTGATCAGCAGGCTCCTTTAATTTTTCTGTCACGCAGCCAAGATCTGGCTGCATAAAGATAATCCCCAGTCTGGCTTTACCATCTGAGATGACTTTTCCTTAGGAGCAGCGCTGCAAGAAAAAGAGCGCTTGGCCTTCGTGAGTCTGGGCCTTCTGTAGAGTGCCAATGGAGATTACAGAAACATCACTCTGATTGTAATATACATCATTGTTTTGCCAGTGGACAGAGTCAGCACAAAGGTCACAGACACCAAGTTAAAGAAGCGTGTTCACCTTTACTTACATTTAAAGCAATGAGATAATAAGTGAAATGATATAGCAAGACTAAAATAGAACAAGGCAATGCACCTAACCATTACTATGTAAGATCAACTGCAGTGATTAAGAAAGATGCATCACCTATTGCCCGAATACTTTACCATCATCCAAATCTGCAATTGTTGGGGAGCCCTGATTGCAGCGAGGATTTGGAGACCCTTTCCCAGCAATGGGGAGGTCCTACGCAGTGTGTCCACTTGTAGGTGATGTCTCCAACTTCACTACAAGAGGGTGCAGATTTTATATTGTTGAATAAATAAGTTTACGTAACAGGTGGAAGCATCTGGTTTAATTCTCCCTTTTTGGAATCCACCTCAAACTTGGCCAGGGCTCAAGGAGGAACCAAGAAAGTTTGTGTACTAGTAGACCTTGACACTATGCTTCCAAACAAGGAAAGGTTAATACATTCTCATAACACTTTATCTAAGCCACGTCTCTTGCTAATTAGATGTTTTGTCCAAGATACATATTTCGCTAATGATCACACATATTTTGCTAATGATTGGATTCTGATGATATATAATGCTTTGTTGTGAGATTCATCTGGAGGTCAACTTTGGTTCAAAGCCTACTGTTCAGGCCTTAGTACTTCAATCATATATATTATGATATATATGTACTTGGGGACATGATTTGGCGGTGGGTTGTTAGAGCATTATGGTTAGGTTGTGGTTGGACTTGATGATCTTGAAGGTCCTTTCCAACTTGAGCAATTCTATGATTCTATGATTCTATATGTACATATATGTGACAATATGTGTTATGGATATCATATATGACCATCTATATTTATATATATACTTATGTATACTTATATATATGGCTTAATAGGAGTGTTGCAAACTGAACTGTAGCCACTTCACTTTTTGGTCTAGTCTGTATGTATCTTGCTGAGTAAGGGCATGATCCAGAAACCATTATTCATAAAAATAATCTGACTGCAGGGAACAGGTTTACTTCTTGTAAGGGATATTGTCTGCATAAGCAAGGTTCATGTACTCTGAAATTATAGAGAAACGGAACCAGAAGTTGGAGTCTATCACAGCTGATTGGTTGGATGGTAATGTATTAACGTATTAGCCAGTACACTTTGAATTTGTTTGGGCTTCTTAATGCACCTTTATCTGTGTCCAGAATTCCCTTAGGCTAAATCACTACCTGTGTTAGAATCCTAGAATTATTGCACACTTGCACCCGTGCCTCCTGATGACATGAAATTTACTGGTGACCTTCAGATGATACAGCTTTCTACTTTCCCTCTCTCTTTCTTTTTTTTCCCATCTGGCCATAACTTGTCCACATTCAAAAATGGGTTTCTGGCTTTCTGATGACAGGTAGGTGCCTGCAGCAGTAGGCATCACTGCAGGAATAATAAGATTCTGGGCAAAACATGGAAGAGTCTGCTCTTAGATTTGAGACATACCTGAAAAATGCTGGGGGAGGGCAGGCAGGGAAGAGGAAAAGGAAGTCAAATGCTGCCCCACAGGATGTAAAGCAAATGTAAGTAAATGTAGACTTGGTTCGTGCATACAGTGTTGCTTCCTGACCTGATTTGCTCACAAGCAGAATAGGAGTCATGTTCATTTTGAACTGAAATATTACTTTATTAAAAAAAAAAAAAAAAAAACAACACACAAACAAGGAACACGGTGAACTGAAAGTCTGTGTTCTTCAGAAGACAGTAAACTTTCCTCCATCTTACTAATAAGGCAAGCATGGCCAGTTCCTTGCACTCAGCGGTGGTCACAAAAATCTGCAAAGTGAGAGCACAGGTTGAAAGTAAGCGCAGAAATTTGTGGAGGACAAAACCTGAATGTCACCGCTGGACCTGCAGGCCATGCCCAGGGTTGTGCTTGTCAGTGCAAAGGCTGAGCCATCCCCAGAGCTCCGTGCTGTTACCTGGGGGGTTGTAAGTGCAAGGGGCAGTCCCAGTATGTTCTTGTTATCCCAAATTCCAACATTTGTATGGGAGGTTTTCACTGTTTATGCAGTGTATCTGACACTTCTAATGACAGACAGCTTGTGTTTTCACAGTGGTGAGGAGCCCCTGACTGCAGATAGGGATCTTCTCCTCCTTGACAGCATGCAAACAGAGAGCAGAACAGGCAGTTCCTCCCAGATAAACTCTGACCTAATTCGGGCTAATCCTGGGAAGGGTGAGTGCTGCTGAAAGCTCCTAGGGAGCCTCAAGAGGAAGAAGACACAGAAGAGCTTTGTGTTAGGGTTTAACACAAGGCAGAGCACGGTCATGCATCAGCTCAGTGCTGATGAGTTGAGCCACTGGACACGCAGCCTCAGCCTCACTCCTTCACACGCCTGGTTATGAATTTATTTGCTGCTGGAGAAACATTCAGTAAAGCATCAGCTTCATCACGTCATTCAGTGGAAAGAAACCAAAGATCCTTGGTGCACAATCTCCAGTCCTCCCATTTGTTTTTGCCTGAACGTGGGTATTGCAGACCTTATTCTTTGAGAATTAGAAGAGTATCTTTCCTTTTTTTTTGCTTCTTGTTATAATCATCACACAAAGATGAATGAGCATACTCTGTGCTCTGGTTCCAATGACTGTGGCAATCCTGCAAGCTTATGGGGGCATAGAGGTCTGCATATGATTTTGGAAATAAGAGGCCTTAATGCTGAAGTGTTAGTACATAGGGAAAGCCCGGAGGTCAAGCTAATGATTTTGTTGTGTGCTCAAATGTGAGACCTGCTGGCCTTGGTGTGTCTGCAGTGCTGGCAGGGCCGTGGTGTCACCACATCAACTTCAAGGATGTGTACAAGAAGAGAAATACTGGGTTTGTCCAACTGAGAGCAGCAACAGAGTAAAAGAAGTCATTACTCCATTTGCAGCAGGAAAACTAGGTTTCGTTCAGACTGCTGTTGCATTAATAATCTCAGATATCACGCACGTTTTATACAGTGATAAAGGTCAAAGCTGACAATTGCAAAGTAAACTGAAGTACTGACACTATTCTGCTTTGAATCGCTTTTATATCATTTTTTGTGTTCTTTAATGTAGTAATGGGGTAATAATGTTTTCCAGGCACACACTTACCAGTCTAGGCGTGGCATGGCTCCTTCTTTTTGGGAGTGAATTAAGTTACACCAGGTCTTTTGAGTGTCATGGTATTGACCCCGGGACCCGTGGTAAATCCCATAATTGGTATGGGATTGTGTCGTTGGCCACGTTTCCTTGAATTGCATGATGGAAATTTTACAATAAACTATTGAATGTGAAATAGAAGTAAAAGGTCTCTGTTTTTTCAGGCTTATTCTCTACTGCCAGAGTAATAGAAAACAGGTACGTACGTTTATCCTGCCACTTCTCATTGAAGCAGCGAGACTTAGCAGCAGACACAGAGGTGTAACCGTGTCTGGATTTTGTTCATATCTTCACCATTCACCTACTGTGCGGGCAGATCCATGCACTTCTCTTTGCCCTTCTTTCTCAGTCTGCAAAATTCACATAACGCAGCTCTGGGATTTGAGATTTGGGCAATGCTGATGGGCTCAGTCCCACATCAGTTTCAGGAACCCGGGGGAGTCAGCATCACTGTGACTTAGTTGGGAGCAGTTCCGGCTGGGTCTGTGTGTGTCAGCAAAAAGATGACCTCAGGAGGGTACGTCTGAAATGGTGACTTTTCTACTAGTGACAATAACGCAGTGAAATAGCAGCAAAGATCTGTGCTGTCATGGAGCAGTACTCTTGATGTAATCAAAGATGTACGTGCCTCTGGGCTGTTCCTCCAGCAGCTGTAGGGCTGAAAGGAAATTAGGAAATGTGGTTGTGAAAGAATAAAAACGTTGAGAAGAGTGCTAGGAACTGATTACCCCCTTGTCTACAGGAAAACAAGAAGTGACTGTCTTCTCCAGAGACCTGAAATAGAATATATTTAACTTCAAAGGGAGCAGCAGTAAGGTCACCTTGCTCACCCACTACCTCCTTGGGCAGACACTGGCTGTAGGAAGGCCACAAGGAATCTGCACCAGGGCTTCTGCCTGATAGCCACACGCCGATGGGGCTGGTGTGCTCCTAGTTGCTCTCTCAGGGGAAATGGGGCTCAGTGAGAACTGATGCATACAGCAAGGAGTAAAATCGTCATTGAAAACTGTCTCCTTTCAGATTTAAGCAACCAGTCACTACACTTGCAAGGAAGTTTCCTAACACGTCAGAAGCGTGTGCAGACCCAGAGTTGATGACGGCTTCCTCTTCACTGTTACTACATCCATCCCATGCATGACAGGCTGGTGATCCCTTGCATCATGTGGTGCCAGTCCCATCTTGTCTGGGCAGCCACTGTGGGTCTGTCTGCAGGAGCACTGAGCCCATCCCTTTGTTTTTGAGGTGTGTCCCCACTTTTCTGACCTCACTGCTGTGCACAAGGGGCCTTTGCTTCTTGCTGTCTCTGTGTTTCTCTGATGGGAGTGAAAGCTTCTTCCCTTGTGTTAGCTGAGCTTACTGAGGCCTTCAAGGCTGGTTTGGCCTCAGGACTACCGGGGCACAGGGTGCTCCAGCCACGTCTCACAGCCTTGTCTTACCCCCAGGCTCTCTGAAGCACGTTCCCAGGTCAGCTGTCCATAGGCCCCACACTCATGTGTGTGAATGTAAGTGGATAACAATACACATGATGTGTAACACTGTCAGAACATCCCTAGCTATGAGTCATAAGGGGGCATTACTCAATGCTGTCTCACCAGGGGTTTATTACTGATAGCTGTAAAACACTTGGATGGTAAAAGATTCCAGGCATGTGAGTTATGGCTATCAGCAATAGCATTCATCAGTCACCTAGATGCTTAGCACTGGGTATTTCCTAATGAACATGGAAATGCATTTCCTGCAAAATGGCAGCATAACTGGTTAAAGGAGAGAAAAATAAGGAAGCTTACGAGCAAACCTCATGCATCCAGGGATTGTTCAGCCTCGTGTTGTTTAATGTAAGTTGATGCCTGTTTTGGATGTGCAGATTGTGCCTAGCCCTTCACAAAAAGATGTGAGGAACAGAGGACAGCAAAATATAATTTTCCACGTGAGCCAGTGCTAGAGCATTTCAGCAAAATAACACACAGTCGCTTGGACTAGCAGCAGGGGATGTGTGTGAGCAGCATTGGCGTGCCTGTGCATGTAAGAGGTTTCAGAAATAAGGTCAATGTGCAAGTGAGGCTGGGAACAGTAGGGAAGAGCAGCCTGTTAGTGCAAAGAGACGCTGTGATTCCACATCTTTGGGGACTTGGGGGCGACTGACCTTTGCTTTGGGCTCAACTCATTAGGTAGAAGAGGGGACTGCTGGAAATAACCACTGTTGGTTGTAATCTCTTTCAGAACTTAAAGGTTAAAGCAGAAGTTTAGCCTGTCTTCTCATAAAAATGCTTGCAAACCTTCTAAGGAGAAAACTGCGTGCTTTCTTGATGGAACCGGGGAGGAGTAAATGCACTGGTGTGCACCACTGGGCATTTGACTGGGCCTGGAAGCTCTGCAAGGCATGGGACGCTGCAGGGCTGGACAATGTGAGAAGAGTACCCTGGAGCTGGAGGCACCTCTGCTTTTTCCTTCATGCAGAACAGTAGGGACAACAGTAATCACCTTCCTGTCTTTGAATAGCAACAAATGGTAGTGAGCAGGTGAATGCAGTGCTGCTGGCTTGGAATGTGAAGCGAAGGGACGCTTTCAGCTGTACTTCACTTGCAGGTAACTCAGGTTTGGATCTGCTATGTTGGCCACAGCATCACTCAGCAGAGGTGTCTGAAGAGCTGCATCCTGCTGTGGCATGGTGACGCATGGGCACTGGAGGCTGAGCCATACAGCCTCTCCAGCTCCTAGTGACCGCTGGGAGCAAGCTGCAGCTGCTGCTCTCCTCAGGTTGTGCTTGTTCTGTGCAGTGAGGCCAGATAATCAGCTATTTAGGGCCATCTGGAATGGACTGCCTATTTAAGTGGAGTGTCGGCTCTGGACTAAGCTCATCAATTGCCTAATCATCTTGTGCCACTGATAGCACCAGCTCAGAGATGGCTCTGCAGCGCTTACTCACATGGGAGTTTTCACTCCCCTTACAACTGTGGGCCTTGTGTTTTAATACACTATGTGAGGACACATACGAGCTCCCTGTAGGGCCTGGACAGACTGATAGAAAGTTTCTGGGCAGCTCCCTTGGGTAAGGATTTTGTACCTAAGGCTCAGGATGGAGGCTTTGTCATGAGGATGATGGATTTCTTAGCCTGCAGGAGGCCACTGGTTTTCTCTCCTTCTAACCTTGCTTAATGTGGAGCTGCACTTGAGAGCTGTTGTCTCTGATTCACCTTCCCTGGCTGGCAGCCGTGAGGTTATTCAGCAGTGCTGGTGTCAGCTCTGCCCTGTTATTGGTTACTCCCTACAGAAGCCTCCATTGAAAGTTGTTTTAAACACTGCGTCTTTCAGCTCGGCCAACAATTTACCAATGTACTATAGAAAATGTATATCCCTGATCATTTCTAATGCTACAAAGTGAACATTAGTTTCCGGACTGGCCCATTGTCCTGCTGTGGGAGACGTGCAATGACCATCTTGGGGCAGCTGTGTGACATGTGGCCGTGGTGTGACATCAGTGTGCAGGGTGCTAGCACACACAGCCCTACAAAAACAGGATAGTAAGTAATAATTAAGGCATTACAACAAATTTTTATCAAGTAATATATTTGCCCTTCCAAGATCTTCCTATCCACAATCCAGAGTTTTGCCGCTGCCTTTGATGTTGCTGGGAAAGCACCTTGTTATTATGGTGACAAATAGCCCAAAGAAGTTTAGTATAGATATACCCATAGGTGCCTAGTGCTTCAGTTATGATGTTAGAGCACTGATAAGGTGGGTAGTCACTATGTACTGTGCTTATTTGTGGGCCTGCTCAGACAGGGCAAGATTTTGCCAACTGCACACTTCTATGTCATGCAGAGACCTTTTGATTAAACATTACTCCTTAATCTTTCTGAATTTCATTTACACTATGTACTTTCAGGTGATGTCCATATAAATGAGAATATTCTCCTCTTTTTTTATCATTTTACAAACGTGGATATTGATTTAACGTTTTTTTCTTTCCACTCAACCCAAGTATTCTTGTCACTTGTGAAATTATTACCAACTCTAATGTTACTAAATAGACATGGTTTTCTAAATAAGTCTCCTTCAAATGCATACACACAAATGAACGAGCAAAACAGATAAAGGAACATGACAGTCTGCAAGCTGGAGTCATGCTGAAAATGAAAGCTTCATAACAGTCCTGGGACAGAGCATTTGAGTGATAAACATATTTCTAACACTTGCAACAGAATTGCAAATCCTGACTAATCTACCCAAGCAAATGCTTTTCTATGACCGGCAAGTCCGAAATAAAATCCCATTTGTTTGCTTGCTTTGGAAAAGAATCAATGTTTCCGTGTGGAAGGAAGCTGGACAGAAATTTAACTGCGGGGGAAGAAAGGGGAATTTAACAGAGCTGCAAATCCCCTAGTTCTCCCCACTGACCACATCTTCTCACTTTTGGCCCTTTTTCCACTTCCCAAAAAAACCCCTAGATCCTAATATGAGGTTTTATTTAAAAAAAAAAAAAAAGCACTTACCCTGACTTGAAGGCTAGAACATTTTGTGGTTACTGGATGAATGAGCAAACATACGTAGAGCTAGTGAGGGTGTCTAAAAGAAAGAAGAATGAACTCTTTTTTTATTAGGGATTTAAGTTTGGCTTTGGTGTTGCTGTTTCAAAGAGGAAGTGTTAAACAAATTGGAGACAGTCCTTTTGTTTGCCAGACCTTGCTGTGTTGAAAGCCATGGAAATCTTGTCTTGGGTTTCAGTGGAAGTAGGGCTGGGAATGTCAGGATAACTGAGGTGCTAGGCAACAAAATGTAGTTCGTACTACAAGTTTCCTTATTATGCACCGTTTATGCTGGAGTCCATTGTGGCACTTGTTGCAGTCACTGGAAATCCGTTCTTTGGCTTTGGCTGGTGATAGTCCGGAGAGGTCTGACTGGAAAAGGCCCATTAAAGAAATGGTGGGTGTGTGTCTCAGACACCAGATAGAAAGAAAGGCGGGTATTCCTGATAGCTGATTGGCCATGGCTTCCAAATACTATGGCTGAAATCCTGGTTTTACATCATATTGGTTTAATATGGGAGGAACACCATGTTATACGTGCTCTATTCCTGGTGAAACTCAGTAATAATTCTTTCTTGAAAAATTGTTTTTGTCATGAAGAGTACGGATACTTGAAGTCTTTAAAGTGTCAGGGAAACTTTGGTCATACCCATTTGCATAGATACTCTAAAATTCTGTGGGAATCTTTCATGGGTGCGGAAGGGAATTTTTCACTTCCTGGAGAACTTGTGTTTTAAGACATATATGTTCTTAAGTTCTATGCTTGTTTAAAATCTGATTGTACAAAGGGCGCATACAACTACAATCATGGAAAATGTGTGCCACCTTACCGCAGTTAAAAATCCCAAAAGACCAGCAAACAGCAATAGAGGCAATACACTGCACCCACTCTGAATGATTTATATCCTAATCTAGACTCTGTTGAAGCCAGGGGAGAGATTTTCATCATCTCCAGGTGAAGTTGAATGAGGCTATTAACTAGCACCAGTATTTATGTGTCTTATGATACTTAAAATTGAGTTCTTTCTTGTATGTACAGTGATAATGAGGGGACTATTACTGTGTGTGGCCTGGGTTGGACTTACTGAAAAATGTTGAAGATGGTCTCTCCATTTTTATTCCATCTTTGTGTTTCCATTTCACAATTCTTATCAAATTAACCTGTCAGAAATGCCCTTGTGGTAGCAGCCCTTTGCTGCAGTAGGTGATGACAAATTGCAGGAAGCATCTGTTGCCATGTTTTGGCTGGGTGGAATTTCCTGCAGGTTAGGAAGGTATAGTCCTTCCTTCACATTCTCAATAGGCTGTCGGGCACTGACAGATTTCTGTGGCATTCTCCACAAGAGCAGAGTGGGAGGAAAAACTCTTTCAGCATGGGGCAAACCCCATGCCCAACACTGCTTTCTGGGAATGTGATAAAGGCCCTTTCATCCCTGTGAGAGCCAGAGCTTTTTTGATGTCATGTGCTGGAAGAGAAGCAGTAGGATGCAGAGCCGATCTCCGCATCAGAGATGTGCTGAATGAACGGTTGGGAAGTTTGGGGTTGGCTGGAAGGCATGCTGGCATCTGACCAATGCAAGCTGTGGTTTTTGTAAAAAGAGCAGTGCACGTACTTAACCTTGTAGGTGTGCAGTGTGTAGCGTAAGCACAAAAACGCTCAATCAAAAACTTCCCTGCCTGTGCTTACTAGATAACTTTCAGGTCATCGCAACTTAGTCGAGGCAAGCTGATTTCTGCTGCATTCCTCAACGATTTGTGCCAAATCATATATTTCAACCCTTAGCAATTCCAACTGCAAGTCTATTTTAATCTTGCTTGCTTTTTTTTTTTCCTAATGTACTCAGCACTGCACATTAATGCCCCTGGGTGCTTACATTCCATGGTTGCTTCAGGCAAATAAAAGCTAAACAAAATCTGCCCCAAATGTGTGCTTTTTGAAGTTCTGTCAGCAAATCCTCACCCAGCGGGAACTGAGTCCAAGTAGTGCTGCGCTGGCTGGCTGCCACCTAGGTGAGATGGGAAAGCGAATGGGGCATTATGCTCACTGGCCACCTATGTGACCAGCAGGTGTACTCCTCCATGACCTTGGGGCGAGCATTGCCGCCTCTTGCCCTTTATACACAAAAGCAGCGTGTGCCAGTGAGGGAGAGCCAGCTCCGGCCTCTCTGTAGAGCAGCAGACAGAGCCCAGTGGCAGAGCAGTCCCCTTTGGAGAGTGAGAAATGCCTGTGACTAGCACAAGAGCCCTGTTTGTCACATGCTGTCTTCGTCCCTACCAGCCCTTGTCTGCTGGTGTTGCCAGTGCCACCTCAGGGTGTCTGCATCCAGAAGTAGTTACCCTGAGCACAAACCACAGGCAATGCTGATGGCTCTCTTTAAGTGTTAATCTGAGAAAGTGCATGCTCCTTTCACCCACCCTACTGATCTATTGATTTCTTAGCTCCTAAGTCTGTTTCTTTCTTCAGCCAGGGAGAACATACATATGCTGCCATGCTTCCTTTGCCTGTTTTTGGGGAAAAAAAAAAAGTTATCTAAATAGTGACTCAGCTTCTGGAGTGCTTTTATTATATAGCAAAATTCAGGCTGGTCATGTGTTTTCAATACATTTTTATTGTGAACATCTGGGACTTGCTAGCC
Source organism: Numida meleagris (assembly GCF_002078875.1). NCBI lineage: Eukaryota > Metazoa > Chordata > Aves > Galliformes > Numididae > Numida > Numida meleagris. The sequence continues at coordinate 44,624,007 of NC_034412.1, forward strand.
AGCTCTAATAACTCTGGTTCTGTTTCCTTAATGGATGCCTAGGAGCTTGAAAAAGGTGAGGACTGTTGTCCTTGTTGATTCTTTCAACAAAAAGCAGGACTCAAGCATCATAAAAACCATGAAAAAAACAGTGCTGAGGAAGCCTGGGTGGGATTTTGAGATGCTGCCATGCAAAACTAATTCAAGGGAATAAAAGATCACTCTACAGAAAATGTAGAGAAGCTGAGATGAAACAAAAGGATGCTGGAATGTAAAAGAATAAGTATAATAAACAAGTGAATGTGTCTTCTTGTAGTTTAATATGTGCCAAATGAATTACAAAACTAGTGGGAAGGACTGGCAGAGCTGGACTCTTCTCTTCAGGTCACTTTGTCATCAGGTGACCAAGAGGGTTAAGTTGGTCAGGAGAGGTGGGGAATTAAGTTCAGGAATGTGAGAAAAGGAAATAGGAAGACATGGTGGGCACTGTGAAAAGTTAGTGTGAATGAATGCTGCATGAGTCAGAATGATGACTAGCTGAGCAGTTTACAAGAAGCCTTTGATATGGAAGCACTGCAGTACTGTAGTATTGCTTGAAGACAAGTGAATTCATGTTAAATCAAAACTGCTTTTGATTTTCTTTTAAACTTTCTCAAAGTGGAGCTAGATATGCCCTAGTCCCCCTGAAGGATGAGACTAACTTCTTTCTTAGAAAAAGGCAATAGCTGGAAAAATGGAAAGCTGGACACGAACCCTTCTTTGAGCCTGAACCAGAAGCAGCAACTTGAATTTAAGCTTTTCAAATGGCACATCTTTGGACACCTGTCCCTGTTTTGCTAGTGACTCACTGAAAATGGATTTTGCTATAGGTCATGCACTCAAGTGCCCTGTAGCTGCTGTGACTTATATATGGCAATAACTTATAGCTCTGTTTTTCAAATAAAATATGGATCTGTATAATCACAAACTCCCATACCCATTAGATTGCCTTAGGCTGAGCAGACTTGTTGAAAGCACTGGAAATTTCACTATCAATTGGAGCAAGAATGGGATTTCACCCAGCATGAAATACTGCAGTGCTGAGATCCTAGCTTGCTCCAACAGAATGCTGTGCTCAGGGTGAAGCTTGGGCCTTTGCGAGGGATGCAGAACATGTGTGTGTTGCAGAACTGTACCTTCTGTTTTTCCTTTTTTTAAAAGAGGACTGGTACTTTTTGCAAATACTGAATATTCTGTGCCTGGTAATCCTGCTGGGCCAGATGCGTGACAAATTGGCCCCTGGGTCTTGCAGTGAACATTAATTCTGTAGTAAAAGAAACTGGATGAGGAAGAGATACCCAAATGGATGATGAACTGTAAGTCTCACTCTTGAACAAGTGGCAGAGCAGGTTCCTTCCTTTTTCCTGCAGAAAAGGCTCTTCAGCCTCACTGAGAGATACACGATCAGGTATGTTTAATGTTAAGGGAGAACATGGAGTTTTCTATTTAGTCCTATAAAGTGTGTGTTTTCACAGATAGGTTAAATAACCTTGAAATAGGATCTGCCACTGTTGCTTAGTGGAAAATATAAGGGAAGAACTTATTTTAGACACAGGCCAATTTCAGTTTCTTTGTCTCTAGCAGAGTTTGTTGCTACTAGATATTTCTAGACAGAGATTTTGGCAAATCAGGTCTCTTAAGTACCAATGTGTAGGTGTTCACTGTTAAATAAAAACAAAGTTAAGCACTTCAAATAATAATGCTTCATAACACTAAGCAGTTTGTTACTTGAAACGTTTCTAAAGTATTCCCACAGGCACACTTAGGTTTAGGACCCTCCAATCCAAACAATCACCTGAGTGCTGCACGTTTCCACTATCCGAATCTCTGAGGTCTCTGAGGTGAGTAGCTGGGGCTGTGAATGTTGTAAGCAGGTCATTGGGATGGGCTGGGGAGGCACCACGTCAGAAGTGACAGCTTGACCTTCCTGTGCTGTTCAGGGGCAGGATAGGGAAACTCCACTTCTAAGAATGACATGGCTTCTCATCTCTGAAACTTGGGTTTGTGCTCGATGCCAGGCTGCATGCTGTCCAGTGCTCATTGGCAGGGAAACTGTGCCGGTACAGTACCCAATAGCTGGTTTCTGTGGACAGCCGGCTATATGCTCAACTTGTGGTCTGATTAATGGTGGTTCCTGGTAAGACAGACATGGTCAAACAATGCTCATTTTCTACTTATTAACAATATTTTACTGGGGAGGGGTATATTTAACCTGTTTTTCATGTCCATTTTCTATAGAAGGGATCTTGGATGGGAAACTTTGTTGTTCAAAAGCCAGACCTATTTGTCTTACCACACAGCATACCTAGGTGTATCACTCCATTGCAGAGAGAGGGTGGAATTGTTTCCACCCATCACAAGAATCAATACAGGTAATTTATTATGAAGAGCCTTGACAAGATGCTGTTTTAATCCCTGGATTGGCTTTTATCCCACGTGAAGATGTAGTTTACTTACGCACCTTGTTGTGGAATACTTTCATGGTGTGAACGCTGGCCATGTTGATCTTATCCATGTCTACAAGACCTTTATTAAAAATATTCCCAAGGCTCACCTTCCCTACCACATTAACCTGCACGCTGGCTCTCTCTCTCACCCTTTTTCAGCACAAACTTGCAGCAAAGTGTGAAGGACACTACGCCGCAATCACTATATTCAAGCTCTTGCTCCCTGATAATTCTTCTCATAGTCCCCTTTTGGCCCCTGTAGGTGCTAGCGTGGAGCCAGAGGGGTCTGCATGAGCCCATGCAGTGCAGTGCTGCACTGGCAGGTCTGGGTAGGGAGCACACCTCCCTCAGACATCCTCTAGAAGCAGATGTTCCTTGCTCACTCCTGGGGCTGAACTTGCACTTGTGCACCAGTGCTCCTTGCAGCAGTTAGGAGAGATGTGAGTATGTGAAGAATGTGAAAACATGCAGTGTGCTTGGAGCACATTTCTAGCGGGGACTTTCAATATACCGTAGTCTTGCCTGTTTTGGGTGTGGCTGCTCTTTTTTGTGTTAAACGTATTCCTGTGAGCTGCATGATGTACCAAATAAAACAACACACTCTTTTTGTCAGCCAGAAAGGATTGTGCTTGGGATATATTCCTGAGACAGGCTTTTATTTTTTGAGACGGAGATTTCACTTCTCAGCTGGAGTTCAAGCATAAATAAATACTTAACTTCTGAGCTTTCTTGCTCTTGTTTATCTCTGTGTAATATTTCACTTAATATTCGGTCTGTGTTATGATCAGTTTATGCATTTCTGTATTGTGGCTTTACATGTTGTAGCTTCTCTGCTCAAGTAGATTTTAGAAGTAAAGAATGCAACCTTTTCTCTCCTTTGTGTGGTGCCTACAACCCTCAAAGCCATATACAGGGGAACGGCCATTGGGAAAATATTTTATGGGAGGAAAAGTTAACAAAAGGGCACGTCTGGCTTGTTTGTACTACGCTGCCATAAACGAGCAGCAGAACATCCTTATGCTTGTGGTTTTATTTAAATGGCTCAAATCTGAAAAGCTTTATGTTGATTGTTCATATGAGGGAAGCCGTAAACGTGGGATTAGGTACAGCGTGTGAAGCAAATGAACCAGCTTTAGCACAGTTGAATCTGCTGCTGGTTTATGTTCGGTTATTCCAGATCTATGTTTTTACCTCGCTACCTTGTCACGTGAAGAAATAGCATTGTCGTTAGCCTGACGTAAGCAAGCTGAAAGAGCTGTGGCCATGGTGTCTGATTTTTTACTTGGCAGGGTGCCATTCCCCAAGAGCCCACTATCTCCTTCCCATTCTGGGGGTTCATGTTGTGCTCTGGAGGGGTCCTGTGTTCTGAGTGGGAGCCAGGCAAGGACTCTGACAAACAAAGACAAAAACAGAAAGTAGAAAGAATAGTAGGAAGAGCTGGAAAATCCTTTATATGTTTGAAAATAAAAACTTAAAAACCTTGAAAGTCAACAAAGCAATTACATTTAAAAAAAAACACATTTGCAATTTTAAGTTGGTTTTCTAGTTTTGTTTCTCCTTTTTCCTCAAAATATCCTCTCTATGTAAATTAAAGTGTGCACATATGTATATATGTATCACATCTCTTTTCCTCTATGCCACAGAAGTTTTACAGTTTTTTTTCTTTCTCTGCTTTTATACTCTGTGACTGCACTGGAGACATTGCTGCTGCTGCAGTCCCCCTGGGCTCCTGGCTCATCCTCTGTCACCGAGGGACCTTCTTCCTGCTCCCTGGCAATTGCCATCAGAATTTATAATCCATTTCCCAAATGTATTAAACAGTTACAAATGTAAAATGAAAGTTATTCCATTTCCCACTATGGAGAGAGTTGAAGAGACATAAGGGATTATGCCTGTTCTGTGGACCCAGTAGCTCATGTTTTTTAACAGCAGTATATGCTAGACATCTTGAAGTGCTTATTTACATGGCATTTCTTTGGTTTTCTTCCCTCGATATTTTAAGAAAGCGCGAGCAGATGTAGATACAACATGGTAGAGGCTAGACAGTCTATTTATTATATAAATTATGCACTTGGGATGGTTCTCAAAGAGAAGAGACCAGATTCAGCACAGCAATATGCATGCCCAGTAAATCAAGTGAAAATAACGCAGCCAAGTGATGTTTTTGTCAGATGCTTAATTTACTTCATCCATGATAGCTAATGGATGTATATAAGAGTGGTACTTCAACATCAGTGTCATTGTATCAGCACTGGGGAGGCTATGGCCAGCATGTTGGGTCCAGCCTGCACTCTCCAGTGCAAGAGGGACACGGGCATCCTGGAGAGAGCCCAGCGAAGGGCCATGGGTATGGCAAAGGGACTGGAGATTTTATCACACTGGGAGAGGCTGAGCAAGCTGGAAGGGCTTAGCCTCAAGAAGGGAAAGATTGCAATGTGGGCACATCTTGTTGGTATGCATAAACATCTATTGTGGGGGTGGAAAGAAGATGGAGGCAGACTCTTCTCAGTGCTGCCCAGTGAAAGGACAAGGGACAGTGGCACCAAGAGGAATACATCGATCCACAGGAGATGTTTCCTGAGCTCCCCTGCATAAGACAGTCCAATATTGTCATTATGGATTTTATTTTGCATACAGCTGCTACTTCCATGCTTTCTTTATATGTTTATCTAAGTAATCTGTTTGAGACTAGGTCCCTTTCTTTTCTGATCAGCAGGAAAAAGCCAATTTCAAAGAGAACTGCGGTCCCTGGATGTATAGTCAACTGAGTCTCAAGTAGGAGTAGAGAGGTAATACATGGTATTAGTGAAATACATATTCAAATACCACTTAGCTGATGGTTTTACACTTTCATGTTGATGACAGGATTCACAAAAGGGGACATACACATGATTGAGAAATGTGGACACACAGACACACCTCCTAGGAACCCTCTTTCCAATGGGAGGCAAGGCAAAGTTCACATAAGTTTCTCTGAGAGGGCTGAAAAATGTGGTTTCTGTCCTTCAGAAACCCAGATGTGGGGAGGATATGATAAGGAAGGATTAATTTGCACTGTAGATTAAATCAATGTGAGTTTTTGGTGGTTGGCAGATAGAAGGATTCATGAAAAAAAAAAGAATTCACCAGTGCCTGAGTTGGTTTGTTTCCACATCACCTAATTGATGCCTTCATCCAAAACTATGGACATCATGCAAAAATTATTTGGCAGAGGCTGGCTCTGTCTATAGGAGCACAAAGTGTGGAGCAATAGAACAAGCCAGCAGAGTGCAACTGCTGCAGAGAGCTGATGGCCATGCTGTCTGTGCCTTGGGGCTTAATTGCCATCCTTTGTGCTATGGCCTTCATGCCCATTGGTAGCTGGATGCACTTCTGGATGACACGTTTCCATTTCCTTTCAGGAGAAAGGAATCTGTTTTGCATTTGTGAGACTCTCCACAAAGTGATCCAAGTGCACTTAAGTGGGACTATGGGCCGATTCACAGTATGCTGCTCCTTTGTACTAAGAAGTGAACAGAGGCCTGGTCCTTCTGTTAACACTTCCATCTCCCAGGAAGTCCCCTTCCTGCTGTACTCCAGTAAAAGCTGGAGCACCAGGAAACAGGGGTTGTCTTTACATGAAATAAAAGAACCTCCAATGCTTTACCAAACATTATGTATATAAAAGAATATGTGTAGTCTTAACCTCCCTCCCCCTAAAATAACCCAGGTAACCCATTAAATACCAGAGGGTAAAAGCCATGGCAATAGAGCATGTACAGAACGGCAGACCTTTGAGATTTGGGTTGATGATTTACCAATCAAGTGGGCTCATGAGGCACGTGGCCACAACAGGACGGCTCTCAGAGGTTGCTGAAACGACCCCATGTTCTGGTCAATGTGCTTCAGACCCACGGTCCCCTCACAAGCAGTATTTAGGGTTGGATAATGACAGTAACACGTCCGCCACGAGCTCATTGTCCCCTTTGAATGCTTTCTTCACAAAATACACATCTTTTTTTTAGCAGAATTGTACTGGATAAAGTGTCATTTGCAGAGGTGTAAGGAAACATTTCCCTTGCAAGCTGTCACCTTTTGTAAGGTCTGAGGGATTAGTCAGGTATCAAGGGGTGCACCCTGTAGCGCGTACACTTTCCATCTTTGCTTATACGTCCTCTGCAGCGCGTGCCCACGAGCACAACAGCAGCGCCACCAGCCTCCGCAAGCTTCTGCACGGCTTAGGGCAGTGCAGCGCCGCTTCAAGCCCTAGGCAGAACCGCAGGCGCGGGCCCGGGCAGGCCGTTGGCCCCGGACGGGAGGGAGGCGGACCTGCCCCTAGCGCCCGCCGGGGGGCGGTGAGGGCGGAGGGGCGGGCCCGCCACACTCACACGCCGCTCCCGCCGTGCTCCGCTTAAATAGGGCGGCGCCGGGAGAGCCGTGCACAGTTTTGCGCGTCGTTGCTGTGGCTGCTGAGAGGTGAGCGGGGTTCGCCGGTGCCACCGGCGTTGGGGACGAGGAGGCCGCGGGCCCGGCTGAGGGCTGCCCGGGCGGGTGGCCGCGGCGGGGCCTGTTGGGGCCGCAGCGCGGGGCTGCCCTCCGCCTCGAAGCTGGGTCGGCGGGCTGTCACCCAGCTGGGGGGTGCCGGCAGGGCTGCGTGCCGCCCGGCCCGCGGTGGCGCGGTCGGTGTTTTTGCGGAGGCAGCCTGGGAGCCGCCGCGGCGCGGGCCGGCGAGACGCGGCTTCCAGCCCGGGCCGGGAGCGCGGTGCCCTGTGCTCAGCCGCCGGCCCTAGTCTTGCCCGTCTCGAGGAGGCCGTGCTTGCAGGCGCGCTCTTGAAATAGCGTTTTTTTTTTTTCTTTCTTTCTAATCACTTGGGTGCGTGTGGTAATGTGGCGTGAGGCAAACTGGCCTAAAATGGAAGGCTGAGTGGCTTTGGTTTTGCAGGCCTCCTTTCCCTGTGAGGTAGGAATACCGCGCTACAGGGATTTAACCGAGTTCAACGATGCTTTTGTTCCGAGGTGCATACATTTCTTGTTCCTGTTGAACAGGACTGGCGACACTTGAAGCCTTCTGAATTTCGAAAGGGCACGTGTGTGAGCTGACTGGGGTGTTAGCGAAGCACTTGTGGACCCAGTGGCCCATCTGAGTGCTGGCCTCCACTGGGCTGGTGTCAGAGATAAGGTGGTCGGGGCTGTGAGAGAAAACAGTGACGCTGAACATAACTGCTACTGAAACCCCATGGTGCTGTGCTTGTGCCCAGGCAAGAGTTAAACCATGCGGTGGTAGCAGATTATTTTTACCACATTGCTTTACAGGGAACGGGGCTGTCTCCTCAGGCGGCCTGGGAGCATTTGTGTTCACCTCCACACTTTGGAACGTGCCCTTGGACTTGAGACCTGAAGTTTCTCAGATCAAGAGATTCAGGTCAGATTTCTTGGATCAAGAAGCTTCAAGTGCAAGAAGGTATTAAGCTTAAAGGAAAGATGTATATTTTCTTTTCTCTCGACAATATTAGTACTAATAATGCAGAAATCTGAATATGGAATTATACTGTTGCTGACTGATTCTTTGAGGACCCCCCCCTGCAAAATTTTTGCTTTTTTGTTTTGGGGAAAAAAAGCAAAATATTAGCTGACTGGGGAGGGCAGGGTCTAAAGCTTGTAGTTACAAGTAGCTTGTGTACTCAATTCAAGGTCTCAAGCATGTGGCCTTAGCCTATTCTGAGGGCTCCAGTGGTTATATTGAATTCAAAAGGCAGCTTCTAAACTTAGGTAAGGCTGTTTTACAACTACAAATTGGCCAGCGTGAGGTTGGAAGTAGGTCATCAGTTCTTGAAGCAAGCCCCCAAGTAGCCTTTTGCTTCAAGGTCAAGTGCAAGGTTGGTATCAGTGGGGCAAACAAAAGCAATGGTTGAAATGGAAGGGAAGAAAACTTATAGAAATACTTATCTGGGTAAGTAACTCTCCTGTTTCTTTGAGTAAAGTCTCTATAGCTGACTCTCCTACCTGATCACTCTACTGCAAATTAATTATGCATTGAATTTTTGGAAGTGATGAAGGTGTGTTGTATATTTTCAGACCTGGGTGCATTAATCTCCAGTGAGGAGACATAAAATCCTCTGTTTTCTCTCCAAGAAGATGTTTTAACTAATTCAAGTAATGGAACACAATAGTGTTTGGTTTGGGTTTTTTGTTCGTTTTGTACAAATATTTGTAATAGAGATGACTGGGGATGTGTAGACTCAAGTAAGGTTAAAGGCATTAAATCTTTCAAATATGCAACAGAGGGATAGCTTCAGACCGAAGGGTGTAGTACATAGTGAGATAAGTTGTGGTTCTGATAGTCTGATGTGAAGCTGGGAGCTCTGTTCTATTTCCCCCCCTGTGCTAAACTACGAATGAAAATGCACAATTTCTTACATTTTGTTAGAGTATAAACAGTGGTTATGCCTCAGAAATCCTCAAATAGGAGGGGAAATGGTTTGACCACTGGAAAATGGCTTTGTGTGGGAGTTTACTATGCTGTGTGACTGAAGGAAGCAGTGCTGTATAGAACTGACCTTTGCAGGTGGCAGTCTGAACTCTGCCTGCAGACTGGGGGTTTGTGTTTCTGCAGATCCAGCCTGACTCCTGAAACAAGGATACATGAGAACACAAAGGCTGCTGCTCTCCCTCGGTGCCTTTCAAGTTAGGAGTTACTCATCTATGGAGTTGAAAATATGATGTCAAAATATTAATTTCTGTTAGATTTGATTCTTGGTAGTACTGATACTCTCGCCAACGGTGACTGAAAACAATTCATATCGTTTTGTAAAAATCCGGAGGGGAAAAAAAGCTTTTTTTGTTAGACTTTCTTATTTAAAGCTTCCTGCAAAAATGCAGGAAGCCCTGTGGTAAGAAGCTGCAGAAAAGGACTTCTGGCGTTTTATATGAATTACAGTTCTTAACAGAACTCTTAAGCTTTTTATTTTGATACTACATGTGCCTTGTTTTGATGGTTTGTCCTCTGCACTTGGTCTGCATTAATAGATGAGTGAGGAGGGATTAATTTTCTGCAGAAGCAGGACTGACTTGGAGAAAGGAGCACCTTGTTGCTTCGTATCAAGGGGCTACTTGGCTTGTCACCACTTTCTTGTGGTGCTAGTAGTGGGACGTTGCTCTGAACCAACTGCTTCTAGTAAGTACTGATCTGCCTGGCCTCAGTGTTACCAGTTCTGTTTAAAAATAAACTTTCTTTGAATGTAAATATTATCTAGTGTGATACACAATGGCTTAAGTGTGCCTGATCCAGGTTGCCCTTTGCTATGGATGTCAGGTGACGGAAGTGTCAATAAAAACCTTTCCTGCACAGTCCTGTTTGAGTGCTTGATGTGCACATATGTAAGGCTTTCTGAATGGTCACTCTCCTGGGTTGAGCAGCAGGAATAAGTTGGTGCATTTGAGCTGTTAATGTCCCCCAGAAAGCTGCCAGTTTGGAGCAATTGCCTCTGGGGAGTGATTGTCATCTGAACTGTTTAGATTGAGATAAGTGAACAGAGGGCTGTGGTACACTTGCCAGCTTGAGCTGTAGGGATGCTCATCTAATGAGGAGAGTAGTTTAGGCTTAAAAACGTATTTGTAAGCATCTTTTGTGGTCACTGAAGGTGGGAAAAGGGTAAGATTGCCCAGTGACCTGTTCTGAGGGTATAGGTGCAGATCCAAGGAGACACTTAAGTTGATCACTATCTCAAGTTTTAGTGAAGTACTGATTTCCTTGATACTTAGTGTTACGAGTGCTGCTGAAGGATGCCAACTGCACAAAAGACACTGAACCATGTGATGGGAATCCACTTGGCTTCTGTGCTTGAACTTTAGTGACCTCACTGCTGTGTGCTCGGGTTTCTTGTTGGACAGCGCTAAAGGGTGGAAATCCAGGTGTTGTTCCATTTGACATGGAGAGAATTGTAGCCAAATGCCTGAGGACAGGGTTGCAGCTTTACTTGGTGGAGGACAGAGCCTTCACATATCAGTGTCACGTGTAAAGCTTCAAGGTTGCAGCAAGAGTCTTCATTGCTTCAGTTACAGCTTATTAAGTATGTCAGCAGGTCCTGCCTGACAGGGCTGAATCCAGCTTGCAGGCTGCTTCCCTGCAGTCATCTGCCGTGTCTCAGGCTGAGCCAGCAGAGCCAACCTGAAGCACAGTGTGATGCCTGGTGTTTGCTCAGCCAACCTGAAGCACAGTGTGATGCCTGGTGTTTGCTCAGAGCCAGACCAGGGGATGTGGGCAGGTAAGAGGTTGTGAGTGTGGGGTGAATAGTAGGGACCTTCTGCTTCCTCTTTGTGCAAGGGATGGGTTCCTCACTAACTTCTTGGTTCTTTCCTCCTCACTGTTGCAGGAAAGCGAATCTGATGGTTGACTGCTTTAAATTGGGGTTTATAGCTCTGTCGGCTGGTTGGGCGATTGAGGTGATTCTAGGTAAGATGAGATCTAGGTATTTTTAAATGGGAAAGTAGGGAGTGAGAAGGGAGGTAGAAGAGTTGATGGGACCTTGCTGCAGTTCAATAATATTTTTGTTTGGAAAAGTCCTTTGTGGCGAAGGACAAAGTTACTTGTTAAGTAACACGATGAGATGCAGCACCACAGGAGACCTCTTACTGTAGTATTTATGTTAAAGGAGACTTAAACTGAGAAATTCCCTTCAGGTCTTAATTACCTGTGCTCCTTTGCTGTGTCTTGAGGGTGCTTGTGGTTTCCCTACTGGCTACAGCTGGACTCTGACAGGGATATGTGTAAGACCTCAGCCAAGGTACTGCCTTGACTGCAGAGTGGAGAGAGAATCCTGGGAGTGCTTGCAGGCAGTATTTAGAGTTGCATGCTTAAGGTGTAATATTACAACTATCCTTGTTTTCCCCACCTGTGCTGCTTTCTAGTAGGAATTAATGGTTATCTGGTCTTCAAGAAAAAGCTGATCTAGCTGAGAGCTGTCATCAGTACTAACCTAGCCTTCTTGCTAGACCATCTCCGGGTGCGACTGCACTGCCAGATGAGTCCCTGGCCAACAAAGAAGGTTGTAGGAACGTGCATCTGGGGCCAGCTGAACCAAATCAAATTTAAGATATTACAAATTGCACCATAAGATTAGGATTATGCATCTATTCAGACAAGCGGATTTCTTTTGTCAGTAGCCAAAGCTTTTTGTTGCGCCTTCTTGCACTCTGTAAAGAAGCTAGAACATGATTATACACTTGATCTTCTGAAGGATGAGTTAAAATATCTTAGGACCATACTGATCACAGTAAGAAACTATGAATTACTGGAGCACCTCTCCTATGAAGAAAGGTTAAAGGAACTGGGCTTGTTTCTCTTAGAGAAGGCTCCAAGGAGACCTCATTGTGGCCTTCCAGTACTTGAAGGGAGCGTATAAACAGGAGGGGGTGTGACTGTTTACATGGGTGGATAGTGATAGGACAAGGGGGAATGGTTTTAAACTAAGACAGGAGAGGTTTCTGTTAGATACTAGGAGGAAGTTTTTCACTCAGAGGGTGGTGATGCATTGGAGCAGGTTCTCCAGAGAGGTTGTGGATGCCCCATCCCTGGTGGCGTTCACGGCCAGGCTGGATGTGGCTCTGGGCAGTCTGGTCTAGTGGTTAGTGACCCTGCCCACAGCAGGGGAGTTGAAATTAAGTGATCTTCAAGGTCCTTTTCAACCCAGCCTGTTCTATGATTAAGCTGCCTTTTCCTCTGTAAGAGGCTCAGAAAAGTGTGGCTACTCCTTCTCTACTGTATAGCAAGCTTGCCTTTGTCACAGGCCACCCCAGTGCTGGTGTGCTTTCAGGGTTAGGGTAGAGGGGAGGAGGCCATTGGCTCTTGGGGTTGTTTTCTTGTCACCAAAGAAGCTGACGACTGCTCTCCTGTTCTTCCGTTGCACTCGAACGATGTCTGGCTATGGATGGACAATAGGCAGGCTGCTGCCCTCTGTAAATAGCCCATTGTGTGCCGCGAGTAGGAGCAGCAAAGAACGGCCGAGAGCTGCCAACTTGGGTTGTTGCCTTGAGATACTGGCTCCACTGTAAAGAATGGGCCTTGGGTGCTGTGGGCTGTGCATGTGCACAGAGAGCACGCTTTGTCTGAGCTGTGCAGAACTCCAGCTGAATCGTAGGATCAGTTTGGAGGGATGCTTTCAGGGCTGTGTTTGGGGAACTGCTATTGCTATAGAGGACAGGTAATTACCTCTGATGTAGTTAATCTGCCCTGTTATTAAAATGACTTTCACATATCTGGTATTGTCTCCTAACTAAAACCAAACTAGCCAAGCTCTACTGGTTTCTTTGAGGAAGATGTGTTTATGAGCTGCAGGTGTTATCCCTTCTATTCTGAGTTTTCTGCTGCATGTAGGAACTTGAGGATCACAGGCTGGTGCTTCTCATCCTGGCTTTACTTCCTCTTGCGCTTCCAACCATGACATGCTGTCTGTCACTATGGGCTGTCTTCAGTTAGGACCTGGTTTCTCTGTCCACTATCTGTAGTCCAGACCCTACCTGGACAAGAAGCAAACGCAATACTCGAGTTTGTAGGAAAGAATGCAGCCTTACTGCTGCTTGTCGATATATCTTGTTGGCCTTGTACATACAACTCTGCCTCCGTGTCAGGTATCCCATTGCCAAGAAGTTCAAAGTGCTTTTCTCCAAGTGGATGATCCATGCTGATTATGCAGCTGAAGTTAATAGCTTACTGTTCGTCCTGTCATTCTTCTAATGGTTGAGGTGAAACGTGGAGGGAAGGCTTGAAGTCCAGAAATGTGGAAATGCATCGGTAGCAATTAGGAGTGCCCTGACGTGGGTGAACTGTGCAATTTTAAGAGTGTCTTATAAATTAGTGCTGGAGGGTGGAAGTAACAGAGTGGATTGTTTAAAGTGTTGCTAGCCTCTTTTGCTTGTCTTGAATAATCAAACAAAGCTGGGTCCTTTCTTTTCGAGGAAGGATTGAAGGCCAGATCATAGCTCCTCTGAAAATGCATTTGTATCTAGATAGAATAGCTTTAAACTGCTTCCTCTGGTCATGGGGAAGACGTTGGATGTCTGATGCAATTGGGACATGAGCCTAATAATTACTGAGATAAATCAAAGAAGGGCATTGAAACCTCATGCCTTTCTTGAGGTCCATATTCAGTTGCGTATGTTTAGAATGTGTTCTCTCTCTTGCATCTGACTTTGCCTTAAATACAGAAAACAAGAGTTGCTATGACCTAGCAGGTAGTGTTAAAGCTAGGAATTGCTTAGTCTGGCTGAGAAGTTCTTAGTCTTGTCTTTTCCTGCTGATAAGGCAGGAGGTGTAATAAAGTTTCCTTTGAGATAAATATAAGCAGTAAAATGCATTATGTAACTGGAATTCTGATATAGCTGCTCAAGAATGTTTTATGTTGTAAACTGCTCTACAAACAACTGGTCACAAAGAAAAAGCATCACCACTTTCGATTTACCTGGTCCTAAATCATGGCTGCTTCTTGGCTGCAGTGGGACTTCTGTGTGAATGAAATGAACATGTTCACTTCTATTCTTGGTAGCTATAACGGCGCAGCAGCCTTTAGAAAGAATAATTCTCAAACTGTGCTGCATTCCTGAATTATACAATATGTATGCAGGACACATTATGACTAACACATGGGGGAAGCAAATATCTGTTTTTAAGTCAAGTTCTTCTCTACCTTCCATTACTACAGCTTGCTGTGTTGCAGTGGGCCGTACCCAAAGGCTGTGTGTCACGGTGCAGATAACGGAAAGGTAACTTCTGTAGTGGCCCTGTGCAGCGTGCTTCGGTGATGCAGTCAGAGACACAAAAGTGAGGAGGAGAGGAGGGCAGTGCCTGTGGCCTGGGAGGTTTGGGGTCTGGGACCTGCCCGGAGATGGCATCGATCCCATCCTAACTCTGCTCCTATCCATGACCTGATTTCAGACTGTCCTGCTAACGTTGCAAAACCGTGGGTCCTTTGAACTGTCTTATGGCTTTTTTGCTGTCCGTAGCAAATCTGTGTCCAAATACTGGTTAGCCTTTATGGACTAGATGACTCCTATGCTGCCTAGTTGAATAACTGATGGCAGCAATGAAGATTTAAACAATAGATTATAAACTTGAGGCTTTTTCTACAGAAATGGGAAATCTCAACCTGGTATAGTTGGTTAGAAAAAGGAATATGCATTTAATTCTGGTCTCCTGCACTCTCGCCCTCCAGCTGTGTATTGTTTCACAGCACTCCCGAGCTATTCAAACACATCTGACGTTCTTCGGGCTTTTTGCTTTGCTGCCTGATGTGGCTCAGCCAAAATGAACCAAACAAAAGCATCTCTCTTCTTGAAGAAGCAGGTTGGATACAGGATAAGGCAGCTCTGCCCACTCTGTCCTGGTGTGGCAGGTGATGGCTGCCATTGGTGCAGGTTGTTGTCTGTCTGTTGCTCACCTCTAACCTAGTGGGCAGGAGCTGGTGGCTGTGGCATGTGACAGACGTCCCCGGGGACCTTGGCTGTGGAGGAGGGCACCAGCTGAGCTGGCAGCAGTGCTTTTTTCCGTGGCTTGTTCTTGCTGCGGAATATCCATGTCAGGCACGGGCTGGGAGTTGCCTCTCCTCAGCTCTCTGTATGGACGTGACGAGCAAAACGTGCTTCCTGTGCTTGTTGATGCTGCTGCTCCTTCCATGCTGCTTTGTTCTGCCTTGTGGCCAATGATAAACTGCTGGTGTGATGCCGAGAGAAATGGGAAGCTGGCCAGCACAGCATGGCTGTAGGGAGATGCCTTCTATGAACTCTTCAGCAGAGCTTCTTGTGTGTGACTGAGGGGAGATTGGAAAAGGAGGGGTTATTTGACAGGACTTCAGAGGTGGAGGATTCTGCTTGTGCTGTGATGCTGCTGCGGGGTTAGGGTGCTCTCTGTTGGTTGGTGCAGGAAAGCTAGCAGCCCTGCCTCCCTCCCTGGAGTCCTGTTTGACACTTACTCTTAAAGCAGCCTTGTAGTACAGCTACTCTACCAGTAAATATTTACCATTTGTGAAATGCTGTCCTTCAAAACAAAAAAAAGGCAAATAGTTTGTTAACATGCAGTGTCTTTTAAGTGCTCTTAAAACTCATATTGCCTCCTGTCAGTCTCACCTGACTTTTCTGAACCAAAAATTGCTTGTTTATGTAATCCCATTACAGAAATCTAAAAGATTGCCTGCATAGTGGCAGATAAAATCATTTTGATAGTGAGAAGCTTGTAGGACAAAGAGTATGTTGCTCTGCTACAACACTATATCAGAATAACTTCAAATCTGTGCAACTTTTCTCATGTCGACAGCTTCCAGCACTGGGACAACTACACTGAGCTATGATGCAAGCGCACGACTTGTTTAGGCATATACGGATTCCTGAACTTGTGGATGTCAGACAGTATGTGCGCACCCTTCCGACAAATACCCTGGTGGGTTTCGGTGCTTTTGCAGCCCTCACAACCTACTGGTACGCAACAAGACCAAAAGCGCTAAAGCCACCGTGTGACTTGGCGATGCAGTCTGTGGAAGTAGAGGTAAGTGTCACCTGATGTAGAAGATGAAACTTGTGAATATTTAAGCTGACACAGTGTTGTTCTAACTTAACTGTATGTTTAGGTGATGACCTGTTAAATTAGATGGTGGGGTCAGAGTATGTGTGCTGGAGTATACTGACTGGACTAATACTTTTCTGTTACAATATCTAGCTTATAATAGCTGACAGATGAGACTCTATATTAAGTTACAAGCATCAAGAGGGTACTAACTGTCCTGAAATGATCTGTGGAATGATAGGAGTCCTGCCAAGACATCCCAGCCGTAGAGTAAGCTGGAATTAAAGAATCATGTAATAATCTCTAGATATGTTAGCTTAGTTTGTCTTCTGATTTCAGAGGCACAGTGTTGCAGTTAGGTGGTATTTAATGTTGAAATCAGATATCGAAACAGCTTGACTGTTGCTCAGAAACAAATATAGACAATTGATTACGTGGTTAGTTTTGTGAGTAGCTGTTGTATCAATTTCCCTGTGTGGTTTTTCCTTTTTTGAAGGAAGGAGATAGCGCTGGATGGTTGAGATCTTCAAGTGAGATACTTACTTTATGTAGGAATATAAGGATGACAGGTTTTTTTTGCATTTCTTGTATTCTTCAGAAACACCAGCTGTGGATTTTCTTATGTATGCTTGCAACCAAGGTGTCCCATTACAGCAGATTCTGTGTCAAAGGCATGACACTACATGACTTCTTTTTGAGCTTAAGAGTAGCTGTGACTATAAACCGATGTAAACAAATGTGGCAGCAGTTTCAATTTTACACTATGTAAGCTTTCATGAGCTTTAGCAAAACAGACTCCTGTCACGGCTTCAAATCGGGCATTTCTTTCTCTGTAGTGTTTGATACTGGAATTTAAGAATGAATCATTAGCTGGCCCCTCCATTCAGAAGCTTATTTAGTAGCTGTTTAGTTCTTAATTTTTTCCCATGTGGTATACTGGTAAGATAATGCACAGCTCATGTTAATACAGTGAAAACACAGTAAGTAATGGTCTGCTGTTAAAATTGCATGAAGGGGAGACAAAAACATGATCTGCCAAGACAGCTATAAAAATCTCTTTTAGGAGCGTGTGTATAAAAGGATCCAGAGGCTAGAACTCACTCCTGGTGACTCTTCCTAATCTGGATAGCAGCCATTTAGATATTGTGGGGAATAGTCTTATGGAACAGCTTATTTCAGTGGCTGCAGTAAACTAGCAGTGAAAGCTCTCCAGCTGTGAAATGCCTTGCTACTCAGTGGAGATTATATCAGTAGCAGACTGGGAGCTTAGCATTGGAAGATAGTGGAACAGTGGCTCTAAACTGGCCGTAAAACCAGTGACAAATGTTTATGCTTAACACTGGACAGCAGGTGCAGCTCACTACCTTTACCTCTTCAAGCTAAATTGCTCATCATTGCTAAATTCTGTGATAAAAATTGTTGCTCTTTACTATGTGATCTCACTAAAATAATTGACAATTAATCCATGTTGTGCTAGTTAACATCTGCTCTCTGATCAGAGCAAGGTAGGTGGAGCAGCATTACTTCCTACTGCCCCTTCAGGAAATGTATCAATAAAGACTCAGGAGCATTAAATGGGGAACAGCTGAAGGTGTTAGCTCTTTATCCCCAAAACATGCTCAAACTTTGATAATACGTTGACATAACCAAAATCTGTCTTGTTAGTTTGACAGCTCACTTAAAACCCTTACAATATAATGTTGTAAACTGTACCAAACTTATCAAATGAGAATGTATTTTGATGTGGGTTTATGTAGCTGTTAGAAATTCTGAATGTAATACAGTGCTTAGGATTCACTTTCTCACTGTTTCCTTAGAGTTTCACTTAATACATCTATAAGAGAATAGAGTACATGAAGATGTATTGTCACTTCCACAGGAAAAAAAAATGCGAAACACTGTTTTCAAAGTATGCCTTAATATTGTGTTGCTTAATCAGAAAATGTACTGAAAGGTCTGCAGGGTCAGCTATGTGCTTCAAAAAAAAAAAAATGGGGCAGAATACTATTCCTCTTCTCTGTATTTTTTTAGTACCAAATCTACCTGTTCATTACTGGTTAAAACTTTGAAATTACAAATATAGGTCTGTTTAATTTTTGTGTACATTATTTTCTTGGTCTCTAATGAGGTTAAGTGAAGTCAGTGACTGGTATAGTGTTTCTACATGTTCTGATGATAAAACTTTGTAACTTCTTAAGGGAAGGAAAACACATTTATTGCTGTTCCAGGTCACTTCCAGTCTGTGAAAAGCTCTGATTTAGTAGATCAGCATCCAGTAACCTATTTTAATTGACACTGAGCCAGCATAGGGGTTGTATGCTGAGTTGAATATGGGTACAGAGTTACTGAAAGTATCTGGTTTCTTCTAGACAAATGTCAATTAAAATACATGGGGTGCAGACCTTGAAGTATACTTGCTGTAATTCCACTTCATTGACATAAAACCTGCTTTCAAAGCTCCCAACTCGATCTTTTTCCAGGAGAATCTTTTCAGAGATATAAGTGAAAGTTTCTCAGGATCCACTTGAATCCTTTGAGAACAGTCCTCCTTAAGAACACTTTAAAAATGGAGAACCTTTCTCAGCAATTACCTCTGTGCTGGGTGCGTCTATTAGGTCTCATTCAAATAGCGTTTATGAGATCAGGCAAACATTCCAGTCCCGAGGCCTGGATATCTGCTCATTTTAAGGACCTGTGCTCAAGCAGAGGTGCTTCTTAAAACAAGCTTGCTGCAAACAAACCCTTGCCTAATGGTTGCACAAATGTTCTGGGTAAGAACTCTAAACCAAAACTAGACCAATGCTGTAATACTGCTTAATAAATGACTTCAAGCTGGCAGCATGGTGTATTCTAAATGATCTTCAGAAATGCAGTGAGGTACACCTTTATCGCTGAAGAATATCATTAGACTCCTGATGGTTGTCTCACAAGAAACAGTGTTCTTCAGAGGAAACTGAATTTCCAGCAGCCTTGAAATTAGTTTTGCTTCTCTTGAGGAAGAGGGATCAAGTAGGCAGTAGTGTATGTTGGTTATGCTTCCCTTTATTGATAAAACTTGGAACTGATGGGTTGTTTCAATAGTAGTCTGTCGTAGTTTCTCTAATGTTCCTTTTTAAAAAAAGGAACAGTGCCACCAGTCCTGAATCTAAGCAGTGTGCTGTCTGATAAGCCTCATCTTCAGATACAGTTAGTGCTTCAGGCCCTTTGAAAACTGCTTTTGTAGTTCTAAGTAATAGGATGTGTGAGCAAAACAGTACTAGCTCTCATCAGAAGAAAACAAATTTCTTGTCTGTTGCGAGGAATGGCTTAGGGTGTGGTATTTCACCTGATGTGTAAATCGTAGTGCCTCAAATGTGATGTTAATAGCATACACTACAGATGCAGTGATATCTACAGTGAGACTGTGATTATGAACTTTGTGGCGCGATCTTCCGCTGGCTAACCCCAGAATTGGTAAAAGTGGGAAACATAGAAGCTGACCTTGGTTATCCACAGTCTGTTAAACAAGTGAAATAAAACAAGCAGTCCTGCTTCTTCTTTCTGTGTGTTGTCTAAGTGATCAGTTAATTTCCTATAGAGTAGACACTGGTGTGAGGGCAAGTGTGCTCTTGAATTTCTAGTGTATGAGTGTTTAGAGGTAAGCCAGTCATTAATTTGTTCTGGGCCATGTTCAGTGTATGTTTCTGCTTACAGTCAAAGGAGTGGCAAGAACTGCATTACACATAGCTTTTCTAAAACAAGTTAGACTTGTTTTTGTGTTTAAAATGTTTTTCTGTCTCTGGTGTGCTGCTACTATGCTAGCTCCTTTCCAGGCGTGTGTGTGATATGACACATACTTATGTCCCTGCAGATGAACCTATGTCTTTCTAGTTTTTATATAAATAGATGCTCTGTGGTCTTGGAGGGTACTTTGAAAACAAAATAAATCTCTAGCCTAGAAGTGTCAATGACTGCACATAACTAGGCTTTTGACATCATCCATGATATCACAACAGAAGCATAGATTTAGGTAGTCCAAGACCGCTTAGTCAACTCCTGGCTCTTTCACAACAACCACTAATAAAGAGGATTTTTAGTAATGTTTGCTTGAAACTGTTTAACCAGCTGTACTCCCTGTTAAGAATCTGCTTGTGTCTGTCATCTGAGTGGGTCTAATAGTACTTGCATAACTGCATTTTGTGCAACTTCAATTGGTGTAAAATGAGGTTATTTAATCTGCCACCATAAAATGGACTATGTTAAAATTATTCAGTTCTTTTAGGCTACCATTTACAGTATATGTAAGTGCTTATCTGCTGAAAAATGCTGGTGTTGTCTTAAACACCTGTAGCTAGGTCAGGAAACAACTTTTTCTGGACTCAGTTTTTATCCGGTACAAAGTATTTTACTTAAGAGACCACTTGTTTTGAAGTCATACTGATCATGCCTAAAATCACTTAGGTTTTGAAAGCTCAGTTGGAGCATGGTTGGTTTCTAATACAAATTGGAAAAGTAGATTAGGGTCCCAGTGTTGACGTATCTAGAATACTCCAATCCCTCCAACTTCAATTGAAGCAAAATTTCCCTGAAGAAAAATCCTGTCAAGAGTAAGCAGTGCCAAAAGGCATTTTGTGGTACTTGTTCTGTGCTATCATATGTAGCTGATGGTAATTTTTTTTTCCTGACACATTTGTAGTAGTGTGTCAGATTTCTTCCTACATCATCCAATGATGATGTCCAGGGAAACTTGTAGATTTCTCCCTGGTGGTGAAGTTCTCTCAAAGGGAATTTACCAAGGCTCATAACAAAATCTTTAAAATGGATGAGAAGTTTCTATTTCTTTCAGAATTTCCTGTTCATCCATAAGTGTCTAACCTTACTCACTGGTTTTCTTAGGGTGAAAAGAATGCTCGAAGGTGCTCTCTCCTTAGCAGTGATGAATTGATAACTTGCTACTATGATGATGTGAGAACAGCTTATGATATCTTCCAAAGGGGGCTGCATGTATCCAGTAAGTTGAATTTTTTAAGATGCATTTTATCAATGATGTTAAGAGCTAAAGGTCTGAACTCCTGAAATGCATTTGGAGACTGGGGGGGTGGGGAGTCTACGTAGCAATAAGATAAATATATTGAATGTGAGCATCTCGAAGGCCAATCCAATTATGACCTCTTCTGAAACAGGGTTGCGTGAATAAAGTCAGTGCCTTTTTATCCATGTCTCCTTTCCTTGCTTCCTTCCTTGCTTGCTCTCAACTTCCAAAAAAAAAAAAAACACCTGTCTTCAGAATGTATCTGCAAAGAATTCACAAGCTGTCAGCTTAATGCTGGTGAATGTGTAGTTTAGTGTCAAGACAGGAGGCAGGGGTTGCATTTTGTGTAACTTTATTTGTTTTAGATAATGGTCCGTGTCTCGGTGTTAGGAAACCAAACCAGCCATATGAGTGGATCTCCTATAAAGAGGTAAGTAGTCTTTCTAACTTAGTTCTAGATCTGCTTTTGCTTGCTGAGAGTATTGGTGCAACATCCAATTGCAATATGAAAAGTCTTAATTATTTATGGGTGTTCTTAAATTGCTATCAAAACATTGTAGAAAGATGTTTTAGTTCCCAATAGAGTATCTTAAAAGAATAGCCTCAAAATATATACGGGGGAAGAATGCCACCTCCTGAACTTAGTTTATTCAGTGTTTTATTCCTGAATGTTTTTGGCTTGTCTTTGCAGCTTAGTGTCTCGTTGCTGAACTGCTTAGAACTTGGATGCTGCCTCTGAAGGGCAGTGGCTTTAAAGTAGTATTCAGGGACTCAGACTGTTACTAGTTTTACAGTAGAAAGAGTCTTGCCTACAAATGTTACCTGTGCTGCTTGGCTGCCTGTCTCTGTAATGCTGGAAGACACACTTTAGACTGCTAATAAGTGTCATTCTACCTAGTAGCACACTGCTGCTTTGTCATCACTAAAAATATGTCTCTTAAAATATATCTTCATGCTAAACTTAAACAGCGCTGCACTTTAAATCAGGGACAGCCTGAGTGAGCTGATGTCTTTAAAATTTACATAAGCTTTATCTAGTGCGTTTTGCTAGGGTCACTAAAGACCTCTTGTAGGTAGCAAAGGTGACTTTCCAAGGTGATTTTGCTGGGCATCTGTTTGGTACAACCTCATTAGCAAAGCATTTCTAGTTGAGGCAAATGACTAATGTGGATTCAGGTAATATGTGTGGAAAGAGGAATTAGAAAATTGCCTTCCCAAAAGCTTTGTTTGTAGAATTAACTGGATTTTGCCTCTTTACTCTCACTTATTGAAGGGTGAAATGGTATTCTTGTAGGCATTGGAGCTCAGTGCTTTTCTGAAGAACGAAGCAGAAAGGTGGCATGTTTAGTGTTGTCGCAGAGCAGCAATATAAAGCTGAATCATTGTATTTCTAGCCTTTCCTGCATATGTGAGTGTCAAATCTAAATTTTTTACTTAACAAATGAAAGTCCAACTGGATTAAGCATCTCTTCTGCTGCATATTGGATGTAAGTGTAGTGTCTATGTTCAGTTTAGTGTAGTGTTACTTCAGTCTTTAGTTTCATCAAAAGTAGAGAACATCCAAAATACTCTAGAAAGCCACTGTCTGCTTCACATCAGTAATCATCCTTCTTGTAAGACTTAAGGGGGAAAAAAGTTTGAAGTATGGGTACTGTTGAGCTTGTCTCAATTTTTCATTTGGCTTCTCTTTATTTTTCCCTCCAGGTTTCAGACAGAGCAGAGTATGTGGGCTCTGCATTACTTCACCGAGGCTTCAAGCCGTCTCACAGCCAGTACATAGGCATCTTTGCCCAAAACAGACCTGAGGTAATTGACAGTGTTTCTATTACTGATCTAGCTATTGCTTGAAGTGGCCCACTCTTTTAAGTCTATTAATTATTGGCAGTGTACTAAGCTTCCCTACTAAGAGCACCTTTGCAGTTAGGGCTAAAGTATGAGGCATTATTGTAGGCCCATGAGCCATAGATGTAGCAGCTTTAACTAAGAGTTGAAATAAATAACTGATAAAATTGCTAGTGTCTTATATTCTTTTATGGTCTTGGAACTGCATGCAGAAGATTAGAGGACAGAAATCATTAAGGAATCCAAATGAACTGAACTTTCTTCTTCTCTCCTCAGTTGATAGAGGAGACATGTTTAATAGGAAGTTAGTACAGTACTTATTTGACTTAATGTTTATCACAGTTTGCTTTCTCTTAAGGTGACATTGGAGTACTGAGTAACTGAAAGAGGTTGGAAGTCACAAGGTGTTTAGACCTTTAATGATGAAATGTTTGGACAAAGTTCTATTATCTTTAGCCATCTTCTCTCAGGAAGAGGCCCTGGACATAAAGATTTTTAGATCAGAAAACTGATAAAGGCAAAAGCAGAAAATTCTTGAAACTTTGAGACAGACTAAAAGTAGCACAACTAAAGATCATCTAGTAAAGCCAGATAATCTCACAAGCCTGAGACAACTAAGGGGATATTTAGATTGATTAGCTACTATCTGTCCATAGTAATCCAGCAGTGATTCTAGACTGCTGTTACTAAAAATTGTATGAAGTGGTACATGTTTATTTTCAAAACTTGTTCATTAAACTTATTTAATAGGACTGTATTTCTGTAACCTGTTTGTGCTTAATAATGTGAGTTGGCACTTGCTGTAGTAGGCTACTTTAAACCAAACCTGTATCAGGACAGGAGGATGGCTGATAAATTTTGTCTAAAATATGTTGTCCCTTTTCATTAAACACTAGCAACTGGTTTCTGTTACTTAGAGCTGCCTATAATGTTGACATGGCTAAAAGTTGTCCAGTGCCATTGAAATAGTTATACAACGCTTTAGATCTCTTCTGATTTTTTTCAGTTTGTCACTAACCCATCCCTTCTGGCAGTTAAAAACAAACAAACCCCCTCGGAACAAACAAAAGCCAAAAACCAATATAACAAGTGACCTTGGACCCTCCCCTCAACTTCTTCTCCTAACTCGCACTACAAAAAAAAAAACCTGTAGCCCTGTACTAACAAAAAACATGCTTTTCCAGACTGTTGAATCTTGTAATTTGCCTGGATTTTCCTGCTGGAATACTGGTTCTAACAGCTATGGTTTTTCCTCAGTAATAATTAAAAAAAACAACTGGGATGTCTCCAACTAGGAATCTTATAGCTTACAGCATTAAGTGGAGATTTTCCTTTCAGGAAAAAAAGAGCGGGAGAGAGCCAGATGTTAGTCACTAGACATTTGGGTGCAAAGAGAAACTTTCTCTTTTTCAAGACTACTTATTTTGACACGAAAGATAAGTTCTCTGGTTGTTTGGTCAGTGGATTTTCTGGAGGGGGCATGATGGTGTAGTCTGCTTATATGCCACAAAATCAAAATGTACTTGAGTTGCATTGCTTCGGCAGACTTTGAGTTGGATCAGAAATGAGCTGGAAAGAATTATTTAAACCAATGGTTTTAAATCTGGGACTTTCCCTACTGAAAACTACTGAACAAGTGTTGTGACATTCAAAATAGAATTATTAATCCAGATTATGTAAAGACTTTTGTCAATGATTCATACTTTTCAGTTCCAGGAACGACTGCTGGGAAAATCCCTTGGAGTTGGGGAGTTGAAATCCTAGCATGTTACCTTAAATTTTCACTAGAAAAATAAATCTGGATTAATAAAATCTACTTTTATTTTGTGTAACTGGAAAGCAGAATCTCTTCTGCATGCAAAGAAATAGTCTTTTCGATTGAGAAAACAGCACAATGAAATATGCAGTTTCTCTTAGGAGAAGATCACATCCCTATCCGGAAAGAAATTGAAACTCCTAGCCTGCTGTCTCTATTCAGTACTATCTGCTTGGGTTTTGAGAGAGCTGAAGTGTTGAGGTTTAATAGTTCTATTTAAATATGGTTTTAACTTCAAAAGCTAAGAAGGAAGAAAAATGTAATGGTGGTCCAGAAAATAGGATATTGGTGCTTGTCTTGACAGTCATAGTATGCATGAATGGTTGGAGGCTATAATGGGAAGCTTTAACTGTGCGCAGCTTCCGAAGTTTGTTACTGTAGTAGACGTACCTACATCAAAAGAACTAAAATTGAAACTGCTGTACAGCTGCCCCCTTTGGTTATGTCTATTATAGAATCTATGTCTATCATAGAATCATACAGTGGCTTAGGTTGGAAGGAACCTTAAATATCTAGTTCCACCTCCCCCTTTCCCTCTGCTGTGGATGACAGGGTTGTCCCCCCCATCGAATCAAGGCTGGAGGCCCTGAACACCTCCAGGGGTGGGCAGGTAGATGCTGTCTAGGGGAAAAGTCTTGTAGACCTCATCATGTAGATGTGCCTACTGTATCTTTAACGCAGATATAAGACATACCAGTAAGTTAGCTGGAATTGTACTAATTTTATCAGATTTATTTTGGGAGAGAAGGTATACAACGTACATATTACATAAATGCCCTCCAAAAAATTCACTGTGTTTAAGACTGTCTGAATCACTGTAGAACTTAATTTAGGAAACTTGCCAAAATAAACAGCTCATAATGCTGAGAGTTGGCATCCTTATTAACATAACTTCTATATTGGATCCTGTATGGAATAATCAGCTGAATGATGCTTGTCATTATTTAGAGTGAGGTAACTAGCGAGCATCCTGTGAAAGCACTGGGAAAAGTGTGACACAGTTTTGGAGAAAATGGGAAGGGAAACAAACACTTTTCTGTTAATGCAATCCTTGCTGAATTGTAAGTTCTAGTAACTTCTAAAGATGCATGTTTTGTTCAGCTAACTGGAACTAGCTAAAGGTACTGTCTGAGTAGTTTTGTCACTGCTGGGGGAGAAATTGAAGTGTTCCAGTTCCCCTGGCTTCTTTATGCATCTGGAGGCTCCCACTCCAGGAGTCATGTATAACACTATTTTTTGATGTAGCCAGTTGTTTACGAGCTGTACCCAATAGCTACTCCAAAGAAAGAGCCACACAAGTCTAGCCTTGACAGTACTTGTGATGAAGCCTGGCTTACTGTGAATTATTGCCTCAGAATAAGACTGCAACAGTTTTATTATGTTTGTTAGCACATGCATCATTCTAATTGCAGCTTGCAGGGATGTCCACTTCTTGGAAAATGTGGTACAAAATTGGACCCCTTTAAAGGGGAATGGTTAGTCTTGAGAAAAACTTTCTGGGGATGATTTTCCAGGGAACTCTGAATTCTGCGTTATCTGCATATATTGCATGTCTGGCCCTCAAATGAGATGCATGCACATAATGTACAGGTGAAAATATACTATGTGTGTAGGATCTTAGAACAAGTCCTTTATTGATACATAAATGATAATATGAAATATTGAAGGCTTCAGTGGCTTCCTTGATAACCTAAAGACAGGAAACAGTATTGTATTCCTACTCAGTTTCCTACTCTTAGAAGTAAATTAAGGAGTTAGATAATGTGTGTTAATTGTTCTTTTAAGACTACTTGAACTGCTCTTAAGAGCAATTTTAGTTTTGTTAGAGTTTGTCCAAATGAACTTTGTCCTAATAGCATAATTATTATAATGCCAGTGATTCTTTCTTGGAAGTTTAAGTAAAAACAGTGACTTGCATCTCTTCTATTTTGTGCAGTGGGTTATCATTGAACAGAGTTGCTATACATACTCCATGGTGGTGGTGCCACTCTACGATACACTGGGAACTGAAGCGATTACTTACATTGTGAACAAAGGTAGGACATTTCTATTAGTTCAGCATCTGAATGTATGATGGTGGACCTGACTAAGGACAAAACTAGTTGCCTTCAGAGGTCTTCCATTATTGACTTCTGTAGTACGGATCTAGTCTGAACTTGTCACTAATAACACTGTTCTCCTTCATCAGCTGACTTATCACTGGTTTTCTGTGACACACCTGACAAGGCTAAACTTCTGCTAACTGCTGTAGAAAAGGGGGAAACTCCAATCCTCAGCACCATTGTGATCATGGAGCCTTTTGGCACAGATCTTGCGGAACGTGGCAAGAAGTGTGGGGTAGAAATCTTCAGCATGAGGGAAATAGAGGTAAGCATGCTCAATCTACTGCTTTAATCTCTCACTTTCTTATGGAAGAATGAGACAGTGTCTACTGAACAGAGTTCACTGTTAATCACTGGATTCATTTCAAAATGCTTAAACTTAAATGCAAGAGACAGGAAAAAGGGAAATAACTTGCTAGTGTTATTTCACAATACTGAGCGTCAAAGCATATACGCAAAGTGATGGAAAAGCATGGTCCACATGTAACATCAGATCTGAACATAAAACCTGGCTGGCATGAGTGGCAGAACTTGATCTCTAGAGGTCCCTTCCAACCCCTGCAAATGTGTGATTCTGTGCTGTACGCTATGAGTAATATTCCAGAAGTACTAATTTCAAAGAGTTTGTGTAGGCTTTTGTAATGTAGTAAAAAATAGCATCTTCTCCTGTAAAATGACAGTAGATGTTTCCTCAAGCAGGAGAATGGTAGTATTATGTTCTGGGGTAAGCTTATAGTATTGTTGTGACATTCAGATTTTAGGAGTGAAAACTGTCTTCCTTAGCCTCTTAATGTTCCAGTCTTAGTTTTTATTTTTCTTGCTTGTAGTTATTTTGTCTGCATGGATCTCTTGTGCAATTTTGTTCTGTAACATCATTATTTAGGAAAATATCTCAGCTGCAGATTGTGTGAAATTCATATTTACTGTGAAACAGGGTTTAGCCTGATTACAAGTGGAGTGCTAGCGAAGGCTTGGCTTACTGGGACCCAAGTATCTCCAAATAATTGTGCTTGACTTCTGCTGTAGGAGTGTCAGTAATTGGTGGGGTTTTTGTTGCTTTTTTGTTTTAAAGGGAGGGGAACCCACAATTTGACTGAACTTGTTCTCATGGCAATCTTAACTGCTAGGTTAACAGAGCCACCTTCTGATAATAATGCATAACTGCCAGCATGTCATCTTACACTATATGGGGAACTGTGTCTTAGCTAACTAACCTCAGCGAGGCTGCCAGGTTGAAAGATGTGATTCAGAGTAAGTGACTTCTAAAATGCTGAGACTCAGTGGGAAATGGGTTGTATTGCATGGGGTGGGGAAAAACCTGCATTAATAGATTGGTACACTAAAATCAGCTTCTTTCCTTGAGTTGAACTCTAGTTTTAGTATGGGAGGATACTTCCCGCTGAATCATCTTGCTACAGAAAAGCAAAACCTAGGGGGAAAATACTTAGCCTAAATGCTTATGTAACTACTTTCAGTAACATGTTAAGATCTTTACAATGCTGTTATAAGAACACTTGATGGTTGGGGTTAATGTAGTAATAAGTATAAAAGTGTGTAGAGATCTCAGCTGTGTATCAAAAATAAATACTGGGTCTCACTCAAAACAGACTGTAGAGAGGTATTGAGCTGCCAGTGGCACTTGAAATGCAGATGCTGTTGTTTTGGGTAGACAGCATGTTGTCATAGTGGCAACTTTTTTATGTAATGGCACTGTT
Source organism: Numida meleagris (assembly GCF_002078875.1). Lineage (NCBI taxonomy): Eukaryota > Metazoa > Chordata > Aves > Galliformes > Numididae > Numida > Numida meleagris. The sequence goes on from NC_034412.1 coordinate 44,652,486, forward strand.
TCAAAAAGGCAAGCTTACAGTTTAACTGTTTCCAGATGTTCCTTTTTTCTGTAAACTTTGATGTATATGGGTAATCCAGAGATCTAAAAATTACCCATGCATGAGGAAAGCTAGGGCTAATAAAGGAATGCATGATAATACTCCTGTGGACTTGGAATGTAAAGGCAATGACCAAGTTGATGCATTTGTGCTCAGAGGGCAAAACTGTATTTAACAAAAGGTCAGTTTTAAGCTTACTGAAGCCCTTAAACATCAGTATAAAAGGCTGTAAATCACCAGTGACCCTTCCTGGGGAAACTTCAGTCTCACTTGTCGTAAGTAGTGTTGATGTACCTGCAAGGTGCTTACTGAGATGAATGCTGCTTTGCTTGTTCAGTGGCACGCATCTTCTGAGTGAGGTGTTGGATTGACTGTGTGCTGTGATTTGTCATTACACTGCTTAACCTTGAGCTTCTCTCATGAAAGGCTGCTGGCTTACTAGGTAGAAGGGGGTAGGGTGAATTCTATGAATTCTAGTTATTGTTGTATTTGTAGAACACACTAACTCTCCTGTATTCTTTAAAATGTCCCTTACGGCCTTTGTTCTGCTTCTGTAAGTTTCTGAAAAAAAAAAGCCTTAACTGGCAGTCTAATGATGGAATGTTATGGTCTTGCAAAAGTAATGTGCTCATGACTCATGTGTCTCCCTCTTCTTACTGTAGGAACTGGGAAAAGCACACAGACAAAAACCTATGGTAAGTATGCAGTTAATTCAAGCAATTTAATCTGAAGTTAGGGAGATTTGCTAGCTTGGTCTGTATAATGATGTCTCCTATAGCTCAAAAGTAACACTAGTATTTCAAAGTCTTATGCAAGTTAATCTCTTCTAGCAATCTTAACCATGCTAATGCTTTCTAAATTCTCGTAGCCTCCAAAGCCAGAAGATCTAGCAGTCATCTGTTTCACCAGTGGAACAACAGGTATGCCTAAGTACATTCTGCATGATTTATTATCCTGTATGTGCAAAACTAACTCAGGAAGCCCTCCTACTTTCTTTTCCAAGACTCTCCCCTGCTGCTGCAACTTTTTTTTTGGCAAGTAGCAGCCAGGAAAGTTCTGATAAGGCTTACTTCAGTTTTTCCTGTTGATTAATACAGAGTTGCAGTATTGTCAGGTAGGGGTCTTACACTTTTGGTACTTAAACTGTATTACTGTCAGGCTCTGGCTCTAACTTCATGTTTTTTCTAGTAGCAGAAGTTATTCTTTAGCTCATAAGCACTGTGCTTCCTTGCTGAAGAACCAAAACAAAGCCAGGTTTGTAGATAACTCACGAATGTGAAGCATATGACTATCCAACACTAATAGGGAGTAAAAAGGAAGAATACAGTGACATTGGTTACACTTCTAAAGCACACTTAAGAGCAGAGTTGTCTGAGCCTAATAGCCGCATCTTCACAGAAGTGTTGAATTTTGAATTCGAGAAGCTTATCTAAAACATGTCTGTTTCTAGATTTGTTCTCTTTATTAAATTTGGGTACTTATACACAAACTTAGTACTTTAGTTGGGAATAGTTTTCTTAAAAACATGTTATCTAGTTCTTTTCTTTAATGCCCAAGATGGGACTGATTGAAATGCTATTAGTTTGATTTTATTTGTGCTTGGTAATTAAAAGAATCTAAGAAAAATTCACTGTTGCGTACTGATGTGCTTTTTCTTTAGGAAACCCCAAGGGAGCTATGATCACTCATAAAAATATAGTCAGCAATTCTTCAGCTTTTCTGAAAACTACGGAGGTAAACTGCAAAGTTAACATTCTGGCTTTACTTGCATGAAGGGGAGCAACGCTAAAATTTCACTAACTTTAGTCACAATATTGAAGTAGTAAGATTGAATTGAAAATGTAACTTGACAGCACCCAATCCATGTTTGTTCAGAAGTCAGTCTTTACTGAAGGCCCCTTTCTTTCCCTTTGTAGGGAGTGAGAGAAGCTGCATAATGTAACTTATGTTAAACCTGACAGATTTTATTTCCCCATGCAGGACTGAATGAAGTTCTAAGACTTGAATAGATTTAGTTGCATGGATTCCAGTTTTTTCTTCAGTCAGCTCCTCCTCAGTTCTTTTATCTATGTAACTTGTTGTGGACCAGGAATAGCAACTGAGTATTGCTCTTGAATTAATGCAGATCTGCTAGCTCTTCTGGGGGATGTTCATCCCCCTCCCCACCCCACCAAGCTGATACTACTGCATTATAACCATTGGTCCAACACAGCTTGGGAACTTGCAGCTCTACTTCTAGTTGTGTGGATGTGGCAGAAGTTGGGCCATGGGGTAACACTTGGACTGTTCCTCTTGGATGTTCATCAGTATGGAAGTTTAGAATAGCATAATTGCACTGCTGCCAAAGCCCATTTTGCTTAGTTAGAAGTGGGCTGGTGTCTTCAGCTGTGGCTGCTGGCATGTTGTTACATGCTGTTGTCTTAATGGGGAGACTATGGGCAGAGGACTGTATTTCAACCCCCCCCCCCCCGGTGGCAAAATCCTTCTGTACTTAGGGTATTGTAGGCCAGGAGCATGTGGAGAAAAGCAGGCTTCTCATGCAGAAGTTCTGGCATATCTACTTTGCGTACACTGCATATGGAATTAATTCTAAATTAAGCAACTGGTCTCATGATTAGATCATGTGATGTATGTTTAATATTAGTCTTACGGTAAATTGGGTAAATGAACTTTTGTGACCTACAGTGAATGTATTTTTTACCCCCCCATGACAAATTACTTCAATCTCCGCACTATCCTCTGCAATGTGTATGCTGGAACTTTATGTAGCTTCTCTCAGAACTTGTTTCTATTCATAATCATATACATATGTTATAATCAGAGCACTTATTGTACCTAGATGTAACAGGATTACAGCAATGACTTTGAGTACATATAGACTCTTTAATGAATGAGAGATGGCACAGCTCCATATCAAACAAAACTGATGTGAGGGCTGTGCTCTAGAGTTCAGGTGCCTGGTTTCATTATTTAGCTTAACAAAAATATTTCTGTTTTGCTTAACACCTTCACTTTCAGAAAACATTTATACCTACCCCTGAAGATGTTCTGATATCATTCCTGCCCTTGGCTCATATGTTTGAGAGAATCGTTGAGGTAGGCATGTTTATTTCACAGAGCTATCAATGCAACACTAGAATTTCATGCTATTCTTTAATCTGCAAAGTTATATAAACATTAATTGTATAAGGTGGTGTTCTACTCTCTTAACAAACTTAAAATTAGTTTTGCTTACTATTGCTTCCAAGAAACTTTAATAACAAGAGAGGGATTTTGTTTCAGTTAAATTTTCATTTCCTGGAAGAAAACAGTTTGGCGTTCAGTGCCATTTAGTGACAAAGTTTTCTTGAATAGTCTTTCTTGCCTGTAAGGCAAAACCTGGAGCCTCACTTCTGGGGATGAGGGGGTTCAGGGCTGTCTTAATGCTGGCAATTTTAGTCATGGGTTGAAAGATCTTTACTAAGCAATATGCAATTGGGATAAATTTCCTCAAATGTGTTATGTGTAATAGAGGCACAGATGTTGAATCATAAACATTAATAGTTCTACTTAAAGTTCAATTAACCTAGCTCCCTTAAGTGGAATACCAAACATGAACGTTGAAGCCGATTGTGTCCCAGTTCATATAAGGGAATAAATGACCTCTATGCAAGCGTGAAAACATGTGTAGGGAGAGAAATTTTTCCACAATTATCGTAGGAGTCCTGAGCTTTCTACTGAAAGGCTTAGATCTATATATGTACATAATACATTTTTGTGTGTATATTATCTAGACTGAGTAGATCTAGCCTAAGCGAAGTGTATAGGTGTCCTTGAGATTTCAGCACTTCATTCTCTTGGTAACCTTGGTAACAGTTATACTTCAGTGTCTGTTTTACTGTTGTCTGTCTTTACCAGAAGGTACAAGCTCTGTAGACAACAGCTCTTAACCATACAATAGAAAAAGATGTTTTAAAAGATAAAATGAGAGATCCAAGCACTTTCTTCTATATTCTTCTTTTGGAGAGCTATACTAAGTTTACACGTGTCTACTTAAGGAGATAAGCAAGAAAGCATTTAGAAAAATAGGTTGTTACTCTTAAGTAGGTATGAATACAGGGTCTGTGAGAAACTGCCCTGAGTGTTGCTCTTGCAAAGCTGCCATTAGCTGATCCAGGCTTCCTAAGGAAGCTAGCTAGGTGGTCAGTGAACTTGACATGACAAACATGTTCTTGCCTAGCAGAGATGGTTGCTGCCCTCACAGATTTGCTGCTGCTTAGCAGATAGTGTCAAAACACAGGTGAAGAAAAGAGACAACTTAGCACATCTCATGCAGAAACAGTAAGAACATATGGCAGAGAATGAAGGAAGAAGTGTTGAGGAGGAGGGAGAAGAAATAAAAAGCTAGTAGGTACAGGGAAACACAAATGAGTAGGGATGCTATTAAAAAGGAATAAGTAAAACTCAAACAAAATAGAAAGGTTGTATAGGTGTGGTGGGTGGAGCTTCTAGAATAACAGAACATAGAATGCTGCAGGATTAAGTCGGCTTCCATTGATGCAAGTCTAAAATGATGCAGAAATAAGCAGTGGCTCTGCTTACACTTTCCAACAAGCATCTCAATCACCTAACAGGAAATTCTGTTTGCATGCTTGTTCTGAAACAGGAAGGAAAACTAGAGTGCAGGAGAATACTACGCATGTAGCACACTGCAGGAATCTGACTTTAATGGATAATTTTCTAGTACAAACAAAGAAAGTTCTGGTATTGTTTTGAGTAAGCTTGTTAGATAAAACTTAGAATCTTTTGCTACCTCTGAGTTTCTGGCACTACCTTACTTGGCTAACTGCTTTTTCTGGTCAGGGGCTTTTGTGCAGTATTTATTTCTATCCAAATCTTTGGCCCATGTACAACAGATGTCTTGCCATTTGATCTTTTCAGTTTCATCTAATAGTCAGAGAATGCTGCAGAACTTGTCCACATCAGTGGATCCCACACAGTCCACTCCACATTTTAAAAAAAAATAAAAAATAAAAAAGTAATATGCATATAGTTTAAATGCATCATACATTATACATGTTTTAAGAGATTTCACTTTTCTCTGTCAGTGTGTAGTTTTATGCCATGGAGCTCGGATAGGGTTCTTTCAAGGAGATATCAGACTACTTATGGATGACCTAAAAACACTACAGCCAACTGTATTTCCAGTAGTACCACGACTGTTGAACAGAATGTTTGACAAGGTAAGTCTAAATCTGAGTCTAGAGCTGTTCAGGGTTTTGAGGGACTTCCTGAAGTCTGTGCTGACGTGGCAGAAGTAATTGTTGTGTTCTGGGATGCTAATGAACTACTGTGTCTTTCTAAAAGAGCAGAAAGTACAGGGAGTAGTACTGAATGTATTAAAGCATTTTCAGGCAGCCAGTACTGGCGTAGAAAAGTCTGACTAGGAGACTTGATTCCCTCCAACTTTGTTAAGGACTTAGTGTTTTGCTTTGAGCAAGCTGAAGTCCAGTCTACACCATGAGCTTGAGGCTTAGCATCTGCATGCTGCATTTCTAGTAGCTGACTCATGGAAGGGGATTTGCAAATCAAGGTCAGGTGTCTGCTATGTTTGCATGGACACGTACAAGTTTCCTACATAGCAGCCAGCGATTTCTAGAAGGGAGAACTACAAACCAGCCAGTCTGAAGTGTTGGAGAGACAGTGTGTCAATAGACCCATTCTCTTCTATGCTTGCTGCTTGCCTTCTCAGTGTCTTCTGCAATGGGAATTCAGAAGTAGAGTCTTTCTTGGCCCTTTTAATGGAGGATTTTAAATGATCCTTTCTGTATACAGATGGTTGACCTCTCAGGGTACAGGCAGAGGAGCTGAAGGATACAAGTAGTCTGTGGTTGCTGAACAAATGCAAACCTGTCTGTGCTGTCTCTTTCATGAGACTAGAAGAACAGCAAGTAATGCAACACTTCTGTTTTGCCCCAAGAACAATAGCACAACTCTGATGCCTTGGGAAGGGGAGGAAATCCCAAGACCACTTGCCTGTAGTGCTTAGAACTTTGCCTCTTGTTCTGCTCCAGTGTTCTGTATTGGAATTCTAGAAACAGGGATAAGGCTTGGGTCTCCTTTCTTCTTTCATTGTGTTCTCTTGTTGTCCATGATGCTATGATAGGTTTCATGCTTCTCAGGCACAGTTCCAGCCTCTCACAGCCCTGTAGTGGCCTGGCATGTAAAGTTAGCAAGTGGAAAACTAAGGTGGGAAACACCATAATGGTGAAGAGCTGCTGGGTCTGTCTCTCCGTGAATATGCTAGTATTGGTCTGGTGTTAATTCTGCTCTGTAGCTTTCTGAGAACAACCAGAAGGAGCCTTTAAAAACAATCTAAAAAGCAAGCTTATATATGCAAGACAAATTGCTATTAGGCATTTCTGATAAGATCTGCCTCCTAGAAAAGGTTTTGAGGTGTGTATGTACTTGCGCATAATCCTTGTTGTTATAAACTTGCATTTCAACCAAGCTTGAATAAAAACTAATGTGTTCGCTTGCTTTTATATCAATGTATTTTTTCAATATATTAACTCACTCATGGAAATGTTGTGCCCAGTTGGCTGGGAAGAGAATTCAGTGCCAATTTAAATGAACACAAAAGGTAAAGAGGCCAGATCACAAATATCAGAATTATCATGCTTACTAATAGTTGTCTAACTGCTTGTTTTTCACTCTTGAGTCTTTATGCATACTACTGTAAGGAAAAGAGTGCAATAGTCTGAGACTCTAATTATATAATCTTTTAAATAGATTTTTGGACAGGCGGATACATCATTGAAGAAGTGGATGCTGGATTTTGCTTCCAAGAGGAAAGAAGCAGAACTTAGAAGTGGTATAATTAGAAACAACAGTTTCTGGGATAAAGTTATCTTCCGAAAAATACAGGTATACTTGGTAGTCTAGGTCTTTGTGGTATGGATATTGAATCTCTTTTTACTGTTTCATTTGTCTTCATTTTTATCTTGAAAAGAACTCCGAATGTGCTTACTTTCATAAAGAACAGGAGTATGATGTGCTCTTAATTCTGGAGTCTGAAGCATCATATATCCCATCTACTTTGTAGTTTATAGGTATCACTTTGCAATTGCTGAATTTGATATGATCGTTACAGTGTTGTATGGCTTTCATTGCTCATTAAAGACTATGTGGCTACTCAGAGTAAAATTAAACTCTTGTTCCATTACTCCTGTTCTTATTGTATCAGATAATGGCATTAGGGGAGTTACTCTAAAAGTCTGGTGCTTCCTTCTTTAAAAGCGAACCCCCTCCTTTGAAGGAGGAATGTTGAATGTTAGTTACTTAGTACTATGTGTATCCCCTACTGTCTCCTCACTGCTGGTCACTAGTAAGTGTGCCTGGTATTGTATCTGGTACTCTCTTGCAATAGCCTGAACTCCGGTTGTACAACACCCTCCTGTGGCTGCTTTTATAGCATTTAGAATGTATGAGAAGCCAATAGAAGGCAGGTTTTAAGTAAAAACCCACACTGCAGGGCTGTAACTTATTTTAGCTTCTGGCTGAGTCTGCATTGCAGTGACACCTCAGCACAACCTTTGTAGATGCTATGTATTAGAGATGCCATTAAAGAAACACTTCTAAACTTTAGTGTCTAACACTGGTGGGTGGCACTTGTAGGTGGATAGTAGCTGAAGGTAGAAAGTAAAAAGCCTCTGGAAATCTCTCTAAAATGCTTTTGGTGTCTGCAGTATCTTGTGTCTGTTGTAGGCAAGTCTGGGAGGAAGAGTAAGGCTAATGATCACAGGAGCAGCACCTGTATCTGCAAGTGTACTGACCTTCCTGAGAACAGCTCTTGGCTGTCAGGTGAGTTTCCCAGCCTTAATCTAAAATCATAATGCTTTTAAGTACCTGATTTAAGCCTTAATATAAGAGCATTTCTAGTGATCTGATTATATGGGTATCTTTCTAGCATTCTTGGAGGCTATACAAGTGCATACTGTCTTCTAGAGATTCTCATACCTCTGAGACTTCTGTATTCATCTCAAAGGCTTCATAGTAACTGAAATATAAACATCTAAACTAAAGGGGGAAAATCATGGAATGCTGTAAGCAGTAATTTATGTTCTTGGATTAAGTTTCTGGGTCTTGCTGTGCTTACGGAAGTATTCACGACAGGACTATCCCTGTCCACAGCAGTGAGGTTGGAACTAGATGATCTTTACAGTCTGTTCCAACTGAAGTCATTGTATGATTCTATTGTAGAGGATCTTTTCAACATCATGTAGTATTGTTGCTTTAAAGATGAGACTAGGTAGAATCAGATTGAAGAGAAATGCAACTGAGCAAAGCCTCTTCCAAGTACGTGCTTTTTTGAGGTTAAATCTGAAGAGGTTAAATCTAACAATAGCACAGGATGGAATAAATATGGTGAAATAGGTTTCAGGGGTAGAAAACACTGAAATACTGAAAACTGAGGCTTCTGTGACTTGAATTTCTGCAGTAGTGTGCTAGTATAGCAATGCTGTGCACAGAAAAAGAATTCTGTCTTGTATACAGTAACAGAGCTGTGATGAGATATAGGGATTCTGTTTCTGGCTTTCTTCGACAAACCTGTCCTTAAATAAGTCATTTCTAGTGCCTTTGTTCTTAGTCTCTTCCTGTTGCACTCTGTCACTTTCAGTTCTGATCTATGCAGGTGTCACACATGGCATGTGAAATACTGTGAAATACTGAGTAAGTATTGGAACTGAGGGTGGAATATTACTTGAAAGTGTGTATTGCAATAAAACTTCTTAATATGCCAGTATTTTTAGAAGAGACTGAGGATTATGCTAAACTCAAATTTAATCTGGATTAGAAAAAAAGCAAAATATGTTAATGAAGAAACTGTACTGAAAAGTAAGAATTCTGAATAAGTGTTGGTTTCACTTCCTAGTTTTATGAAGGATATGGACAGACTGAATGCACAGCTGGATGCTCACTGTCAATGCCTGGTGACTGGACAGCAGGTATAGTGTTTGCTTGCCCGTTAAAGTTCAGATTGCTATAGAAGCCCCAACTTCATGATTTTCATCTTTTATATACCTGTTGTGAAGAATAAGACTATAGCTTTCAAGTCATGTAAGAAAGTTTTGAAAAACTCTTATGGAGTAATTACCCTTAAATAGCTAGCAATGTTCAGTAATTCTTTTTAACTTTTAAAAGACTTTGCCCTTGTGAATTGAAGTAGATGTAGGAGAGAAGAGGTTATAGTATTAACTTCTAGTCTTGTAGAGTAGAAATCTGTTCATAAACACTGGAAGTTCAAACGATGCATTCTAGTGTTGGAACAGTCTCCATTTGTTATCTGTTTTAATTTTAGCTCCCAAATTGTTATAGTCCCGATACTTGAAATTTACTGTAATAGCTTTGCTAATTTGAAATGTCCATAGTGTGAAGATTCTGGTTATACTAAAAAGATAGTGAGCCTGGCTACATGGTTCAGTTTACAATGTTTCAGGGATATCTGAGAATTTAATGTTATAGACCCAACAAATTAAAACTATTACTATACTAGTATTGGTGTGGTATGTTACCAGAAATTGTTGTTCCATCTTTTTTTATTACTTCAAGAACCTGACTAAAAATCTATTCAAGCTATTAAAGAATTTCTGTTAAATAGGTCATGTTGGAGCACCAATGGCATGCAATATCATAAAGCTTGTTGATGTACAAGAAATGAATTACTTGGCTGCTAAAGGAGAGGGTGAGGTGAGTAATTTCAAAATGTCAAGATTTCTTTCTTGGAAAAGAGAAGGAAAAACTGCCTGAGCAAATAACCGATTTGCAGTCACAAATCATGTGTAATCCTTTTGTTTTGGTTATTTGCTTGAGTAGAGATGAATCGTTAGATTTTAATTCCCAGAAATGCTGAAGGGTTATCTTAGGCTTGTTGGTAGAAGGCTGTCTGTTGGCAAGTAGAGAACAGCAATAAGATTCTTCGCAGTTGCACGTATGACCTAATCGCTAGTTCTCTGCAGTGATTTTTTTTGCATCTTAAATATGCTTTCAAAAGTATGGTTGTTAGTGAAACTATGTATTGTCGTAATAAGAAACTTAAGAAGTTGAAAGAAATATTTTTAATGCTTTTCTTGTACTCACTATTAAATTTCATTGAATTAGGAGTGAGTTTGGACTCAAATATGGTAGTCTCTTAAAATTAAGTATAATCTTATTCTTTCGATTCGAATTTCCTCAGTGCAAACTTCTTTGGATTTAACAGAAGTGGTATAATTTGTTGTACACACAGCTCTGAAACCAATAGCTGTAAATTTGCTTTGCTTAAAATAGATTTGCTTCCTCACTGTTTGCTTTTCAGCTTCTATCTTCAGCTGGATTCAACACTTCCAGTCCTTCTTTCTGAGAATAAGCTTTCAATATTCTCAGCCCTGTCAGCCTTTCTCTTCGCTTTAGTCAGTTATCCACATTCAAGAAAGAAACTTCTAAGTAGAATTGCATATGTTTATATGCAGATGAGGTCTTAGTGCCAGTTAGAAGGATATAGATAAATGATTTGCTGTCCCTACTGGGAGAATCTATCGCCTACTGCCAACCAATAATTGTAAGAGTCATATGAAGTTTAATAGAGCAGCTTTTGAATTCTCTAGGACGTGTAGAGGAGAACTCTACATATCTTTCCAGATATTCCTGCTATAAAACAGAGACTAACTTTGGTCTTAAAATATGACCTTGGTTTGGTCATGAATTTGGTACTGTCCCTGCAAGGTTCTCCAGACCCTCACTAATGCTCTGACCTTCCTCAAATTGATGCATCTTCTGTTCACTTGTACAGTGAACAGTATTTATTACTTATTTCTATGCCAGGGTAAGCACTAAAAATGTTTAGGATGAGTTTTTTCAATAATGGGTTTCTGAACTATATTAGCAACATCCTCCAGTCTGAGAATTAATGGGCATTAAACAGTTCCTTGTCTATTTTACGATTGTACTAATTCCCTAGAGTAATAGTTGACCTAGTATTTATCAGTTGCTATTAATATTTATTACCAGTTTGGCCTTGATTTAGAACTGGGTTTTCTATCTAACTCTTCCAGGGTTATTCTAGAGTCTTGATAACTATTCAAAATAATAATGTAATACAATAATGTTGGCCTTCTTCATAACTTTATAGGCATACTTTTATCATAATAATCCCCTATACCCAGTTATACCCAAAGATTGCTCTTAAAGCCTCCTGCTTGCAACAGCTTTTTATTATATTTTGTACCAGTGGAAAATGTCTCAACCTGTCCCTGCACATGCACCAAAAAAAGCCCCAGCAATAAAAAAATTCCAATTAATATTACGCTGTTACAGTAGTGGTGGTGGTTGAGAACTGTTGAAGAGAGCATTCCTTACAAAAAGTGATGATTAACTTTCCTTCATAGTAGCATACATCAACAAATGGCTGTCTTTCAGGTGTGTGTGAAAGGGCCAAATGTATTTCTTGGCTATTTGAAAGATCCTGAAAAAACAGCAGAAGCTCTGGACAAAGATGGCTGGCTTCATACAGGAGACATTGGGAAATGGCTACCAGTAAGTTAAAATATATAGCTGAAAGGTATTTCTGTGGCTATTAGCAGTAACTTAACAAAAATTTTAAAAATCAATATATTAAAAAAATACAATGAATTAAAAGACAAATAGGTAATGCTGTGAGGAGAATTGTTATGTACAAAACAAATCTATATATCTGGGACTAAAAATAATTTAAAAAATAGTGTGAACCTGAGGCTGTCTCTAGTTCAGGTTAGGTGGGTACAGAGCCTGTTTTAACATTAGTTTGTCAATACTCTGTCTAGCATTATTTTCCTGCATTGTCTGATACAGCTTTTCTCAATAAACTATCTTGAATCGTGCACAGCATCTAAGTTCGTGTTAAGCCAGAACCTAAGCAGTATCTCTTCTAGTCTGTTCTTGAAAGCTTAATAAAGAGCACTTATTTCTGAAGTAGAAATAAAGTGTATGAACAAGAATTTGCCTCTATGTATTTCTGGTGCATTATGTGGTCTGCTGTGATGCATTGTGTAGACTGTGCAGACTGGTTATCACTTGAAGTGCCTTTTCTGAGTGGGGAAATTATTTCTGTCAACAGAATGGTACATTGAAGATCATTGACCGGAAAAAACACATATTTAAACTAGCCCAGGGAGAGTACATAGCACCAGAGAAGATAGAAAACGTGTATCTGAGAAGTGAAGCACTTGCTCAAGTGTTTGTCCACGGAGAGAGCTTGCAGGTAGGCATTCTTCTGGTAATTTAAAAAATAAATACGAGGGAGAGATGGTAGAAAATGGTCTTCCTTTTCTCTTTCCTCCCTACCCCTAACTTATTAAAGTCTTTACACTTCCAGTAGGATCACAGAATGGTTTGAGTTGGAAGGAACCTTTCAAGATGATATATGTCCACCCTGCCCCTTGCTGTGGTCAGGAGTATCTTTCACTAGATCAGGTTGCCCAGAGCCTCATCCAACCTCACTTTGAACGCTTCCAGTGGCCGGGCATCCACAGTTTCTCTGGGCAACCTGTCCTAGTTTCTCTGTTTAATGTTGCATGGTTCAGTTCTCAATCCACTTAAGATTCCACCAGTTATATAATATGCTTCTGGATCTGGTTTCAGATCAGGTAGTAGAACGGGATTCATTTAATTGGTTACTAAGCACTATATATAAACTAACAATGTACATGGAAACTTTAAGGAAAAAAGGGACATCTTGATGATTTGGTTTTAAGTGTGAACTGAAGGATATTTCAAGAGTAATTCTCATAACGGCAAGCTTCTGCTACTTGTAAACAAGACAGTAGTGCAGAAAGCTGTTGATTTTTACGGCAGAATTAGAACTGCCACCCAAAACCAGGCAGAAAACCAGTAAGAAGCATTTAGGAATCAGCATTGCTTTAAGTTTGAAATGAACAAAACAAAAAAGCACTTAAATTTCTTTTTAGGCCTTCTTAATAGCTGTTGTGGTACCTGATCCTGAGACTTTGTGCAAATGGGCCAAGAAAAAGGGATTTGAAGGCTCATATGAAAAGCTATGCAAAAACAAGGTGAGTAAATAGCTAAGTAAACAGCTATTTTGCGTCAGCTTTTTTGAGCTGTACAATGTATTCTTGTATCCACAGGATGTCAAAAAGCACATCCTAGAAGACATGTTGAGAGTTGGTAAAGAAGCTGGTTTGAAGTCATTTGAACAGGTAAGATGCTGATTAGACTTGAGCATCTAATTCTTTAATCTCTAACAATATAATCAGACTAAGAACTGGTTTTAACTTGCATTTGGAAATATTTTGAAGTAATAAGTTTTGTTGTGGTGACTATTGAAAGCCTTGTGCATTCTAAGGAATGTAGCTTGGTTACTAACTGTTTCTTTTCCAGGTTAAAGACATTGTCATACACACAGAAATGTTTTCTATTGAAAATGGCCTGCTGACACCAACATTGAAGGCAAAGAGACCAGAACTACGGAAATATTTCCAGTCACAGATAGATGAACTCTATGCTAATACCAAAATGTAACAGTGGATTGAGTCAAGTGGCACACATCTGATGTCTACTGTTGGTCTTCATATCTGTAATTCGACTACAGCAAATATAGGGAAGGAAACTGTGCAATCATAAACTTGTACAAAAATGGGATGGGTACTTGCCATAGGAACATTGAAGAAATGGAACACTGCCTTAGTGTCAAGTTGTTGCATACTGTTTTTATGGTGACCTACAATTTCCAAAAAGAGCCTTAACTATAAATGGTAACTATATGTAAGTTATTTAAAACTTCATTGGCCAAAAATGGGACTCTCCTTAACCAAGGAGCTAAGATTTTCTTATTGCCAGGATGTTTGCTGTCTGCAGTGTATCTTGCAGATGTCAGTTCAAAAAAGGATTTGGCAGGTTTGAAAATGCCTCTGAGTATCTTGCTGCCTCAGGAGGGGTACTTAGTCTGGGGGGGGGAGGGGAGAGAAAACCCATCAACACAAACCCTTACAGTTGTATAGCTGATATCACATCTTGCATTGGTCCTTATATTAACTGGGGTAAGTCAAGGGTTTCTTCCCTTCTATATCTGCAGCCAGTTCTGAGGCTTGCTTTTGTAAGTTAGGAGTCAGAATTCCATACAAAGAGACTGATTAATACAGGTTCAGGCTAAGCTTGCATTTGGTGACTCTGCACTAGAAGTGTAGGTACAGTTATTCAGCAAGTGTAGCCTTTTCTGCATTAACAGAATTGCAGAGTACTGCCTGTCCAGTTAGTGGACAGATTCTAACTCTGGCAAGAACACTAGAGATCTAGAAACAAAAAATGATCTAAGAGGCTGGGCTATGCTGACAGTCAGATTAAGTATTGCACCTGTACTAGCCACTTGTTTCCCCATGATGAATGTGGATTTAAAATGCATTTTTTTAAAAAGTGCCAGGTCCTCTAAGCAGAACAGCTTCTTACATAACCTCCATTTTCTGTGCTTTGTGTATGAGCCACTGAGTATTCTTCATGGAATAGCAAAATAGGTCAGGTAGAATGTTTTTGCAGTAATTGCAAGTATTCAGATGTGCCAACAGAACAGTGTTGGCACTGGATGGGTATTTGTTCAGGGATAAGAAACAAATTCCCAGATAAACTACAGAACTATTTACCTTTTGTTTCAGAAATCAGCAGAAATAAGCCTTATGACAGCTTAAGTCTTTTGCTATCCTTAACAGAGTTGGTTTTGCGTTAGCATTCATTACTGTTTTTTGAAAACATGGATATATGTAAGATACAAGCACAACGAGGTTTGCACTAAGATTTGTGATTGTAATGCACTACTCTGTAGCATAATTTCATACATGTGTGCAATTAAGGTACACAAATCCAAGTCAACTGTTGGAGCAGTAGTTTGTTACATTGGAATTCAAATGTTTGCTTAGTGTTGGCTATTTCTATGTTTTATAAAACCAAAACAATTTTCAAAACCAATGAAGGAAACCAAAATAAATATTTCTGCATTTCAATTCAGTGAAGTGTTTGTTTATTCAAGTGAAGATGCTGCTGACTAACAAGCTGAGGTGCAACTCTGTAATTCTGATGAGCTGTAAATCTCCGTTACTACATCCATACTTCTTAACATACTGTATACTACAAGATAAATGCTGGCTGTAGATAGCTTGTTTGGAAGGTAAATCTGCTTTTGATCTGATATTTATGTGCAAGTTCTTGACCAACATCTGTAAGAAAGGGATATTTTTATGTAATGTGCCCCATCAGTATTCCTTACATAATTTTTTGTCATCAATATGGTCTTTGGCAAGTGGTGCTCTTACCACTGTAATTTAAGTGAAATCTGTAGCTTTACCGGTCTTGCACTGTTTTTGGGTGGCTGGTGTTATTGTTCCCCTGTGTTTGTCCCCACCTCCACTGTACTTATACTATGTATCTAGCTTAAATCTGGGGAATGGTAGGAAAGAGTTAATGGGCAGACTCTTCAAACCATGGTAGATTAAGTGTCACCATCAAGATTATGTTTATAGCTGTTCCTGTGCTACTGTCCTTAACCATTGTAGACTTGAGTACTTCTGTATGTTCTTCATGCATTCTTTCCCCACTGAAGGAACTCTAAAGTGCCTTTTTGCAACCAATTCTATACTGTGTTCAAATATGTGTATGTTGCTTGGACAGACAGTCCAGTTGTCTTACCATGTCTCATAATGAAAACAGCGAGATGCTTAAGAGCTGAGTGTATGGTTTGTTTTTAACACATCCTGTCAGCCTTCTGTGAGAGCCAAGCAGCACTATTATCTGAACTATTGCTTGTTGCCTAAGGTGTATGGATGTGGGAGGGCAGCAGCAATGCTGTATGCCAGTGCAGGGAGGTGACTTGTGCAATGAACTTCAGCTGAAGCCAGCCAGTAGCTGGGGGGTGGTTGGGAGGGTAATAAAAAGGAGTTAACATTAACAGCTACAGTAGGACGAGACATAACACTGCTGGAGGGCAGTGACCGTGGTAATGATCAACTTCCAGCCAGCACCGAACAAGCTCTGCCGCTCCAGCTGTCTGCCACTTTTAATGACGTGTTGAAAGGACATCTTCCCGCTCTGGGGGCGGCACTGAGGGCGGGCACAGCGCCCCGCTCCCCTCAGCCGCTCCTTCCCGCCGGCGTGCGGGGCGGGGCGGGACGGCGCTTCCGCTTCCGGTGGTGGCCCGCGGCCGCTTTGAATCGCGGCGGGGCGGCGCGCGGTGTAGCGAGGCCTGTTGCTGCGCGTTTTAAGACAAGGAAAGCACATAGGGCTGTTTTTCGGCAGCTTAATATTCAACTGTAAGTTTAGCGGCTTAGTAAGATGTCCTCTAAGAAGAGAACGAAGAGAAATCGTGCTGGAGGTCAACTGAAGGTAAAATTCCCCGCTCTGAGCTTCATTAATACTGTGTTGCTTTGCCACGCGTTTGTGTCGTTGGTTCCGGCGGTTGCTGGGCCGTGCCTCTTGGCAGTGCGTCCTGTCAGTTCCTTCTCCTTATACACAAACATCAGCGAGAAGACTTCACCCCATGTTTGCCGGGTGAATGGAACGGTTGTAAACACTTAATGAACTGGTACCCTTGCCCCCTACCTTTCTGTTTTAGTTATTCTGTGGTATACTTAGTTTACAGACTAATTCTAACCTCTGTAAGAAGCTGTGCTAGAGCTTTTCATTTTCAAATTGAAAATCGTTAAATTGGACAAACTAGGAATGTTGTGTAAATATAGGGGTTAAAGGAGAGTGCTTTAATGCCTGAAAAAGAAAAGGCTACAGGTCATAGAAAGCGGGTGTCAGACTGCTCTAAGATTTCTAGGCGTATGTGCTTGGCTTTACAAAATAAGATAAAGTTTATGCTACACATAGTATAAATCATAGAAACATACCATAGAATGGCTGAGTTTGGAGGGGACCTTAAAGCCTCCCCCAACCCCTGCCATGGGTGGGGTGCCCCCCACCAGCTCAGGCTGCCCAGGGCCCATCCAACCTGGCCTTGGGCACCCACAGCTCTGGGCAGCAGTGCCAGTGCCTCACTGCCCTCTGAGTAAAGAACTTCTGCCTAACATGTAACCTAACCCAGCAGTACATGCTGGTTTTATACCATTGCTTCCTTTAGGGAAAAAACAGCATGAGGGGGAAAAATGTGTGCTTCAAATGCTTTATTTCATAGGGTAGTAGTCAACGCAGTCCATGTTAATTTCTAGTCAAAAAAATCTTGAAATTCATTCTCATATTTAGTCATACACTCAGTCAGTGAGATGACTGAGCTGTTAATTTCGTACCCTTCCAGGAACACAAAGGCAGCTCCTGTCCTCGCCGGAAATTTCTTCCACCTGAGGAACCTGATGTCTCAAGGATATTGAAGGTAGCAGGTGTAAACCAACTCGAGGAGCTTTATGATTCATTTGGTTAGTATGAACTTGGATGTCTGATTTTCATCAGCTAAATATTTCAGTGCTTACCTAAGAAAAGGTGGGTTTTTTGGTCTGAGGGGGAAAAAAAGTTCAGTGAGAGTAGTTGAATAAATATATGAAAGACTGATACAAGCTATAGCAAAAAAGGACTTTAAATAAAATTCTAAACCTTTTGCTTGCTGTATGCCACATGTACACAAGTATGTGCTGAGTTTTCAGGCCCCTTCGCTTTCAGTTTGTAAAGAAATTGAGTTGTAGAAGCATTTAGGTTGGAAAAGACCTTTAAGATCATCAAGTCCTAATACCACCTAATGCTCCCAGTCCACCACTAAGCCATGTCCCTAGGTGCCACATTTCTTTGTCTCATAAATCCCTCTGGGGATAGCGACTCCACCGGCTCCCTGGGCAGCCCCTTCCAGTGCCCGAGCACCCCTTCCATGAAGAAACTGTTCCTGACATCCAATCTAAACCTCCCTGGTGCAACTTGAGGCCATTGCCTCGTGTCCAGTGACTTGTCTCCTGAGAAAAAGGTACTGACACCACCTGCAGAAGGATGAGGTCTCCCCTCAGCCTCCTCTCATCCAGACTAAGCAGCCCCGGTTCCTTCAGCCAGTCCTTACAGGCCTTGCTTTCCAGTCCCTACTGACAGTAAATGTGAGTATAGAAACTGAAACTTTTGACTACAGATGTTTTTTCCCAACCTTCAAATGTTACTTCTAGCAAGTATAACAAAGTAAGCAAACCACAGAAATTCTACATGGTGGATGGCAGGCAGTGCTAATTTACCCATATTTGCCTCAACAGGTGGGAACAATTTTATACAGCTTATTTTCTGTTCTTTGTAGATCAGCCTTTGCACAGTACTGCTGTGGATGCTTATGGAGAGGAACACTCAGAAAGTGAATCAGCTAGTCATGCTCCATCTCCACAAAGGACAAATGCAGAAAGAAGGTCTGGTGGAAAAAACTACTGCCAGCATTTAATTTTTCAGATTAAATGGGGAAAATGTTCTATTCGTCTGGTTTCTGTAATTGCTTCTTAGACAGATGCTTAAAATCTCTCAGATGGAAAAAAATGACAGAGTAAGGAAAAGCAGGGAATGTAAAATAAATAAATTAGTCTGCCTTCTACACGCAGTACATTGACTTTAAATAGTTACTGGATTATTTTTTTAAAGAGAAAATGCCTTTGTAAGATGTCATTGAAGTTTAAAAAGTGGCAAAATGGAAAGACAGGTAAAAGCTGGTTAAACAATACACAACAAGAACATTAATTTAAAGCACCTTTTAATACAAGTTTTAGGACTTTTCTTATCTGTTAATTCTGGTTTGGTGGCAGTCTTAGTTCAATGGAAGTCTTATTTGAAGGAATTAACCAGACAATAATAGTGCTTGTGCGAGGGTATGCATTTCTTTATTTCCCCCTCAGCCCTTCAACCCCCAAAGGACTTCTTCATTCCTCCTAAAATATATCAAACAATAATTTTGTTTCTTTTTCAAAGTTTCTCCTCAAAATAACATGGCTATCCCAGTGGTTGGTTAAAAATGATTTCTAAACTGTTGTGAGCTTTGCTGTTGAGGGATCAAGATTCTGCCTCCTTCATACGCCACTGGAACCTTTTAGCGTAGTTTATTTGTGGGAGACAAACTGAATGGCACAGTACCAAACGTTCCCCAAAGATTTTGTTGATTGTATGTGGAAAATAATGTTTTTCCCTCAGCGTGTAGTTGGTTTACATGTGGGTATTTCTCTCTTTCTAGTAAAAAGATGCACTTGAAAACATCTGAAGGCAGTGTTCACCAGTTCAGCCTAAGTGGTCCTGCAGATGAGCCCCTTATGGAGAATCTGGTACAGAGACAGTTGCATGAGTGTATTGGTCAATTTGATTTTAGCTTTATGCCATGCCTGCATTGGGTAATCTCGGGGAAGGAAGACCTTTTCTTTGCTTTTTAATACTTAATTATGTCCCAAATAAGTAAACCTAATAATATTCTCATGAGATGGCCAAGCGTTAGGTGAACTTCTTAAACTTGCAGTGGTCACACCAGTGGGGAATATAATAAGTAGAGTCCTGTAGTCCATCGTATTGCTTGTTTGGGAATATGTGACTTTTTCGTTTTTAATTTTTCAAATGAGCATGATTACATCTAGAATATATGTTTTCAAAGGATGCCATGCTACATGATATACAAATCGCTTGTTCTCGTTTGGTACTGAAGAGCGCGCTTGTGGGAGAATTGAACTTTTTGCAGACAAAATGAATTTTGAAAATATATTGGAATTAGACTAAAGCCAATTGATTTTGAATGAGTGTTTTTCCATGCTCAGACCTCAATGAAGTTCAAAATGCCTTTGGCCAGCTGAGCCTCTGGGGCTTTGGAAGGAGTGCTAACTACCCACAGACTTGAGGCCTGTGATAGAAGCTGTGTGGTAGTTAGTGTAAAAGACTTTCACATATGGAAATTCACAGGAATTACTGAGATACGTGTTGTAAAATTCAGGATATGGTGTTAGACTTGTATCAGTAAGCTGCACACATGAAGAACCGTTGTAGGGTCGCTGTGATGTTACAGAAAGCATTCAAAGCCAAAAAATAATTGGGACAGATGTAGGTGAAAAGGTGAGAAGGAGCTGCTGGTCAGAGAACTGTTAACTGTTGGTGCCTATACTGAACCGAGGGGCCTTAAGCTCCTTACAGTGTTCCTCCTGCTGCATGACCAGTACCTGTTGTGTACCTGCTCTGTGCGGCCAGGCAGCTGCTGTCCCTTTGCAGCATAATCACTGCTGTGATTCTGGTGAAACAGGCCTAAGTAAAAGTTACTGACATTTCTGTCATGAAATACTGAAATACTTCCCTGCATTCTACCAAATTGCTATCTTTCAGGATTTTAAGTGAGCGCACCTAGGTTCTTTTTAAAAGTTAATCATCTTTTTTATATCACAGAATGCTCCGAATACTACTCAGTTTGAGGTGAAAAAGAAGGGGCCTTCAAAGAAGAGCACACCAGATCCTTCTGGTAAAGCAGATCTTTCAAAACTCTTGTATAGCTTTTCCTCATTCAAGATCAATACTTTTCCATAACTCGGTGATTTTGATTTCTGATATGTAGCAGCATTCTCTTTTGGGACGTTCTGGTTTCAGTTCGGGTCTATACACTCATTAGCAATGGATAGATTCAGGAGCTGGTATGCCACACAGTTCTGATTCCTGTGGTTTGCATCCCAGGACTTGCCTATCCCTTGGTGGAGGGATAGAGCACAGGTGGTAGGTGTTACTCTTTGCATGCACTTGGTTTCCTTTGGAGGGAAGCTTGGGTCCACGGGTTTGGAGCTGTTCCGTGCCCCAGTAGATCCCTTGGTCTGGGTGCCCAGAGCACCCAGGGTTACCCTGATTTACAGCACGGACACAGCGTAAAGACCTTTGAGACGGGGAGTTTTGAGAGTGTGGTATTTTTTGGTAGTGAGAATCTGTTTCCGGAGGCATCTTGTACTTGAATGTAATGGGTTACAATTCCAAGGAAGCTAGATTTACATTTAGGTGTGTGTGATGAAAATGAAAATTTTTGTAGAATTCATTAATATTATTATTTCAAAGTTTAAAGAAAGATAATGGTGTATAGCTGTTTTTGAAACATAAAGGTATCAATAGAAAATTTATACAAATACAATATAACAATTCATGATTCTTTGAATAATGCAGGCTCCCCGAACTCAGGCTGATAGTTCTTACAGCTGGTAATCTTTGTGTCACTGTGTAGTTTATCAGTTGGTGTAATGATGTGCTACTGGACTTCCTTGAAATGATGAAGAATAAGATTACTTGATTGATCGTTCAAATCTTTGCGTTCCCCGACAATTTTATAGTTCCCTGAAATTATTATAATTGCTCAGCCTAAAACATGGAATAATTTAATATATTCCTTTAAAAAAGTTTCATATTAAACTATTCATAATTCTTAGTTATTTTAATGATGGGTACAATAAGTTCTGCGTTATTTTGGAGCATGTCCCTGAACTGTATAATGCTTGTCTTTATTAGCACAATAAATTTAGCAGTTTCAGTTAACAGCCCATCTTCTGTACAACTTTGGTGTCCCAACGAGCTGAAAAGATCACCCAGAGATATCACAGAACTGGATGTTGTTCTGGCTGAATTTGAAAAGATAGCAGCAAACTACAGGTAAACATTCTGATTTAGTTTGGCTGAATCGTCAAAGATTTATAAATAAATAGCATGCTTTTTTGCTAGTGGACTGACCCTTAAGCCAGGCAGTGTTACTTACATTTTTTAAAATTATGTATTATTTTAATGACTGTTAGGTTTCTCTGACACACATTTTTTACATGTGACCCTAAGGAGGTGGTCCCTGGGAATTTGGTATTTTTCCAAATATAAGAACAACACATCTCAGTTGATGTTTTCCAGTGTAGAAATTAGGATATTGCTAGCACGTGAATGATTTGCAGCTGCTTGTGCTACTAGCTATTTAACATTGGGTTGTACCTGTATTCAGAAGAATATTTTTTGGATGAGATTTCTCCTTCACTGAAACAAATGAGTTGTGTTATCCCTCTGCCTTCTCTAGACAAAGCATAGAATCAAAGACTTGCAGAAAAGCTATTGATGCCTTCTGTTCTGCTTTCAAGGACCAAGTCACTGATCTTGTAAGTACACAGTAAAGAAAAGAGTGGTAATGATTATAGAGCTATGTATTACACTGCAATATGTATTTTCACTGGAGTGAAAATGCCTGTGGCTTTACATTGTCCTTTAAACACTTACTTTATGATGCTTTAAATTTTCTATCTCTTGGGAGGTTGAATTAAATGAAAGCGCAGTTACTTGTATGTTATGACGTCTTGCCTCTGTGCTGACTTTTGTAAGAATTGCATTTAGACAATACTGCTATCATGGAAACACATTGCAAAATCATCAGCTTTTGAGAATAGGGAAGCATCTAATAATCTTGAAGTTATTGTCATAATTAAAGCACTGTGCAGTAAAACTGGAGAGCTGTACAATTTGAGTGAGGAAGCAGTTACAGAAAATGCTTTAAAAGCTCACAAACTGTCTTAGTTACTCCTGTGTGTAGTAGCCTGACTTAAGCCTCTTAACACTCTAATGAAAATCATCTCTTTTTAGTAAAGTCTGAAAGTATCCATAAAAAAAAACCCAACTATTAGCTTGGAAGACTAAGAATTCATCTTGCTAATTACAGCTAGTAAAATAAAGTCAAACTTTGTTGTGATAAGTAAAATGGATAAGTACTAAAATTATAGTTCTATGTGATTCCCTGGAATGAGCAAGTTTTAAAATGACTAGATTAATACATTTCCTGTAAAGTAACAGAAAAAATAACATAGGTAGTGTTACACGGTGGATGTAATGCTAATTGGTGCAAGGTGATTAATGCTCTGTAACAGTCTTCCTTTGGCGTGAGGGAAGAACTGATAGACAACTGAGACACCAGTAATATTCCTTTGAAACAGTGTTTTATTAAACAGCTTCTTAATGTGATTGTAAAGTAATTCTTGCAACCATGTTTTTAGGAGGATAGAGATGAAATCCAGATTCATCCTCAGTCTTCTCTTCTTCCATAGATAACAGAAGTCCAGGAATTAAAGAATATGAAGAAGAAAAATGCTAAGGTAATTACATGCCTGAAAGATATGCTATCACTGGAATCTACAGCATGCAGAGGTGGGTGTTGAAAATTCAGACAGAGTGGAAGAAATAACTGACAAAAAAGTACACTGTACTACAGAATCAACAGCACAAATGCAGGATAAAGAATGCCTAGAATACTTGGGGAAAGGGTCTGAAGTAACATGGTGGAGTACTAACTGCATAAGCGTACTGTTGTATTACAGACAAACATTAGGATGGGCAGGGTTTTTATGCATGTGAACTACTCTATTTCTTACATGCTCGTTTATTTTTAGCAAGCACTGGTGAGGCCTCTGGAGAACTAATTAAATACTGGAAGCTCACCTTCCAGAAACAGACGAATGTAAAATTCAGAAGAAAGCAAAGACCTAGGAGGATAGCACTGGATTGTTTAAAGGAGAGAAGTCTAAGGGAGATGCGTTCTCTAAATATATGCAAAATTTTTGTTCAGAGAAGGCAGCTTCTCTGCTCACTCAGACTTGAAATGCAGAACAGGAGATACGGACAGTTGGAGAAACTAGTGTAGGAGCAGAAAACTTTGCAGTGGTTTCATCAGGAGAGAGGTGAATGCCCTACAGCAGAGAGATTCAAGAGCAAGTTAGGACCCCTCTTCCAGTAGCATATTTTAGGTACAGTTGATCTCTCATGTGAGAAGTGTCTGTAGAACTTTCTGCCTTCGGACCTTGTTGTAATTCTAAGTGTGAAAGAGCAGTTGGACCAAACACAGAAGACTGAAATTTGTTCTCTTTTTCCTGAATATCTTTCTGTTTAATTATTAAACAACTTAACCTACGTAGCAACCACAAGCAGTGTGCACAGATTAACCTCTTCAGGAAACTTTATGACGACTAAATAGCTTTTAACAAACAGGAAGTGTGTTCTGACAGGTAGCAATTAATGTGCTAAGGATGAAAAGTAATTTGAGCTCATACAGTAAAGCTACTCTAAAATGAAAATTTTAGTATGCATCCAGCATTCACAGTCACTTCGTTTTCATATATTGAGCTTTATACATTTGTTTAAACTGAAGTTTATTGTTGTAAAATTTAAATTTTTAGAGAGTTTTTTTTTTAAAAGCATCTATTAAAGGAAGCTTTGTTATACTTAATTCCATAGTTCCAACAGTCATACTGAATCATAAGCATAAAACCTCAAAGAAAAAAACAACCTTCAACATTCCAGTTGTTTGCCTGTGAAGTCACAGAAACAAGTTCAAAGACTTTCCTCATGTGTTACAGGTAGTGGCAGACATCAGCAAGAAAAGGCAGCGACTGATGCAAGTCAGAGAAAAGCTAAGTAGGTATGTTTCTAATAATGCACAATAATAGCTTGAAAAGCTGGAGGAGGCTAGTATTTTTTTTTAACTCAGAAGCAAAAGCAACTTTTTCTCTTACGTCTTGGTGAAACTCTAATTCTGTTCTGTATTGTTTTGTGTTTTTACAAAAGCTCAGGGTAACCCTTCTGTGTTTCAGTTTGCTAGATAGAGTAATTCTTGCAGTTTTCTCTTAGGTAACAATAGTTGCAGGGGTTGTACTTTATATGGTACGTTTCTAAGAAAAACACTGTTATAATTGGAATAGTAAAAGTAATGAATCAAAACTTAAGAAGACGGTACAGTTTTTGAGGGTATGAGAATTTGATGTCTCTAACCCCTCTCATAGATTGAAAGCTGTCTTCACATTTCTTATTTGTTGTGTTTTAATCATTTGATCATTTTAAGAAAGCTTTTCTGGGGCAACACTGAAATGAAAATGGCTGTTGGGTGTTCTGTTTCTGGAGCGCTGATCATGCTTCAAAAACCATTTAATAGATTGAGCCTTTCAGCTTTCTTAGGCAGAGGAGTATCTAGTTTGTAGAGCCTGAGTATGCTTCAGCATAGGCAGAGAACACCTCAGCCTGCAAGCTGGTGCCTGCAGAAGCAGGTAGTGCATTTAAGCAGCTTGACCGGCACAGAGTAAGTGCTTAAGAGATTTGCTGCATTGTCAGACTTGATGATAAGGTGTGGAAAAACACTGTGAGAAGTTACAAGGTGAGGGCTTTTGTTGTAGGCTTTTTTGTGGATTTGGGCCTGTACTCCAATTTAAGTAATATGCTGATTTTTTTTCTCTTTAAACAGCATGTTATTCTAACCTATGCTTCATATTTCTGATCAACTTTTCCCTTAAGTCTTCTTCAGAGGAAATGCATTCAGAATTCTCGTGACATAAATATTCAGATATAATCATCAAAGCACCGATCTTTTTCAGAACTGAACCACAACAGTTGAAACTACAAAAAGAATATGCTGAGGTGGAGGAGAGGAAATCTTCCTTGAGGCAAGTAGTCCAATTCCTTACTGATTTAAAGGATCTACAGCATGACTACTTGGATTACAGAGAAGAAAACCCAAGAAAGAAAGTGGTAGTGAGTACATATATCTGCATGTTTTTGAACTGTTCTGGATTGGCCTCCCTCCTGCTTTTTTCTTCTGGACAGACATGCATTTCTACTTATGTTTGGCTTACATGAAATAGCATTCCATTAACCGCTTCTGTGGAACCAACCTGAGAGTCACTGCTCTAACAGCGTCTCACTCTTTTCTTCTCTAGTGTTAGAACTCTTGACATATTTGAGAGAAAATTCTGATCCCTCTGTCTATGTCCAAGAATCAAAGAGCACATAAATCTAACTGTTATCCTCAGGTCTAGCATTTTTTAATAGAAACTAGAAATATTAACAGTGAGGAACAGGTAATCAAATTTTTGCTTGTTCAAAGTTAAGGAAGGCTCTCGTACTGACATACATGTTCTATAATGTGGTTAGTGGTTGGTGAAAGCAGCGCTTGTATTTCATGACCAGATTAACTTCTCATTAGTCTTGGAACTCTGTCCCCCCCTTACTGTGGCTGTCCTCGTGACCTGGTGTGCTAATTTGTGGACAATGCTAGGTGCCTGCCAAATATAAGGGAAAACCTGCTCTTTTAGAAGGCTCTCTAAACTTAGCTATTTTTTGCTTTTAGAAGTTACATTGCGCTATTTCAGATAGAGGAAAAATAAATACAAATAGGTATGTGATTTCTAATTCTTGAGGGGGGTTGAAAAACAACCTGTAACTTTTTCATTTACAACAGTATGGAACTTCCAGCCTACCTGCTCTTCTGGTGGAATCACGGAGAATTCTAGGAGCAGAAGGACACTTTCAAAATGTTAATAGGAAACTGGAATATGCCCTGGAGGTACAAAGAGAGAAGTTACTGAAGGAACATTAAGCTCTTCTAATACGCTTTTTAACAGTAACTGATCATTATTGTAATGGACTGTGCTTTGCTTTGTTAATTGTTGTTGGTCTTCAGTGTTTAAAAGAAGTCAGTGACTTCTACTGTAAAACAGTTTGCCCAAGAACTTAGTTCAGAATGAAATAACAATTCCAGTTAATGTAGTAAAACTGCATGTATTCTGTCAACAACACTTGTTTTTTAATCTTCAATTATTTAAGTAATGTGATCTTGAAAACAATATATACTTTAGAGAGGGAACGCATTGACTTTGGATGAACCAGAGATAAACAAATCTTTTTATTAAGTTTGTATCAGAAATAAATAATTTTCTTCCATGTCTGGAAGTGAAGAAATATCATATTTGGCTTATTGGTAAAAGCTGAACGAACAGCTAACAGCAATAAGTCTTCAAAGTGCTAAACGTCTTGAAGCAGCCTTCATGAGGAGTTTCCAGTCCTCTTCAGCCCCTGTGATCTCTTTATACCCGTTTAATCTGTCCTCAAGGTTGCTTGTTTTTAGCAGTTACTCACTTTATTGTCTAGCAGCTCTGGAAGAGTGCTTTTGAACTACATCACAGTATCTTTCACAGAAAGCATGTGATAGCCACGCTGTATTAAAGCAAGCTTTGTTGCTACTAGTCTGCTAGCCAAGTCCATGGTTAGCTGTCATCTTTGTTGCAAGTGTCTTGTTTCCATGAAATTTCCAAAAGAACTTCATCAGGAATTTCTTCTGTGTCATAACCCAGGCTATCGTTTGCAGCTTCTGCTAGCTCCACATCTTCAGTAGTTTCTACTAAATAGGCATCATCACTTGCATCGTCCCACTGAGCGTCTTGAGATGTGCTTTCTTCTAGAGAGGCTGAGCTCTCTAGATCTGCAGGGTTGGAATGTGATGTTACTTTCTCTTCTGTGTTCTCATGTTCATTCGTTACTGTATAATCTTCCTCCTTTTAGAAACAAAAATATTCTTTATTCCATATTTCTAACTGAACTCTTGCAACTGTCATATAATGAATGCTATAGAAAGCTGGCCAACAAGAGTTTCCAGTGAGTTAATTTATAGTCACATTACCCTGTGGAAGCCTGTTTTAATAGTAATAGGAATTTGTTAGTTTTCAGCAAACTAAAATTGTGTATTGTATAAAGTTTTTTTCTAGAGAAGGCTTTGCTTTTAGCATGTCAAGACAAAACACATACCTCTATGAAAAGAGAAGACAGACGTATCCCAGGTGGCAATGGAAAACCTAAAATCAAGGATAAGGTGTTTAACTAAAATTAAGATTCCAAAGAGTGTTAAATACAATTGCTTGGCAAACAAAATACGTACTTTGTGATTTGAAGTTTTTTTCCCTGCAGACTGGATCGTGGCACTTCTGATACCAGACTTCCTTCTTTAGATCTACCAGAATCCTAAGAATGAAATAATATTTTTTTTTTTACTAACAGTACATAAAGGAGGTAAATATATACAGTGTGAAACTCTGACGCTAAAGGAACAGGTTTTGTTTGTCCTCAAACTATGGATATTGCTTTCACACCGACATGTGGCTCTTATATCACAAAATAAATTTAGGTGAAGAATTGTACCCCCACAGAGTAAGAGAGCAGAAATTTTAACAGGTGATAAGAATTGGAGTATTTTTATAGAATTACAGCTGAGCAGGAAAATATGTACGAAAGCTGATTTGAAGTGAGAGTTGAATAGTTGTAGAGCATACATGATGTTGTTACTTCTGTGGGCTCTTCCAATATTTTCACACCAACGGTAACCACAAATATCATAAACAAGTATTTCTTCCCCTGAGAAATAATTCCATTGCCTTATCCCTGGAAAAGAAAATCACTTATTTAAAAATACTGCTGCTGAATACTCATCTGTAAATAATGGCACAGTCTTTACCTCCTTGCACCCCGTCTTTATTAATCAGAGAACGAACAAAACAATCAATTTCTGGATATGGTGAATCCTGACGGCCTTCCTGGGACTCTGTTTAAAAAAAAAAAAAACATAACTACAAAAACATTATGTATACGTAGTTCTAACATACTGTTATATGTTACATAGACCATAGGCACAAATCCCACCCCACCTTACATAAAAGCAGGGGTAAATCCAGTATTAATTTCCTGTAGAGGGTAAAAGGATGAGAGAAAAGATCCCTCTCTTGTGCTCTCACTCTGCTTTCCTGAGTATCTGGCACCTGCAACCACACCTTCTGTGGCAGCAAACTGGTGCTTGACACGGAATGGCAAAGAGAGACCTCTCCCTGGCCACCACCAGCAAGGGGTGGAGAACTGGGACAGAGCGTGACTGCTTGGGGACCAGGAGGGAAGGTAAGTGACGTTCAGGCGCTGCAAAGTGCTTGAACTGGTACAGATCAAAACATTCCTACTCTGCCTTCTGCAGAAATCCAGCTGAGGAAAAGCTCTCAAACAAGCTATCAGGTGTGTAAGTCACAGCACATCTTACTTGAGCGTATGTTTGTTTTTGTGCCCCTCCCCTGTAGAGCAGAAAAGGCTTGCAGTACCTCTAGTGCTTCTGGTGGCTTTACTTTTTAAAAAACCAGACATCTTTCTCTCCTCTTCCAGAAAGCTAGATGACAGAATTTTTGTGCCATCTTTGCATCTGAACAAAAGAGAGAATGCAAAGGAAAATGTATGATTCATGCAGCATAGCACGCTATGGTGTAACACAATATAACACAGCATGGCATAACAGAACAGCCCAGGGCAACCAGCTCTGGGTGCCCTGCTTGAGCAGAGAGGTTGGCCCAGAAGGCCTCTAGAGACCCCTTCTACAGTCATCCATTCTGTCACCCCCCTGCGATGCCTGTCACCATCCCTGCAGCACTTTTGGACACTGCCTCTGACTGCTCAGCAGAGGGCAGGGTTTACTCCTTCAAAAAAGCAAAATTTTCATGGCAGAAATCCCAGCAGCCAACCTTTTAGAGACTACCGGTTCACACTCTCACAGAAGTATTTGCTCTAGATGTAATATTTGAGTATTATACCCCTTTGAAAAGCTTCAGCTTTTTATTCCCCTTCTGTCTGCACTGAACTGCATTTCCATATTGTTAACTGCAAGCCAGCTGATTACAGAAAGCTAAATTCAATGCAGCAGAACTTCTCATCCAAATTTATGACATACTCAGCTGATACAGGTGATATAAATGCAATTGGTTTGTGCTATCAGGCTACTGGCATCACTTCAGGAAGATGAATATTTATGAAAACGGAAGCCACAAAAAACTTGTTTTCATAAAATTATACACAGATACCATTTTAACCCTCTTTCTGCAATGGTATTTTTACTGGGATCATCTTAAGCTACAAGTCAGTACAGAGCAAAATATATGTGAGGTTAGAAACAGATTATTATATGAGGTATAACTCTTTAGCTTGGTTACACTGTGCCAAAGGGGAAATCTGGTGTGCAAGTCAACATGTACAAAAATCTTCTAATTTTTAACATACTTTGGACATCTGAAAGAAGGTTGACAATGGAAACTGAGTCCCAAGATTTTTTTTCTTCAAAACCAGGGAATTCCAGGAAAAACAGCAGTGTAACAATGTTCATGGATTACCTGCTTGTTCATAGCCCTTGCTCATAAGTGCCATAGGAGAAAAATCACCAAAATGTGTATTTAATATTTAAAATTCCACTGGAATTAAGCCATTACCTAACGTTGCAGACCAAAGAGGAAAGAAAATATGCTTCCTCCAAAGAAATGTTCTCTTCACAGTTAGGGACAAACTTATTATCCTCTGCTATTTTCAGAATCACGTTTTTTCCTGCTTTTGATGACTTATACATCCGGAAATTTCTGTTCCTTGTGTAAACTCCTACAGGAAAACAAATATTTCATAACATTACAGTGCTTGCTAGGATTTACTAAATATTTGTAAATTAAACAATTTTCTGAGACCCAACTAAGGGTTTAAGGAACAGATGAAAACTAGGACTGATTTCAGCTCACCTCTCACAGAAGAAATGTGGCCAACTAAGACTATGCAAATGTGTAAATTCTTGTATCATAAAGACATTCAGCACTTTCACATGAGCATCACTCTGACATTATCATTGCCGAAGGTTTCAGCATTAAACATGATTTCACAATAACTTTGTGAAACACAACTGAGAATAAAAAGCTACAGTTGTTTTAATCAGAAATGACATCACGCTTATCAAACTTCCTGTGTTCTGCATACTAGACACGACTTGTCTCAAGTGTGTATCAGGAAAATGTAATTCCGATCTCAAAAAGAAACGAAATTAAAAAGTAAACGTCACCTAATTGTCTCAAGATTCATCAGAGAGGTGGGTGCTTTAGTTGTGGATTGCATTTAATTTGCATGAAGAGAAAGGAACTAAAAACTACAACAACATCACATGCCTTTCTGTCACTGCAGCCTCGTGCTGTAACTCAGTATTCCACCTAGTTTGCTTTAGACTTCCAGTTTTGTGGTAAGGTGGTAGCATAAATACTAAAGATGGTTAATTTGGAGGGACTAAAATCAAACCCATAAAAGGTGGCTCGACACAGTGAACAGTTTGTTTTCCTTTAATTTCCATTCTCTAATATGCTCAAAGGAATTTTAGTTAGTAGCTGTATAAAGTAATCCTGAATCAGTAATGGAGAAGCCCAACAAAATACCAACTTTGGGATTATGTTTCAACAGATCAGACATACTCACGAGAGCCCTAAGGCTAGCAATAGAAATGATCCTGTGAATTCCATTAGAATTTGAAGTCAGAGGGGTTCTTCAGTGAAGTCTGACAAAAACCATGATAATAATTCTTCAGATACATAAATCACTGCTGTACAAAAGTGTGCAAAGCTATTTTAATTTCACTCAGGGCAAAGGGCAGAGATTCCAGATTGTAAGGATGGAGGAGGGTGGCAATTTGAAACTTCAGTTTGACCATGGGTGTTGTGCTCCTGGAGATTATTAACATTCTAATGCCATGAATAGGCAAAGAACAGGTGGGGCATGAAGTGCCCAACCCTAATTTCTATTATTCTGTCATCAAAACCTAACAGCTGCCATTCCAAACAGGGGAAGACATCTCAATTCATACGTGTATAACAATACAAAAGACCACACCTGTAAGACTTGCTCTATAATTGAGCAGTTTCTAATTCAACGGAAACGATAACATCATGTCCCCTTTCAATCAAATAGGAGCAGTAAGTCCTTAGCAATAAAGTCCATTAGAGCAGCGTAGCAAGAATTTCTTCAAACTTCTGAAGAAAGTAATTAAATGTAGTAAGTAACAGAAGTTCCAAGGGCCAAGAATCTGTGATTCCTTTGAAGCACAGCATTTATGATCATTGTTTCAGCATGGATTGTATTTGGTTTAAATTCTGAACATAGGAAAAAACAAGAACATACAATCTGTTATCAAAGATTAACGGTCTGATTTCTTAACTGTTGCGGGATCCTAAGCAGGTTTAAAAGCACTTCTTATACTTACCTAGATCCACAAAAAGTTGCTTGTCTCCTTCTTTATTATTTACTATTAGGAAAGAAAATTCAGCGTTTTCTCCATGGTGTGATGTTTCTATTTCCTTTGTTTGGTCAGCAACGGCTGGCCAGCCTTTGGAAGCATCTTTGACTGCTGTGAGGTTTGTAAGAGAACCATCTAACTCAACTGTTGGTGCACAACACTGGAAAGTATATCCTGCTCCTCCTTCTGCAATTGGAGTAGCAACGTTACTCTCCATTAACCTTATGGCAGGCTGCAAAATGGTTCTCACAAAGTTACCTTATAAACAAAACAAAATAAACTGTATGAGTCAAGAAAATCTTTAAAGCTCTTGTGCAAACGTTTTCAAAACAGCCAAGAAGGAAGTGGTTGCAGCTGTTTGGTGGTTTTTTTGACTCCTGGATTTTGTTAACAGTTGTGGCTAGTGAATAAGAAACCAATGCTTGGCAAAAATTCATACTGTTTTTTTTTAACATAAGAAAATAAACAATTGTGTGTGCATTAAATGTACCACATGGCCACTATCTTTCCCTTTGCAATTCTACTGCTGGGAAAGAGAGAAATGAATTGGTTTGGCAACCACCTAATTAGAAATAAAGATAAATAATGAAACAGAAATGCATAGGCTGTCACTGCAGTTTCCCAAGCCAAGATTCTGAACCAAATTCAGTCTGAGATAAAAGAAGAGCAAAAATGAAACAAACGTCTTTTGTAACTTTCAAATGTTTTCTCCTACCCATCACAACACCTGTACTGTTGCAGTTATTACAGACTGGCAGTTAAGGTCTCAGTTTTAAGGCATCATTCTGTGCATGACTCCTGACAAAGCGCTGTAAAATGGTATTATGGAAGATGTGATCGTTCATTTTCCAGAATGACAAACTATGATAAACTTAAAAACATTTGAACATGTCTTACACATTTGAACATGTCTTACAAATATATTAGTTCTTTTGAGTTAAATATTAGACAAAACTCTTCCTGCCATGTTGAAGAATACGTATGTTTTTCATGTAGATTCTGTGAAGTTATTTTATGAAACTGTCTGCATTTCTAGGTATTTCCTACCACAGAACATTTTGCACCAAGTACAAAGCTATGTTTTAAGATAGGTTTATCAAGTAGGTTACTAAAATGCATTAATGAAAAGTCTGGATTGTAATACTACTGGTAACATGAGTATGTTTAACTGACAGATTGCAATTATAAAATGCATTCATACTGTGACTTCAACATTTGTTAAAAAGGCCTTTGCCTTTTCAACAAGAACATACATTATTATATATTGAAGTCTGAGAGTAAACGTCAAATTCACTTAACAGTGGAGACACAAAACTGTTAGGCAATGGACCAGAATAAATAGTTTAAGCTTTTACTGAAAGAACTGACTAACGTAATTTAGTTATCAGGATCACAGGCTAAAATTTCTGTCATACCAAATTATTTATCATCTGTGTATTACATAAGAATTTTCTAGTGGCACAGGAGTTAAAGACCATACTTTTGAAATAAACAGAGCAGTGATCGTATTCAGCTCCTTTGTGTTTGTTGCTGTTGCTATGGCATCACAGAAGAAGTAACTGTTCTGTGTCACATTTGGGAATGGTAGCCAATATCCTAAGCAAGTTGCTTGTAAATTCAGCAGTCTGTTTACCTTGCCAAGTGAGCTACTCCTCAAAGTTTTAGTGACACAGATTCCACTGCTCCTAAGAATGAAAAATGGTTCTGAGACAATCCTGACCTGGCCATTTTTTGTGCAGGAGTTGCTCTATCGCAAGAAATCCCAACTTCCATCAATTAAAACTGCTTTCAGCTTTCTCTGAACCATGTTTATATGCACCAGCAGCTCGAGGCCATCTGCCTCTTGGCTCTCTGATGCTGTGCAGAGCCCAAATCAGTTGTATTTAGAGCCAATAGTCTTAGCTTTAATTGTTAAGACTTACGCTAATCTGAAAATTAACTGATTACTGTAAAATAATTTTCAAGCCAAATGACAGTCTTGCCAGTAGTTTTATAAGCGAAACAGAAACACAGAAAGTGATGTTTTTACAGCAACAAATGATAATTATAGAAAAAGAAAGTAAAAGATGAGTTGAGGAAAAATGACGCTTAAATAGCAATAGTCATTTTTGCTGGGAAGATATATTTGTTTCCACATACAAATCAATTAAAATAAATATTCGAATGTGAGATGTCACTGTAAAGAGTCAACAGCTTACCTTTTATTTCTAGCATGTAAGAGAAAAGAACACACTTACCAACGTGAATATTATCCTTAAATACAGTCTTGCAGGGTAGGAATATTAAGTGCCGACTAAATTTTTCATCAGTACTGGAATCTAAATTCAAGACATCTCTGGCTGAGCAGTTAACGTCATACAGTTCTTTTAACTTCTGGCTGACAAGCTGAAAGTTATATAAACATCATTTTGGCTATTTTCTCTAGTATTTTTAAAGTGGTGTTTGTCAAATCTAATGCAAATGCAGATTCTGCATTTTTTGCATGTCTTTTTCTCTCATTTAGTGCATACAGTTAATTAACTCAGAATATACAAAAATAGAACTATATTTGGCATATAGGTACCTTTTTAATCGAGCAAATCACTGACTAGTAGCAGCAAGGTCGAAGTCTAATGTAGTGCCTCTATCCTCACTACCCCCCCTCCCACCCCCAGAACAGTTCACCCCCCAGCTATACACACCCACTACAACCTAAACATTTTTAGGACTGGGATTCAGCATTGAAGGGTCTGGAAGCTTAACTTTACAGCATCTCATGTCCTCCACACAGCAAATACAAAGATCTCTTCCTAACCCTAGAAATCTCTAGATTTCAGAACTTATCTACAACAGAGCAGAGCCCTCCAGATTCCATATCATCTTAAGTGTTATTTACAAAGGAATGGCCTCAATCATATTCTTTCTTTCCATTCTAGCTAGAGACATGTAAGCATTGCAAGTCTCACAACTAAATAGCCACCAACAAAGATTTGATTGGAGCATAAGACATTCTTCTAAGAGCCTGCTTTATTTCCCATCTTGCAGTAGCAGTGGGTCTCATTTTCCAATCAAATTTGCAGTAGGGTAGAAATTTGCACTATTTAACAGAATTGACAATTAGCAAACGTATTTAGGTACCAAAATTGATGAGTGCAGTCACCTGATGTTCTCTATATCATTATCTAAATCAACTACAACAAAGGTGCCTAACATTAGGAGGATTTCATTTAAGCTCTGATATGACTGCACCCGTTAGCATAGGGAATGATCTGAAGAATATTCAAATGGAACTTTTTTTGACACTGTTCTGAAGAATAACTAAAGCACTCATTCAGTTTTACAGCTTTGAAGTGGCAGAACACATAAAACAATCTGCAAGCAAATTCATAACAGTAAACCTATAGTGAATACAAGCGTTCTGACAACCATCATGCTCCAGCATGAAGCAGGCAACCTAAGCTGTAATTAAAATGTACTTTTCACTTCATTAAAAGTACCCACTAACTCTCTAATTCTTCTTCCTTTTACTACAGAACAATCAAGATGAAGTGCTAAATACTTCAGTTTTATATTAAACCAAAACCAAACTCATATTAGTCTACAACATGACTTGTTCCAGTTTACCTCAATTAGCTTTGCAACCATATCCTTGCCATCAGCACCAGGATTTGCTGCTTTGTAGAACTCCAAATCAAAATACAGTTTGCAAGCATCTTTTTCAGGAATTACTTCATAGCAATGCATAAGACTTGTTTTATAACCTTTGCTAAGGAAAAACAAAAACGAATCACAACCTCTCATGATAAACATTATAGATACTTACCAGTTGCAAACATGAAACCCACAACTCCTGAACATTTTTATTTTTCAGCCAACCACCCATATTCAAACCAGTAACAGCTCTATAACACTTTCAAAAAATTGTAACTAACTTCAGAAATTTTATTGATATTTGCCTGGTATAGAATGAGTTTCAGTTTGGAAAGTATTTCCCACACACATCCCCCCAAGTCTTACAATTATGTGCTATCAGCAGAAATGGTGTTGAGAATTTAAGGAATGATGGAAACTACAGAAAAAAAAAGTTACCATTCATAGGTTTGAAGCACAAAAAAGGGAGGTTACGTTGACCTTTTCTTTCAACTAAATTAAATTTTGAGAAAAATCAAATCTTGTTTTCAAATTGAGAAAAAAAACCCTAAAGTCTGCAGTTCATACAAACATTGACTGTTAGATGTCTTTTGCTTTAAAACCAGATATCTTAATGTAAAACAAATATTGGAAAAAAATGTTCAGCATATGATCCAATTGTCAATATCTGAAACTACCTCATGCAAAAGCAAGACAATTGGTAATTGGACATTTATACTAATACTAATACCAATTTAAGTTGATATATGACTAATCGTTGAGATATGTTTGTGTCATTTGTTGACGTGATCCCTGAAGAAAGCTGACAGTCAAAACAAATTTACTGTTTTAAGATTTAAGTTCAGTGAGTGGGATCCTTAATTCACAGGAAATAATGGCAGACTTCAACTCAAAGCAAAATTGAAATGCACTGTAGAATAGATTAATTTGTCATTATTAAGATTATCCCTATGACCAAGATCAAACCTTAGTCATCCTGTTACAGTTCTGTGATGCTTCACTAGCAAAGAAAGTATAGGGTATTTTTTTCAAATACTTACGTGTAATAATGCCAAAGCTCTTTATATGTAGTCACAAGGTAAAACCTCTGTCCATTTTGTGTGTTCTTTTCCAAGGCAAATACATGAACATCCTTTTAAAATATAAACGGTGATTTTTTTTTTAAATTCAGAAGTCTTCAGAAGTTCCTATTTGACATTCTTTTTTTGTCAAAAGTTAGTAAATACAAGGAAATTCTAAGTAGTGGATCACTTATCCTTTTTCAACAGAAGTAACATTTGTTTTTAAGAACATCACCCTAATTTTATTTACATGAGTAAACACAAGAAGCTTTTCTTTGCTGTGCATTAATATAAATTCTTTAAGTCCTTTTTTCCTGATCAGTAGCAAGTGCATCTAATTGGAGGAAGACCAATGTCCTGAAAGGACATCACTGACATGACGGCAGCATATGGCTTTAGGGTAAATGGTCTTTAGACTCTATGTCATTTAGATCAAAAAATGGAAATCTGAAACCAAAAACAGAACCAAAAAACCACCACTGCCAATACAGTGAAAGCATGTTCAGGATAACAGACCATCAGGATTACTTGAACATCTAATGTAGCAGAGGAAAATGATACATTGCATTATGTTTCTTTAGAAACAGCAATTTTCAAAGTATTAAATGCAGAGAACTGGAAAAAATACATTTTGCATAATATATTTATTTGGATCGTTACTTCACAGCATCTGAACTTGTTACCCTGATGGCACTAGAGTTGTTTGTCTTTTTGTCTCTGACAATTGTCATTCCTTTTTTCTTCCTCATTTTTGCTTCTCTTCCTATGCAACTCTCCCTTCCTTCCTGTTCTCCTGCCAAACCTGACAGCTTCCTTCTCTTCAGAAAGAAGAAATGATCACTACAAGGTACCAAAAACTACTTTTCCTGTTAGAGGTTAACTCCAGATATCAATTCTTATGTTCCAAGTAGTATTTCTTAGAGCTACCTCCAGAAAAATACAAGTAATGATGTATCAGGACCGCAAAAAAGGGGAGCTTGCAATGTGATAAAGATTTTGTTGTTCAACCAGCTTTTAAGTCAAGTTCAACCTTAGAAAGCACTTGAGAGCAGAGACATTCACCTAGCAATTTACCTCCTTGCAGGTTTTCACAAATCTGAAAGCTTCAGCCTGCCGACAAAATATTTTCCAAACACGGGATGGCTGAAAGGGTTTGGACAGTCTTGGTCTATAAACTGTAGGAAGAGGGTTTCTTTCATAGTGAGACGCTAGTTCTTCAACTTTCTTCACTCTTTCTTCCCATTTTCTCTTCATTTGTCCTAAAGCAATTACAAATAGATCACTATCAATTTTTATTCGTGATTAACTTCTAACATATTTGATACTCAACATTGCTTTTGATTCCTTCTCTTGTTGAGCATACTTTATTTAATAACTAGGAATAGACAATACTCTAAATCAACACCTAACCTTGCCTATGATTCTCCTTTCAACGTTAAATACTTCCACACAGTTTTGGAAGATGATTTATTTTCCTATTAATATCATCACAGATCAACACAACGGATGTAGTAAGAGAAAGGCTAAGAAGTTTCACTTTTGCTTACAGAAGGGTGTTAATACATTCCTTCTCAAAAAGTATACAGAGCTGTGTACAGCAGCCAGAAACAACACTAGTGAGGAGTGCAAAACAACTATTACTTCCGCTTTACACTTGGAGAAATAAATGAAAAAATTGATGTATTGGAAATACGTATTTACGGGAAACACATCACTGGGGTTCCCAATAAAGAAAGTTCAGTGACTCCAGCTCTGAGCTTCTTTACTCTCAGAACAAAAAAATATGAAATCTAAAATAAGCGCTCAATTTCCTGCTGCCAACCCTTACTATCGATTAGTGCTTTCATCTGCTTTACAATCTCACGTTCTATATCCTTTCTTGCAATTTTAAAATAGCAGTCCTATCTGTTGTCAAGAAATAGCACGTGATGCAGTAATGCTTGCTATCATGCAACCTTTAAACTCATAGTCATATAAAGTAATCCAAATGTACTAAGTAAGGTAGTAAAGCACAAACATATATTAACATAATGCATATATAACTAATTTTATTAGCTTTTTTTCTGGAAAATTCAATGCCCCTCAGCACTCCTGCAAGCGGGTAAGAGCATTACCAAGAAAATGCAAAACAGCACCGTATGGGAACTGTTAGGTCACTGCCTGAACCAGTGATTGAGCAGCTGGTGAAGGGGTGTAGCCAGCCCTGGGAGCACAGGTGGAAGCAATCCACCTGTGTGACTGGCAGGGGGCAGACCCTGGCTCTACCCCTCCCCAACCTCATTTAAGGGCTGGCAGCCACAAGGGAAGCACCTCTACTTGGAGATCCTCTCCTTTGGAGTGTTTGGTGAGCCCTGATCCTTGGAAATGGGTAAGCGCTTCCTTCTTTATTACTGGATTGTAACTGCTACCTTTTGGGTTTAAAGCAACTCTATCTGCTGCTGCCTGTCCTTACAAGCAGGAAGAGGAAGAAATAAAATAAAAAAACCTGCAAGAAAAACTGGAAGTACATTTTTTTGTTGTTGTTCTTCCTGGTTCAACTGCTATCCAGCTCTTAGCTCTCATAACTATATGCCAGCTGTAATGAAAGATAAAAGTGAAATTAGCTATACTCACAAGCATTCAAACCTTTAACAAGATAGATCCACAAGGTGAGTTTACACAATTAAATATCCTTGTGGGCCTCAAAGCCCAAATACTAGGTCTTCTGAATCCTCCTCCCAAATTTTCCGTAGTAAAGTTTCCCAGGCACTTGCATTTCTGTTTGTGGTATGCTTATGCCTGTGACTTGATAGTTTAGTGCTTACGTCCAGTCTAAATAACAGAATACTTTCTATTTCTTTTTATAGGGGTCAAACATGTCTATAGGCATTATCAGTCTACTGACATACTAGTTTCCCCTACTCCTTTCCTTTTAAGGTTATTCATTTCTTCTTTGGAAATGAAAAGAGAAATTCTCTCAGCAGTCAGCATTTCTGAGAAGTACTAGCAAAATCTTTGGTTTCATTTTGCTGCTGATAGCCCTGCTGTAAATGAAGTGTTAGAAGAACAACAGATATTCCCCCCCAGATCAGAACCTTCCCATGAGGTGAGGAGGGAAAGGAGAACCCCTCTAATTTTGCACTCCTTTTCAGCTTCCTGTTTAGATCAGTACACTCCCTGGCAGAAACAGCTGCTGGGGTGATATCTGAACCTGGGTGGAGGTTGGCTCTGAGATCTATCACTGTAACTTCAGTCCAAACAATTCCTGGTTTCTCAGCAGTCCAGCATGTCAGGCTTTTCCTAGGCAAGTACAGTTCCTGTGTCCACTATACCTAATGCAACACATCTATCTACAGCATGTGCATCTACAGACAAGCCAGACTTGTGGGTTTATCAAAAAATTCCTGCTTTCTTTTGGTCACTTCTGTCCCAGAAGCAGGGGACTTATCTGCAGAGTGATAGCAAGAAGGTGCTGAGAAAATATATCTGATGGGAGATGACTTAATGAATGTGGTGTTCCACTTTCCCCCTTTGAAAGGCTACTTTTAGTGATGAGAACACTGGAGTTGTTAAATATTTTATATTTTAGCCTTGTGGTGGTGGTCTTAAAAGTGAACTCGCCACTTCAGACATAGCAATTTTTTCCCTCTTGCTAAAGAGGAAAGACAAAAATGTGTAATTTTGTCACATGTGGCCACTCTTCTTGTAAAATAAATAAAACTCGTACTCAAAATCTATAATACCTATGGACAGAACACACTCCACACCTGCTGAGAAATGAAGCTCAGACATGCAAATCAGCAACTGTTTAAAATAACACATTTTGTTTACATTGGCTTCCTGGCCTGCATGACTCAAGCCATGTAGCTCTGTGGCGGAGCTTATATTGCTCACCACCAAGAAGTTCATCCAGCCTTAGAGCAATATATTAGATAGCTTTCTCCTTAGTCCTAAATCTCTTAATGCGAGTGAAGAACAGGTTGATTGTCCTGATGCTGAACTGGCCTGTGGCACACTAATGAATGCTGCTCATCTTCCCTCAGCGGTAACAAGGAACATCACACAGAATAGCTTGAGTAGAAAGGGACCTCAAGGACCATCTAGTTCCAACCCCTGTGCCACAGGCAGGGTTGCCAGCCTCTAGACCGAGCACTAGATCAGGCTGCCCAGGGCCCTATCCAGCCTGGCCTTGAACAACTCCAGGGACAGGGTTTCGGCAGCCTGTGCCAAAGCCTCACCACCCTCTCTGTAGGAAAAACTTCCCCCTGACATCTAATCTAAATCTTCCCTCCTTTAGTTTAAAACCCTTGTCCCATTTCCCCTTGTCCTATCGCTATGTACCCTTGTAAAAAGTTGATTTCCCTCCTGTTTATAATGTCTCTTCAAATACTGGAAGGCTGTAACAAGGTCTCCCCACAGCCTTCTCTTCTCCAGACTGCACAAGCCCAGTTCCTTCAGCCCCTCTCCACAGGAGAGGTGCTTCATCCCTCTGAGCACCCTCATGGTCCTCTGGGCCCTCTCCAAATGTTCCATATCTTTCCTTTGTTGAGGGTGCTGGACCGGGACCCAGGACTCTAGCGGGGACCTCAGGAGGGCAGAATAGAGGGGGACAATCCCCTCCCTCTCCCTGCTGGTCACTCCTCTTCTGATGGAACCCAGGATGCTGTTGCTCTTCTGGGCTGCAAATGCACACTACCAGCTCAAGTTATGTTTTTCATCTATCAGGACCCCTAAGTCCTTCTGAGCAGGCCTGCTCTCAAGAAGTTCTTCCAGCTCTTCTCTGTATACATAGCTGGGATTATCTCAACCCAAGTGCAAAGCCTTGCGCTTTGCTTTGTTTAACCTCATTAGGTTTATATGGGCCCACCTTTCAAGTTTGTCAAGGTCCTGTAGGATGGCATCCCTTCCTTCTGCCATATCAACTGCACTGCTCAGCTATATCACATTCCTAATACGAGGAGTTGCTTCCACTGATAAGATTCTGGGAGTTTTGCACAAAAGGCAGGATATTAGACCTGGCGACAGAACCTCAGGAAGTAGGATAGGGACCTATTTTGAAAAGCTGGAAACTTCATTTCTAACCCTAACCTTACGCTGACTCTGGGCACTGAAGGTCAAGGTATGAATAAGAAACTAAGAAGGCAACCTGGAAGGTAATGATGGAGCTGGAACTAGTGCACAGATCCCAAGTGCTGTTGCGGAAGGCAGGGCACTGAGATGCTCCTAGGGATGAGCTCAGCCTCCACCTGGGGATCAGCTGTTCAGTTTCCCAGTTTTCATCACGTAGCAGAGGAAGATGAATCCATGATGAGCGACAGTCCTGCTCTGACACATCTCAGTACTTCTGTATTTAGCGCCCTGAAACCAGGACAGCCTCGCTTTGGTAATGCTCCTCGCAAACGTCTTAAGGCTCTAATCTTATGAGCGACCATTCTGTCTGTCAGAAATGCAATCCCTTCCAGCAGACAGAAGTGGAGCGGAGCGCGACGCCGCGTGGCGCAGGCTCGGACGCAGCCGGCACGTACTTGCAGCGCAGAGCCCAAACTTCGCCCGCAGGCAGCGCGCCCGAGCTAGCCGCTCGCCCTCCCCCCTCCCCCACCCCTTCAGGCGTCGGCGGGGCACGCCGCACGGCTGCCTGCTACTCGCTCGCACCGAGCATTACCGCAGCATTACCGTTCCGAAGCGCAAGACGCGGCCTGGCTGCCGGGGCCGTGCCGCTAAGACCGGCTCTCTGCGGCCCGCGCGCCGCCGCCGCCAAGAGATCGGACGGCGGCCGTTGGGAGGCGGGGCCGGAGCCGCGGGGCGGTGCTGCCTGCTGCCGGCCCTCTGCCCTTCGGCCCCGTTGGCGGCGGCACGGCGGAGCGGGCGTCGCTGGAGGAGGTGGGGAGCTGCGGCGGAATAGAGCTAGCCGGCGGGTGAGGGCGAGCAGCGCTGCGCGGCGGCCGGGCGGGGAGGGGCGCGGCGGGGCAGGGCGGGGCGTGCTGCGCTTTGTTCCCTGAGAGCTCCGCCATAGCGGCCCCGCGGAGTGCGGCTGCCTTAGCATTGCTGCGTGTGTATGCGGACATCGGATACCATACTGTGCGTTTGCAGTCAGGCGCGGTGGAGGACTGTGCCCCTTTGTCTCCGGTAGGACGCGTTGTATGATTGCGGTTTCTGTTTCGGACCCGCGCTTCGTGGCT
Source organism: Numida meleagris (assembly GCF_002078875.1). Taxonomy (NCBI): domain Eukaryota; kingdom Metazoa; phylum Chordata; class Aves; order Galliformes; family Numididae; genus Numida; species Numida meleagris. The sequence continues at coordinate 44,695,223 of NC_034412.1, forward strand.
GTGACGGGGGCTGCTTTGTGGCAGCTGGCGTGCGGGGAGCGTGTGCTGTCCCTTGGGCTTTGGGGACAGCTGCGACCGGAGGCGGATCAACTAGTCGCTTCCCTTCCTCTCTCGGAAGCTTGGCTATCATCTTCATTGCTGTAGTTTCAAAATTCAAGCAAATAGTGCCTTGAAGAGAATCATAGAATCGTTTGAGGGACCCCTAGAGGCCGTGTGGTCCAACTCCCTGCAGTGCACAGGGACAACCTACAGCTCCATCAGGGGCTCAGAGCCCCCAGCCTGACCTTGGCTGTCTCCAGGGACCGAGCATCCACCACCTCTCTGTGGTTCTTATATGGCGGCAGTGATATTTATGAAGACCTGACTATAAGTAAATGCAGGCTGGAATGAACTAAATACATGCATTTTATCATCTCCCTGTCAAAATAAAAGCATCGAAACAACTGCATTTAGATAAAGCAAAATATACTTCTAGTTTCATTGCTGCCCAGGAGACGTTGGTTGTTTCTCATGGCTTGCTGAGCATTGTGCCTTTTCCAAGCACTGTGTTTTTAGCACATAGTACTGCTAAAAGTCATTGTAGGATTATCTTTATGCCCCTTTATCTCCATCTCATGGTTTTTGTTTGCTTAGTTTGTATGGCTTTAAACAAAAATGTTGTAAAACAGGTCATAAAAATAGGCTTCCTGAAATCTGCAGAACATACTCTGCTAGATTTTAAAAAAGGCCATTGCTTGTTTTTGCTACTTGATTTTTTATATTTCCTTGCAATTGAAAGCTCTTCTTGCCTAAGCTTGCTGAAAAAAAGAGTATCAGGGAGCAGAATAAGCTCTTGATTAATTTTTTGAAGCATCATCCTGATTTCTTTCCCTGTCCCTTTTAGCATGAGGTCATTCTCCACAGGGAAATATGAATTCTGCTTGACAGAATATGACATCATTGCATTATCTCAACTAGGATGAGGCAATTCTTAGTCCTTTCGAATCAGCATCGTCCTGCACAGAGCATTGCTGTCACCCTGACTGGTGTTTTAGAGCAGAAAGCATGCATTTGTGTGCCTAGCAAAGAAACAGTCTCAGTCTCTCTTTGTGGATGTCTCTTGCTTTTTAAAGAAGTGCAAGTTACTTGCTGCGTTAAGGCGTTCAGAAATTCACAAACGTTAAAGGTGAGTTACAGATTCTGAAGATGAAGTGTATGTATTTTAAATGGCTAGTGTAGAATACCCAGCTTTTCTACATTGTCTCCAGGTTCTTTAAAGATGTTTTGACGAGCTCCACTCAAGCTGCAACAGAATGTGGTAGACTTTAGTGCTTGATTAAACAATTGAAACTGTCAGTTAAAAGTTAAGCTTGCAAGTGCTATAGTAAGACATACTTTTGTGGTATGGTACTGCAAAATGTGTTTTGAGAACAAATTACTGTAATTCACTATAATTGTCGTTTCTGCTAACCACTTCTGCAGATTTCACTGTTCCTTTGGCATTGGATCGGTGACAGCAATTCTTAATCAAGGCTACAAAAGAGTCAAGGAGGTGCCTTCATTTAAGGTCACTTAATTGTTGAAGATCCTTTTTTATTCTTACCGTTTGTGGCAAGTGTTGCTGTCTGTGGTAGTGAAGCATTCAGTTGTTGCAGACTGTGCTAAGTCTTAGAGTTGCTTGTTGAAGTTTGCAGTTGTTCGCCAGGGTTATTCCTGCTGTCTTACTCAAACCAGTCCCTAATGGGATGCAGCGGTTTGTTTGAAGCAGTCTGAAGTGAGCCTGGAGCAGCCTGGTAATCTGCTTACCCTCCGTAACTATCCCAAAGTCGCTCTGTAGGCCGGAGAGTCGTTAGCTGTCCCTGTACGTTGACTGAGTCTTTCTCAAAGTAGTCCTTGGTAGCCCAGGTTGGCTCATGTGGTAGACAAGGTGTGACCACATCTCAGGTGGTTGTATATTTGCTAGTTTACACTACGTGGGCCCAGTCCTTAAACGCTGGTACTGCAGAGCTTCACAGTGCTGGAGAACTTGCAGAAATACCTGGGCTGGAGCAGGGGGACATTGGGCGTTCTTCTCAGTGACAGCTGTTCTTGCCATTTCCCAGTGGTCACAAATTGCTTTTCAGTTACAGCAAACTGTAGCAAGACAAGTGTTGCTCAGGACTAATTTTCTGACAATGAAAAGGCGTAGAGGTGGATCACTGTAGTGCCATGGGTCCTGGGTACTTGAGTTACCCTTTGGAAGCACGTGTCTTTTTTCACATATGGAAGTTCTAAGGAATTAAACTTCATAGTTAGGCAGAATGAATCCAGATCATGGTGCTAGGCAGGTAAGTTCAGCATAATCAGCCAAGTTCCTACCTCATGATATTGTATTTGAAGTACATTTCTGAAATATAAACTGATAATGTACTTTATAAACTTTATTTCTAAAATAAGAGCTTTTTTGTTGTTTCTGTAATTTGGTTTTCAGGAGATCTCCTGTGTATTATGATATAGTTCTCAAGTTTGGAATCATCTTGTGAACCGTATTTCTTAATTACGTCAATGCTTCAAGATACAGAGAAATAGTATTCAGGATAACCTTGAAGATCTTTTGGACCTACTAAAAATGTAAGTAAATGTCCAAATCAAACCACCAACTGGGAGAAAGGATTACTGTTTTTGAATTGATTTCTGCCTTGGTATCATTGATCATTTTTTGCCCTGTGCACTGATCAGAAGTAAGTAGCAGTCCACAGCGCAGAACTCATTCCATCAATTGCTTTAAGTTGTATTGTTGGATTTTTACATTATTTAAATTGCAATTGGCTTCACTTACACTGATGAGAACTGAATGCAGTTATATTTTATGTGCAAGCAGAATGCAGAGAAATACTTTTTCTCAAAATACTGTGACCTAAAATGTTATGCTGTCTGTATCTTTGTACATATCAGGTAACTTGTATAGCTTGGTTTTGAATTTGAATTTCTCCATCTTTGTGAGATAGAGTGATCCAAATATGACACCATATTCATAGTGCTAAAATGACACTAAAGCATTTAAGGGTGTTTTTAGTATTTTGAAGATTACTTTAAATTTCTTTGTCTCTATCCTACTTTTCATGACATCTACAGACTTTTTCTTCCGAAGTTGTTTTAGAATGTAGTAACTAAGAAGAATATTTACTGTTCTTCTTTACAGTACAAGATATGTAGAGATTACTCACAGATGCTTATTGTTGCCTACTATTACTAATATCCCTAGGCTAAAGTCATTAGTGTGAATATTCCCTTTGAACTTTCTTGTTTTCTCCATAATTAAAAAAAAAAACAAAACAAAACCAAAAAAAAAAAAACAAAAAAAAAAACCAACCAACCAAAAAAAACCCCTGTTTTCTGATTGTGCAGAGCTTTAAGGAAACCTAACAAAATGATGAGTTGATGGCTGGACTAGATGATCTTAGTGGTCTTTTCCAAACTTGATGATTCTGTGGAAAATATAAGCAATCTTGAAGGTATTACATTGCATGAAAATTGTCATGTATTTCTGTTTGCTTGTGTTTTCAAGCTGGTAATCAAGAGCCATAATGACAGACATAAAAGATGGACCACACTCAGGGGAAGATCTATCAGATGCAAGATCTTTCCCTGGTTCCACAGGGTAAGTGAGATGCTTTTGGCTTAAGTTCTCAATGTAAGTTTTGAGGAACCTTGTGCTGTAACTGAAGATGAGAGCTGTAGAAGAGACACTATTAAAAATTAAGCTTTCAAATATGGTAAATTATAATGATCATTAAAAAAAATACCATATTAAAGTTGTTATGCTGGCTTTGAAAGTATACAATCTCTGACAAAACAGGCCATAGATATGAGCAAGGAGCTAAAAGCCAGAGTACTTAAGGTGCAGTTAGGTATGGGTTAGCAGTATTACCAAGTCCTTAGCTATTCTTGAAAAGAAATTTCTCTGTCTTACCCTGGGCTAAATGTTCATGCCTTTCCTTGATCTGCTTCTAGAGCTTGCTGGAACCTGCAGCAGCCAGTTCAGTCTCTTAAACTGACCTTCTGTTATACCTACGTATGCAGAAGGACTAGTGCAAGGGGACTTTACAGCAGTGGAAAGGAAGATGAGCTGTCTTGTTTTTTCCTGGTGACAGTGGTTGTTACATTGGTGTAGCGCTGTGATCAGATTCCCCCTCTCTGGGAAGATAATTTCCTTCTGAAGTCATTCATTCTAGTGCTTCAAGGAAGAGTCAATTTAAGAGCATTACGAACTTTTTATTTGTAAAACACAATGTGATAGCAGGTCTCAGTCTTGTAACCACTTGCCCAAGTGCTTAAATGAGGAAAGGCAGACAGACCTGAGCATGTGTTGACTGTGTAACATGGGAAGCAGCTTCAGCGTCATAAGGGGTGGTGTAGTTGGTGTGCACATTGAGGCAGAATTACAGCTATGTAGAGTCTCTGTCATTTTCTAGCTTTTGAATATTTACCTGTGAAAATGTAGTGGTAATATGGCTTTGGGATGGAATTCAGATCCAGGTTTGGTTTACAGTCTTAGAGCTGATCTTGCCTCCAGGTACATAGCTATCAAAAGACAACAGTAAACAAACAAAACCAAAAATATCCACAACTGATTTGTTATTGGTATGATCATAGGTTTCTTTAAGTTAATGTTTTAAGTGTAAAGTTATTCTGTGCAAAGACATTATCACTTTAGAGAATTTGTCCTTAATTCTTTGAATTTTAAGCTTGCTACAAACTGTACAGAAGATTGCTACAAATACAAATTACTTTTATTTATTTGATTATTGCTATATGTGTAACAGATGTAAGAAAACTTGAAACAAACTTTTTATTTGGAAGCATAACCATACGAAGCATGTTCACTGGTTACTCAACCTCTGGGCAAGTGTGTTTTTCATAAGTCTCGCATCAGATCTATCCGCTGATTTTATAGGCATCACTTCTGTGGATCAAATAGCAAATCTTACAGTTTCACTGGTTTTGCTTAAATAGCCACTTACTTATTTAGATATTTAAGAAATCAGAGAAGAAAGAACAGAAATTAATACTTGAAGTTTGTCTGATTTGTATACAGAATGAACCTACCTGCTAGCAAGTCTGTGGACTCTGGAATTCTGCCAGATGACAGTTACAGAATGGATTATCCAGAGATGGGAGTATGTGTTATAATAAACAACAAGAACTTCCATCGAGATACTGGTACTACTTTGAATTGTTACTATTTTCTCTGTTTCAGATAAATTTCAGACCTGTATTATTCTTCATAATTAAATATGCAGTCCAGTTTTGATTGCATTCTAAAATTAAGTGGTTTGAATGGATAGGATTCATTTCAGCATATTCTTCTAAATATGCACGGAGGGAGTATACCAGGGTTTAGCAGTGGTGGGGAGGAAAAACTGATTGTCAGTGTGCAAGTCTGCCATGCCTTTTAGTCGTGACTTCTGCTACGTAAATTAAATAATTTTCTCAATCTTAAGATAGGTAGGAAGATATAAGTAATAGATAAATATATGAAATAGGTATGGGGGGGATGGAGAGTGCATGTATAATAGTGCAATGTTTTTTTCTTAGAGTGGATCTGGAATAATGGAATAATATTCTAGACTGATGCAGGTATAAGAAAGAAAATAATTTGGCTCAATCAGACCATGCCATTTGTATCAAAATCATAGAATCATAGAATCATAGAATGGCTTGGGTTGAAAAGGACCTCAAAGATCATCGAGTCTCAACCCTCCTGCCAAGTGCAGGGTCGCCAACCACTAGACCAGGCTGCCCAGAGCCACGTCCAGTCTGGCCTTGAATGCCTCCAGGGACGGGGCATCCACAATCTCCCTGGGCAACCTGTTCCAGTGCGTCACCACCCTCTGTGTGAAAAACTTCCTTCTAATATCTAACCTAAATCTCCCCTGTCTCAGCTTAAAACCATTCCCCCTTGTCCTATCGCTATCCACCCTCACAAACAATCGATCCCCCTCCTGTTTATACGCTCCCTTCAAGTATTGGAAGGCCACAATGAGGTCTCCCTGGAGCCTTCTCTTCTCCAAACTAAACAAGCCCAGTTATAAAAATAATACCTGTCTTTTATGTGTAGGACTATCATTTCGTTCAGGCACGGATGCAGATGCTGCAAATGTCAGAGAAGTTTTTATGAAGCTGGGATATAAAGTCAAGCTTAACAATGATCTGTCAAGCAGAGACATTTTTAAGCTATTGAAAAATGGTAAGTTACAATATGATCAGAATGGGTGTTAAATCCACTGTTTCCAAAATCACTTCTAGCACTTAAATCTCTTCTTCTGTGGTTCTTTTACAGAGTATTTCACACCTCCCATGGTTTATTGCTAAAGAAAACATACACATCATAGTTCCTATGTTAATTCATCTTTGCTGTCTCTCCGTCTTTTGTGCCATGACTGTTGTCTCAGAATCCTTTCTCATCTTCTAAAGAGGGCTGGAAAAACAGGCTGAAATTTAAATGCAGAATGATTTATTTTCTGACCTTTGGATCACCGAAACTGTGAGCTGGAAAGAAACCTGCTTAATTGGGTAGAAGGGTTCTGGGCAGTGTGGTCCAAGAGGTGTTCTTATCAAGGGACAAGAGCTACAAGTATGTGGACTGAATTACTCTTTTAGAGAAGTAACTCATGTTTTGTTTGACTTGCGGTGCAAAACAGCTCTTTTTCAACTGAGACCTTTATACTGTTGTTTGCATTAATCTTGTTTTGTTTGGACTTGACTACATCTAGACTAGTAAATTAAATGGTGCCTGGAAGTGTTCTCTTGCCCTGAAGTAGTCCACTCTAGTAAACTGTTGGAAGGTTCTCTGGCACAACTGTGGCACTCTCCCAGACTGTGTCTGGTCACAGTTCAGCGGCAAAAATGTTCCAGAGAGTATTCCCAACAGTAAACTAGTCTGTAGCAATCCTGTTTTTTTTTTTAAATTTATGTTTGCTAACATAGATTTGGCTCTTTAGCGCAAGTTAATGTTTATGCCAGAGAAGACTCTTAGGCACAGTTAACTTACAGCTTATCTGTTGATAGTAGCTGCAAGTGGAAGGTCACATTCTCTCATTCCAGGAATCTCTCCTACCTGTGGTATATGTAAGGCCTCCAAATGGACGGTGTAAACTATGGCCTAACTAGAGATTCCCCAAAACCAACCTTTCTAACTCTTATGGATGTAGTGCTTGTCCATAGATTGTAGAAATGCTTGAGCATGCATTGCTTGAGAAAAATAAAAATAGTTCAGTTTTTCCAGAATAGAAATTCAGTATTTCAGCAAGCTCTAGAACTGTAGATTTCAGCTTTTGGTACTCTGATGTTTTCTATCTATTAACTCTCGCATTTTCTTGAGATTCCCACTCAAAATTCCTTTTGGATCTCTTCTTTTAAACCTTGTTTGTATCTTTTCACATACTTAAAAGAATCATCTTGGTCATCAAGAACAATCCCCACAATTTCAGGCAACAAAAAACATAATAGAATATATTTTCATTGTCTTTACATACCAGAAGATGAAATGCTTTATGTCATGCTTAAAGGTTTTTAAGTACAAAACTCAGAGGCCTGAAAAATCTTGCTAGCCCTTGCTTCTAGAAGGCAAGGGCAAAGGGAAAGGTATAATTAGTACCCTGGTCCATCTAGCATCAACAGCTTTCATGCTACGTTCAGTTCCCATGTAATCCAGGCAGTTGAAATGGAAGGAGAAGCAAGACTTCCCCATTCTTTCCCAAAACTCAGAACTTGCCATCAGCCTGATCCCATTGACCATTACCATGTGAGTAAGGTGTATCATTTGGAATCTGAGATATTGTGCTGAATCATTACACCCAACTCACTGTGTCTCTTCAAAGCGTTCATAGCCATTTTTCCACACGGCCACGTTCTACAATGGGTGGGGTTGGCCTTCAGTTTAGAGTTTTCTATTTCTGACCTTATGAGGTAAAATACACTGGCTCCCTCTATTAGAAAAATGTTTGAGGTTTCTAGATGTGGGAACAATTGTTCTTAATGAGTTCTGTCACATAGGAAATACCAAATGTCCAAAGCTTCATGGGGAGCACAATAAGTTAATTCTCTTTTCTTCCAAGTTTCTGAAGAAGATCACAGCAAACGAAGCAGTTTTGTTTGTGTGTTGCTGAGTCATGGTGAAGAAGGACTCTTCTACGGTACCGATGGCCCTCTTGAACTGAAAGTACTAACAAGCCTTTTCAGAGGCGACAAGTGCAGAAGTTTGGCAGGGAAACCCAAACTGTTTTTCATTCAGGTGAGGTACAACTGAAATGATCATCAAATCATAAGAATACTTCAAGAAATAGTTTCCTACTAGTTATGAGTACAAGATAGTTATTCCTCAGATTGCTTTAAAGGATTGTACTTCCAGAATAAGTTTCCCTTCAGGTCTTGTACTCGAGTATTCTGCCCTCATAGACAGTATTTATAATAGCTGAAATTACCTTAATTTGAATGAGTTAAGGTGATGCAGAATCTTTCTGAATGCTAGCCAATATTTCAGTGAGCTTCTGAACGTACTTTTATGTGAATATCCGATCTAACAAACTGTGTAGTTAATATAAATAAATGCTAGTTACTTTTCTTATGCATCTTACTAGTCTAATCATCTTCAAAGCTGAAAATATTAATAATACTCTTATCATTACGATCATTGCCTTTTTTGTCTTCTATTGTCCATTCTTCTTTCCAACAAATAGGCCTGTAGAGGGACAGAATTAGATTCTGGTATTGAAGCAGACAGTGGATCAGATGAAACAATGTGTCAAAAAATACCGGTAGAAGCAGACTTCCTGTATGCATATTCTACTGCTCCAGGTGAGAAACTTGTGAAGAAAATCTTTATTTCTGAAATTGTATCTGTATACCTGCTTGTATTGATACTGGCAGCAGTTTTCTCCATTTGGTGGCTGCTTACTTTGAAGTTTCTGATTTTCTTTGAAGTACTTGCTACTCTCAGTGCCTACAAAAAAGCTGATTATAGGTCTTTCTCAAATGTTAATCTGCTGAAGATTGATTTAATCTGAGTAGTGCAAATAATTTACAGCAGGAAAAGTATTATAAATTCTGAAAGAACAGAGCAATTGGACATCTATATATATTTGTGTGTATGTATGTATACACACAGAAATTGTGATAAACACCAGTATATTATTTGACTATTAGCTCTATTTCATTGCATCCTAAGTGAATTAGTAGTGACAGGGCCCTTAGGATGCCCATTACATTATCATTTATCAGAAGTAAGGTCTGCTCTTCAGTTCATGCTTGTAGACCTGAAGATAGTGACACTGAAATCTGTTTTGCATCTTGGCTCTCTGTGCTGTCAGTGCTCCTGCATATGTGTATTCTGCAATGAGGTAATACATAATTAACGTATAAGTGCTGAAGATAATTCTTCTTTCTTTTGATTTTTCCACCTGCTTAAAATTTTTTCACATTAGAAAAAAATAGAGGGTTGAAGTTTGAAGAGGCTATCAAGTCTAAACTTTGCTGATTAGTGGTTTTATTTCTTTCCTTTAAAACCTTCACTGCTGCTGGATATGTTGTCATTCTGTAACTTCTATCCTGCTCTGTGTCAGAGGCTGCTACATCTGATCAGCTTAATCTCTTTGACTTCCACAGGCTATTACTCCTGGAGGAACTCAGCTGAAGGCTCCTGGTTTATTCAGTCTCTGTGTCGAATGCTGAAGGAACATGCAAGGAAACTTGAACTCATGCAGATTTTAACTCGTGTAAATCGCAGAGTGGCAGAATATGAATCCTGCTCCACTCGACAGGATTTTAATGCAAAGAAACAGATTCCATGCATTGTGTCTATGCTCACCAAAGAATTTTACTTTCCTTGCTAAAAAAAAAAATTGCACTTTGCAATTTTTCACTTCAGGTTTTTATCTGTAATTTATACACTGTTTGTGTGGAATATCACTTTTAAATCTGAATTACTGTTCACTGCCATATATGGCATAATGAACTATCTGAAAGTTGGGTATGTCCGTTATTAGAAAGTAACCCATGGTATGGCTAAGTTAGAAATGCAAACCTGAGTTGCAGAAGCACAGGGAAATTTGAAAGTAGTAAGAATTTGGAAAAATCACGAGAAGGGGACTGAAGAGAAGTCACGTCACTTACGAGACCTACTTGGTGCTACATTTCACTTTGCAGAAGGAGCAGAGAAAAGAAACAGGTCTTGTAAATGGTTTGGTTTTGTATCTTTACCAATAGGAAGAAGATTCAGAATGTGATCTGTTTGCTAATTATGGTTATATGATGGTAGTGTCATTACACACGTCTTAAAAAAAAAAATTGAGTTTTGCAAGTTTAGGTTATAAGCTAGCCTAAACTTCTTGTATTACGTAGGACATAAACTGTGAAATATGGCCATTTCATTTTTTACATACACTTAGGAGGCATCTTTAGAATTAAGTTCATTTTGTCTTGATTATTTTATAACTTTTTATATGGAGCATTAAGCGAGGTAATTTTATCAACACAGTATCTGTTTCTAAGTAAACTTTGTATTTTTGGCCTTGAAGCTGAGTCACTAAGGGACCAGTCTTCCCAAACACTTTTTTTTTTTTTTTTTTTGCAGCTCTTAGGGAGAGCTTTAATACTTTTTGGGCATGTGTGAGGCCACAGGATTCAATGCAAAAGGAAGTCTGCATTCTGAAAAGCCAGCTTTCCTCTTTCTGGCCATCAAATCAGAGTGGTTCTGCTTTCTGTTGTGTACATACCACATTTGATCTTTGTGGAAACCTAAATATGGTGGCACCAGAGAAATTTCCTTTGTCTGCTATCAATTGGGTTAATTACACATGTCTTTTAAAATAATTTAGTATGTTAATGAATAGTAAATATAAGTCTCTTAGTTTTGACCCTGAATTTTGTGGAATAGGCTTTTAGAAAATTGTAAAGCATATATGCTTTTGGTGATGTTTCAGTTTGTGACAGTCTTCTGATGAACAGAGGAAGACAATGGTGAATGACCATAAGGTGCTTGCAAAACAAGACTTAAAATTCTTTATATTGTGTAGCATAAGAGATATTAGTGAATTGACGTCTTCTTCCAGAGGCATTTGGATTTTTTTTTAAATTAAATATTGTGACCTACATTGTAAACTGGTTTGCTGTATTGTTTTGAACACAGGTGAAAGAGCACTAAAGAAAGCACAGTCTTGGCAAATGGTTTTGATCTGTCAGACATTCTGTTTACATCTGGGCAGAGTTTTCCTGCAGGGGTATTTCAGCCACACAAATACCACTCTTCCAAAATAGCTGTTTTGACTTCAGGAGTTCCTGTATCTCCAGGTCCTGAGAGTATTACAGAATTGTACTCAACTTTTGCAAGCTGAAGCTGGAATATACAGACTCTGGACTTGGCTCCGGTACAGTGTAGTAAAATCCTGGGTAAATCTCTACCCGGTCTTTTCCAGCACCGAGACTCACCAGCAAGTTCTTCAGAATCCTTCATGACAAACAGAAACACTGTGTTAATTTGGGTTCTGTTGCATATCAGAACTATTATTTAGTCCTGTCTTACAAGACTTAGCGTGACTTAATGAAGTAGTCGTTACGGACAGTAATCTCATTTTGGTTTTTGGTTCTTTAAATAAAAAATGATTCTACAACTTTTCTGGTATTTGCTAAAATGGAGAAAAACAAAGTTGAAGCTCAGCTACAAGTGTAGGCTATTGAGGAAGATACAGAGGTAGGGCTTAGGGAAAAAGTAATTTGGAAGACATACTGTCCAACAAACTTATGAAATATGATGGAGGCAATTGTCTTGTTGTGGTTTCTGTTTCTTCAAGAAGTTCTTCCCTCTTCTGGGGCAGGCATTCATACCAAATGTTGCAGTTCTTAAGCTAAACTTGGGAAAACAAGTGCTTGTGTTTTCAACTAAACATACAGATATTCTCACTGCTACCTAGATCATTGGTATAAATAATATCTGAAAAGGCTTTTTGGAAGCCTGACCTTTAGTCTTTAGCTGATCTGAAAAGCCAACCAGAACCATAAACCTGCCATAAATCCGTGATGAAATTAACAAAGATGACACAGGAGAGATGGAGTGGTGTTTGCTTACTCTAGGAAAACTGGGAGAGAAAAAAAAAAAAAAGACAACCAGCAAAACTGAAATGTTCAATGTGTTTTGTTTTTTTTTTTTTAAACACATTTGATGCTATGCAATGGAAGAACAAAGAGGATCAAGATCCAGATTGAAACTGGGTAGGCAATTTGTGCTGCTTGGTTTACTACAGTAGGTTAAGAACTCCATTCTGGCTAAGTGAATCCTTTATATTCAATACAGTTAGTTTGGCCTCTTCCACAAGCACGTTTGGGCTTGCATATTTTCAAATCTACCTTTGTTAAAAGAAAAAAAAAAAGATAGCTGAGTCAAAGACTGATGCCAGTAAGTCCATGTAAAGAGTCTGCCCTTGAGCTATCTGGGGAACAGAACACACACCCTTGATATTCAAAACGTCAGTTTCAGCTCTGGCTGCATACATGTCTCTGTCTTGTAGGTGTCTGGCACCAGTGGTTCTGGAACAGTCCCAGGAGTCTTAGCTCTGATAAGGCTGAGTCTCCTCAGTAGCTGCTGGCTCATTTGTAGAAGTGGTGGTTGGAGGGAGCCTCTAGAGGGCATCTCCAGCTTCCCGCTCAAAGCAGCCCCATCACCAGCACCATATCAGCTCAGTGGCAGTTTCCTTCCCTGAAAGCCTCCAAGAATGAAAACACAATGACATTCCTGAGCAGCCTGTTCTGTACTGTGCGGTTCTACCCACCCAAGAACAAATCCAAAACAGTCCGCAGAGCATTCCCAGCATCCATCCTGACTCTCCCAAGCTGCAGCCTGTGGCCTTGTTGTGGCACTGGTGTAAAAGAGTTGGATGCTTTTTTACTGCCCTTCCAGTAGCTAAAGGATGCAGCCAAGCCCCCCTTCTGTGAGCCTTCTTTGTATTTTCCTCAATTACTTTTTGACTACTTTAAAATAAGTGGTCTTGATAAAGCCACAAATAAATCATTCAAAGCCCCAAATACTTTGGTTGACTTCATCTGGATGTGTACACTGTAATCTCTTCTATTACAGATATATTTTTATACATAATTTATATTTTTAAATGCAGTGTTCATTTGTTAGTTTTCTGCTAAGGGCAGGCAGCGTGCTTATGAAATCACTTTTAGAAATATTAACAGGTAGTAAGGGATAAACTACATAGCAGCAGAAAACTTTTCTCCTTATATCCTGAAAGGAACTGTGCTTGTTATGATGGAAACTACCTTTCAGTGGTATATCTTCTGTTAGTGAGGGTAAGCAGCAGGAGCTTCTGTTTTTGTGAGATAAAGGGTTCAGGAATCAACTACTCTTCATCACCACGGGGTGTCACCGTAGATAGCACAATAATCTCCCAAACTCCCATTAACAAACAGTTCAAAAACAAAACTGAAACACTCCTGAATGAAGCAGTTCTTTCACAGCTCTCAGTGTCTTTGTAAGCCGTGAGTCTTAAAAATCTAATTCTGTAGTGAGGCCTAACTTTTCCGATCAAATCATGTTTGCTTTCTTGCTAGAGACCACTACATTCTGTCATGAAGTTGGTCACATGATTAAAGTGCCTCAAAAGAAAGAAAGATGCATAGCATTGATTTTCCAAAGTGTTTTGTTTAACATTTGCAGGCAAGGCTTGGAATCGAGCTCAGTAGGTCACCACTGCTGCCCCACAGCTGGGAGGACTCACTGGGACCAGTGACAGCGCTCTGTTTGCTGTGAGGCCATGACATTGCAGTCTGCTGAACACTGTGAGCTTCATATGGACTCAGCTAGTGAAGTTCAGTAGCATGGGTTGTGAAAAGACCAACCTAGATGATATAATCGGTCCTCTTTGACTCAAATTGTATATGGAAATGGGCCATCCCATTCTGAGTTGTCTCCTTCCCTCTAAAGGAGGATGAAGTTGCTAGTTTTGTCTCATGTGCATAAAATGGTGATGTTAGCTGAGTGGTCTGAGAGTATCTGATGCAGTGGTGGACCTGTGTACGAAGGGTACTACCGTAGCACTTCACAGTCTTTAAGAATGTACAGGTTCTACTTATTTAACCATAACACCTTTAAGGAGAACAGGGGAAACAACCAGCACCATGTAGTTTATACTCTTCTGTACAAGAACATAATTAAAACTAAACATTGACAGCTACCTTACAGAGAAATTTCTTTCTGTAGGATCCCTTGTAACAGATACAAGAGCTTCCTCTTTCTCTCCCTTTCAGTTTCTGGCATTAAAGTGAGAATGTTTTGCCTTCCCTTTTATCCCATTCAGCTGAAAGCAGCTTCCTGCAGTCTGCGCCTCTTCTGCATGGCACCGTGCAACAAGGCTGGCTAAAGGGAGATACCACCTTGCTTTGTCAGCAGTTGACCTGGGGTCCTGCTGGGGTTAACGGTGCGCGGACCACAACGTGGGTTTCATCTGGTAGACATACCAGCACAGGGGTTTGAATCGTCTCTGACGGTACCTCTTGGGGCCACGTTGGTGTGAGCTGGGGCAGCAGCAAGTGGGCCACCAGGAGGGACGTGGGCCACCAGGAAGGAAGTGGCATGTAGGGATGAGCATGCTCTGCAAGCCCCCAGGGAGGAGAGACCCTGCAGCAGTGCTTGAGCCACTGCAAGTCTTTCAAGCTGGACGTTGACCTTAGGATCGTAATCAGAGAGCTGATTATAAATAGTTGGTGCAGTTGTTGATGAGATTAAAATGTGCTGCGGCAGGCAGGCAGTTGGAGGCAGGGGTTACTCCCGTGTGTGCCCAGGATGCTGTGTGCTCATTTGTCTATGGCTGCATGTTGAGCCTGAAAAAGGGAAGTGGCTGAAAAATGCTCAGAAATTGTTCCCAGGGAGGGGGAAGGAGGAAGTAGTGTGGCTTACAAAAGAGGGGGAGTGGGACATGGGGGAAGGGGTCAGGGAACAGAAAATTAATGAGGAGGGCGGACGGTCACTGCAAGTATTCAGGGAGCAAAACCCTAAAACCAGGGGAGTGCCCTAGATAACAGTGTTAAAAACCTCCATGTAAACCACCGGTGATGATGTGTGTTCAGCTGGTGGTGTGTGATGGAGCTGGGGAGAAAGGGAGGGAAAAGAAGCAGGGAAGGAAGTGCAGGAGGTGGGTAATGGAGGTCTAGGCATGGCTTCCCTGGTGAGCAGAGGAAAGCCAAAGCCTCCTGGGCTGCCCCAGGGCCTCACACCTTGAGGGGATAGTGCTGGGCAGCAGGCTCTGGGGAGGGGAAAAATGAGAAATAATATTTTATCAACATGAAGATTTTGCTGATAAGGGGAATCACTGGGGAGACGGCCTGGGTTTTAGTGTGATGGGAGAGCTGTGTCTGGAGCAGGCAGTGGTCCATCTGTCAGCGGGGCAAGGGATGGAGCTGAGTTTGTGTCTGCAGATGAGGAAATCCTGGAGGTGAGGTGTGCCAAGACAGGAGGAGAAATTAGAAAGCAGATAGCTGGAGAATTTGGGGGAAACTGATTGTCTAATCCCAGCACCTCCGGTTTAAGGGTGTGAGCAGTCACAGCTTGGTGCCACCATGCTGTAACATGGCGAGAATCAGGCTGGGGAATAATCTGTAACCTGGAGGGAATATTTTACCTCCTTGAGCTCTGAGCAGAGGCAGAAATCAAACGCTCTTTCCTGACACAAGGCACAGTGATAGAAATATCAAAAATAATGCTTCTATGAACAGCGAAACTTCTGTAGTCGAACTTCCTGTGGCTTCGTGCTTCCTGTTTATGTTCCTTTCGTGCCACGCACGGTGAGGGGTGAGCCCTGAGCGCAGCCTGCCGGGGGCTTTGCACGCTCCTGCCCACAGGGCTGGAGATGGGCACAGAGCTGCTGAGGGCAGAGATGGGGCATTCCCTGTGCCTCCTTGCTTTAGGAACGCGGGCTGGTAATTGTCCCAGTGAGCCGTCCGCTTTGGGTATCCAGCACTGAGGTTATGTGTACAAAGTGTGGAGAGCCACACATTTAGTTCCCTCCTTGGCTTTCCTCTGGACTTGGACGGCATCTTCATCACTGTCACTGGAGAAAGAACGTGGCTGTGGTGGTGCTCACCATTTCCCTCCTTTCTAAGATGGAGCACCATTTATCTGGCCGCTTTGCAAAGCACTGACTGCAGGCCCATGCCAACACAGCTGCAGGAGCCGCTCATTTCCAGGCCACTTTGGGGGCATTAAGGACATGCTTTTGGAGCAGCTTGGAGAGGTGGTGACGTGATGCTGAGAGGGATGGAGCTACACATGGCGTGGCTTTGGGCAATCCTGGGTTCCTGAGGGTGATGGGTGCTGGCAGAGCTGCTGGGACACCGGTCTGCACCCACAGAGCACTGCGGGCAGGGAGAGGTCAGGCAGAGCGTCACAAACACCTCAAATACCTGACTGGAGAGAGGGGAAGCCTGCAGGAACCTCACCCACAGAGCTGATAGCTTTGTGTAAACGTTATTTGCCAGAATTCCACAAAGTATTTACAGTTATTTTATGTGCACTAAACGTTTGCCTGCCAAGGAATGATGGATTACCCCTACTTTGAAGCTGATTGAGAACTATTACCATTACCACCTTATCAGGCTGTTACATATTAGCCCAAGGTAGGAGACTATAAAGCTTTCCAAGAAAGAAAACTCCTGACTCGGCAGCCAAATTCACTCCAAAAGCAAAATGATGGTGCGGGAGCAAAAGAAACGCAAAGAAATTATAGGTGATTACCGTTTCTCCAGCTCCTTTATACAGGGAGCAGGTGACTCAGCATTCCCATAAAACTGCCTCCATGGGAAAGGAGGAGCTCTGCCTCCACCTGGCAGCTGCCTGCCCTTGCTGCAGCTATCTGTCTGCTGAACCTTCCCTTGGGGCGGCTGCTGCTGCTTAGCAGTGCAATAGCATGCATACCTGCGGAGTGCTCCTTTCATTAAAAGGAGGATTTGCCACCCTGCATGGAATGCTTGAAAGCAAGGTGAAAATATGCAAATAATAACAACGAGCATCTAAGCTTCCTTTATTTTTTTATTTATTCCAGAGTCCTCCCCCTGAATTAATGCACTAGTGGTGTCTAGCTGGAGTCATGAGCCCAGCTATGCCTTACAGAGCCAAGGAAGCAAGCCTGCCCTGCTGCCTCCTAGCTCTGGATGACCTTCTGGTTGTTGCTGTTTACTTCTTGGAAGTACTGAAAACACAAAGGCAAACATCATGTGCTGCCAGAGAACCGCTGCATAGAGCGGGATTACCGCTCACAGCGCTGCGCTAGAGCGGGGGTCCCTCCAACAGCAGGACACATTCGTACCGGGCACCGTGATGCTGAACGTGACAGTTGCTGTCTCAGGGGACTTACCATCCACACAGACACAAAGACAAAGTCTGAGTGAAACAAGAGCAGTGAGGAAACCCAATGCTGGCAGTTGGGGCTGGGGAGGGGGCTGAATTCCCTGCGCCCGGGCTGGCGCTGATAGGGCCAATGGATCCCCAGGTTATTTTTGAGTTTGGGTGTTTTAGCTCTGCCGACTTAAAACTCCCCTGCACTGCAAAGTTTGTTTAATCTGCCGGCCTCTCTCTGATCTGTACATAGCAAGTCAGCAGGTAAGGTCCATTGTGAGCCTTACTTCTGCACGTCACTAATTAAATAAGGCATTCAAAATAAAGCTGCTACTCGTATTTGCTATTAATAGCCGATAGTTTTCCTCCTCCCTCCCTCCCCTCCCTTGACCTCTTTTCTTTTACACTGACAGAGCAACCCTGCTGGGGGCTGACACACGGGGATTCAACACCCCTCCAGCTGCTTGCTGCGACACTTCCCCATGAGCCCACCCCAGCGATACCCCAACGAGTGGCCAATTCTGGGAGCAGAGGACTGCAAGGCGGTGCTGCTGCCACTGGTTATGTGCCTGGCCCTGGCATCCCGCCTCGAGAGCCGCTCCTGGGCTGTGTCGGCTGAGCAAACCTGAGAGTGGGGCAACGGTCAGAGTGACAGAAATGACTCGCTGGGGGAGAAGTGCAGCGAGATGGGCTCCAGGAGAGATGAGTCACTGCCGAGCTGCGCTCCAGAAACAGCTCACAGAGCCAGCTGCTGCTGCTGTTCAGAAGAAGAACTTACTGGGCTCTGCAGGCTGGCAACAGAGGTGTGGTGAATGAGCTTGGCTTCAGCTATTTCAGCACACGCAGAAGGTGGATCCATTTGTGCCTGGGGAAGATGGGCAGCCGGGTGTGCAGAGGCTGTCCTGAAGCTCTGGAGGTCAGCCTAGGCAGCTCCAACGCAGGCAGCAAGCAGCACTCCTTATACAGCGCTTACTCGTCTGTTAATCATTAAACACTGATTAGAAAAGGCAAAATAGCCAGAGCCTCAGAGGTGGTTCTGACTTTGCAGCCTTCCAGTACTTGAAGGGAGCTTACAAGCAGGAGGGGGAGCGACTTTGTACATGGTCTGATAGTGATGGGGCAAGGAAGAATGGCTTTAAACTACCAGAGGGGAGATTGAGGTTAGATGTTAGGAAGAAATTCTTTACTCAGAGGGCGGTGAGGTGCTGGCACTGCTGCCCAGAGCTGTGGGTGCCCCATCCCTGGAGGTGCTCAAGGCCACGTTGGATGGGGCCTGGGCAGCCTGAGCTGGTGGGGGCACCCAGCCCACGGCAGGGGTTGGGGCTGAGGGGCTTCAAGGTCCTTTCCAGCCCAAACCATTCTGTGATTCCGTGATTCTATGACTTGGAAATGGTTCTGTATCTTGCAGTGACCATTTTTACTTAAGGTAGAAGAGCCTAAAATTAAACATTTATATTTGGCTCCTTTACAATTGGCTCCTTTATTTTCAGGATCACATTCAGCCATCACCCAGTCTGTGCTGCAGGGTGAGACAGGGTTTGTGCCAAAGAAGAAAGGCTCAGGCTGTCTGTACCTAGTCCCGCAGATGTGTGGGCACAGAGCACAGCCTAGTTTGCCATCAGCAGGCAGCCTGAGCCAGTAGCGGGCTAAGAAGACTTCAAATTCTTCTCTCTGTGCTGCTGGGGTAGGGGCTGATGGGGTGACGGCCTGTGCTGCTGCTCTGCTGCCCAGTGCAGGTGCACAGGGGTTATGGAGGCATGAGAGGTGGGATGTTGGTTAGTCCATGTTGGCCATCTCCCCAGGTGACACTCTGGGAAGGTGCCACAGGTGGTTTGCTCCCCCTGACCCTCTGCCCTCCAGTTCAACACCCCTAGCAAGGAGCTTCCTCCGGGGAGAGCTCCCAAAGACGCCTGGGCACCCTGCTCCAGGTGTCCCTGCCTGAGCAGGACTGGGGCAGAGGGGCTAGAGGGCCCTGCCCGCCTCAGCTGTCCTGTGCTTCTGCCATTCCTGCTGTGGGTTATTATTTTGTCTCTGGGCTCTTTCTAAGCAAATCTTCTAACAGCTGGGTAAAGCAGCAGCTTAATTAATGAGGGCACCTACCTTTACAGAAAGCATGTGAGGCTTTGTGTTGCAAAAGAAAAGTTTTATTCACACATTGTTTGGGTTTGTTTTTTTTTTTTTTGGCTCATTTTTTTGGCACATTTTGTGAACTGCACACACTGCTGGCTAGGGAAGACTGTGTTTACAGTGTTGATTAAAAATATCTTGCTAAGTGCACTTTCTTTAGATAATTCAGACATTCCTGTTCTGAAGTCACCCTGAAACATCCTTTCACAATACTAAAATAGCAACGAGATTTTTTCCATCCTGGAATGGTTTTGTATCATTATTACCAACAACAATCGCTAAATTCTTAGCGATCAGATCAGCACAGCTAAAAAAACACACAAGCTGAGGAGCACTCTGTAATTGAGACACTCTCTTCAGACTCTTGGGGGCAGAGCTCCTGGCCAGCAGCACCTAGCTGAGAGCAGAGATATCACATGGATAAGTTTGCACTGAAATGCCTTAAAAAACGCGAATAGTGTTGGGGTGGTGCTGCTGGCATGCAGTACTGAGCAGTTTCCTAAATATTATTGAACTTCAAAAATAAGCTGGATGGTTTATTTATCCTCTGGAACTATATGGATTCCCATTTTCAAGGATTTTTTTTCTTTTTTTTTCTTCTTCTCATAGAAATCAAGGCCATGACAGAACAGTTAATCTTCTGCAAACGGCAGGCAGGATGCTAATGGAATCAACTGATTCCCATGGAAGATGATGAATAGTGTAAGCTGCAAAGTTTGGCAATTCTGGAGAGAAAATGCTCTGAATATTTAACACTCTGTGGTTAAATCTTCTGATTTTAACATTGCCAGGTCTTACTGAAACAGCTAAGTCAGGAAAGCGAGAACTCTAGGGAGCGTATAAACAGGAGGGGGAACAACTGTTTGCATGGGTGGATAGCGATAGGACAAGGGGGAATGGTTTTAAACTAAGACAGAGGAGGTTTAGGTTAGATGTTAGGAGGAAGTTTTTCACTGAGGGTGGTGACGCACTGGAACAGGTTGTCCAAGGAGGTTGTGGATGCCCCGTCCCTGGAGGCAATCAAGGCCAGGCTGGACGTGGCTCTGGGCAGCCTGGTCTGGTGGTTGGCGACCCTGCTCACAGCAGGAGAGTTGAAACTAGGTGATCATTATGGTCCTTTTCAAACCAGGCCCTCCTATGATTCTATGATTCTCTTCTTTTGGGTGGAATGAAGTAATCATTGGAAGCTCCGTGTCAAAAAACATTCGCATTACCTTTCAGCACTGTGAAAGTATCACAGCAGAAGACTTAAGATTTCTAGTGCATCCCATGAAGTTCTCATGGCAGAAGATATGGAGAGGAATGTCTTTGTTAATGCCTTTGAGTGAGCTCCTTCAAGATCAGAGGAAGGCAGTGGGAAGAAATAGCAAGAGAGAGCTGCAAATTCTACGGAAGGGCCCGGTTATTGTTTCTCCAGGAAGGCAACTGTGTTTTCTGTCACCAAAAACAATGAGTGTCATTCACAGCCTGGCCATTTTGTGAATAAGTTGTCCTCTGAATGTGAGATTAAATTATTAGTGTGATTGTAAGCATTCTTCCCACGGCATCTGCTGATACATCAGCTATAGACTTTCATAGCTCACTCATTCCACAAATGAATTACAAGTGTACACTGGAAATGCCAGCAGACAGAGAGTACTGCAAAACCAGCCCGGCTGGCCTTTCCCTCTGCAGAGTGAGCTGTCCAAGTGGCACCGGGCAGGCTGCAGGCACTCACGGTTGGGCCTTTTGCAACACCTACAACAAAGCGCTTGAAGCAAAATGTATTAAGAAAATGCATCCTGCTGGGATGGAGATGCAAGGACCTACGGATACTGTTGCAGCCACAAAACAGCTTCCAGCCTCTAGAAATCTCTTGCTTAGGGGGCAGCTTGATGTGGAGACTTTACATTTAAAAGCACCTCATATTTTTTTTCCTTCTGTGAGCATGCTCGGGTGCTTTTTGATGCCCCATGACCTCTTAGAACCTTAAAGCAGGAAATACCACTGTTCAATTAACTGCTGTGCAGAAAGCCTCCTCCTGTCTGCTTTTAACCCGCCACCTGCTAGTTTCATTTGATGCTCTCTAGTTCTTATATTAGAAAAGAAAGCAAGCAATCCATCCCTACTCTTTTCTACTACCATTTCTACAGCCTAAAAGACCCCTGGCTGTGCAGTCACTCAGGCCCCAGGGACACCCCATGTTTTCAGTTGTCTTTGCTGCTCTCCCCTGAGCCTTTGCTGCTGTGCCCACTGGGAGATGGAGGGGCTCCCTGCTGCACTCTGTTCTGCAATTCCCCACCAGCTTTGTGATATTTGTAGGGCACCCAGGTGACCCTCCCCAGAGTGATGATGACTGAGCTGCAGCCGGGTGTATTCTCCTATTGGTCATTCCTGGTGTAGGGACTGCCTCCATCCCACTCGGGGTAGGTACTGCCAGCTGTGTGCCACCACTTCCTACAGAGACCTCAAGTCTATAAAAATTCAGCTTGAGTTTCTAGTTAGTAGGTTTGACTTTGTGGATACCACTTGCTCACCTGAACGCACATGCAAGAATGTATACGGAATGTATAGATGTGCATCTATGCAGGAAAGGTGTGGATGCCACTCTCTGTATTTACACAGGGCCTTTTGCAATTAGTAATTCCTAATCTCCCGCTGTCCTCGAGGCCTTTCCCTCATCATCTCTGGGCAGAGCCGGGATGACGCACACAGCCTCCCCTCGGCCAGTCGGACCTCTGCAGCGTGCAGCAGGGTGAGCTGAATCCTGTGAGCCACCTTTGGTCTCCAAAGACGCCGTGACCAAAAGCAGCTTGCAGAACCTGCCGCAAATCAAGAGCTTTCGTGAAGCGGCTTCTAAGCACCTGGCCTGGGACTGCCCTCGCTGCAGCAAAGGAAAGCGTGGGGGCCAACACTCCTCCCTGGGCAGAGGGGACCCAAAGCAGGAAGGATTCCCCAGGGCTCTCGGGGACAGCTCTGCCTCGAAGCGAGGAGCCCGGGTGTTCGCACTCCCGACACGGCAGCGCTCCGCGCGCACAAGCAGGGCTCGGCGAGAGAGTGAAGTCACTTCGAGGCGCGCACAGCTCTTCCAGCACGGCAGCCGGGCCCCGGGTCCGAACGCCCCGAGGCGAGCGGCGGCCGCTCGTATGCGCGCGGGGCCCAGCCCCCGCAGGACGGCCGCGCTCCGCACAGGGCCCCGCGGCCGCCCCCGGGGCCGGCACTGCCGGGCGGGCTGCGGGCGGGCCGGGGCCGAGCCGCGCGATGACGGGCTCCGCAGCCCTGCCCCCGCCGCTGCGCGGCCGCCCGGCCCGGCGGGAGGCGGGGGGATTTCCAAGCGCCGGCGGCTCGCCGCTTCCTCTCCTTGTTTTGCTTTCGATCTGGACCTTTCGCAGCCGAGGCGGAGGGAGTAACTTTTAGTTTTGCTCCCGCGATTATTCAGCGCCTGTTTTCATTTCCATTTCGCGTCCCCTGGCAACGGCGGTAACCTTGAGGAATTATATAAGTGCCGCGAAGACGCGCTGGGAAGGTAAAAAGCGCTGATAGCGTTATTTATTTATTTATTTGTTATCTTATTTTTTTTCCCCCCCTGAGATCGCCGCGGCGGCCGTGCGCGCGTCCCGCCAGGGCTGCGGGCAGCGCCCGGGCCCGCGAGCGGAGCGGCACGGAGGCCGCGGGGCTGCCGGTGCGCGGGCGAGTCTCACCGCGGGGACAAAGGAGCGGGCACGGGAGCACCGAGCGCAGCCCCGCCGCCAGAGGAGGCCGCGGGCCCGGGCGGGGCGCTCGGCGCTGTGCGGGCCGCGCTCGGAGCCCCGCGGCCGCGCGGCGCCCTACGACCCGCACTTGTTGCCGCGAACGGCGGCGTGGGCGCGGCCCGGCCGGTGCGGGCCGAGGGGCTGCGGGAAGGCCCGCGGCGGGGGGCGCTGCCCGGCCCCTCCCGGCCGTTACACAAGCGGCGGCCGCGCCTCCCCCCCCCACCCTCCGCCGCGGTGACGCCCAGCGGCGGGCGGCGCAACCGCCACGGCGGCCTCCGCTCGGCCCCGGCTCGGGCCGCGTCGCTGCCCGCTCGCCGGGCTTCCTGTGACGGGCGTGTGCCGCCTCCCTGCCGCCGGGCCCGGGCGGCTCCGGACGGCCTCGGCCAGGGCCGCCGCGGATGGTGGGCCGGGCCGCGGTGCTCAGGGCCGTTCCCCCGGCGCTCGGATGGGCTGTAAATATCCAGCGAGGAAGCGCGGCTGTGGGAAGCCGGTGCCCGTCCTTTTAGTGCGTGGTCGGAATGCGCTGCGGGCCGGTAGCAGCGGCACCTAACAGCGCTGGAGCTCCGCTTCCCGTCCGATCCGTCGGGAATAGCGGCCTTTTGTTTATACGGGGCGCTGTCAAGTTGCGCCGATCCTGCTCTTCTGCCCTGCTGGGAGATCAGCAGCGAGCGAAGGGCCGAGACCCGGACATCTTCCCCGAAGAAAAGTTAGGAGCCGGAGTTCTGTTGGCGCGTAGCGAGGAGGGCCAGATTGCAGCACCAAGCTCTGTCTGCGCAAACGCCCGGGATCCAGGCTGCGGGGATTGAAGGATTGCCTCTCCGAGCCCGGATCCCAGCAGTGTTCAGGTCGTTAACTCCCACTGGGTGAGTGCGAGGGAGCACCAAATGCACCAGAGCGTTTCAGGCCGATGTGTTTATACATGGAGCTCCCATAACAGAATTGCATCGATTTCAATTTCAGCACCCAGAACGTTGCTCACAGATGATGTACGGTTGTCACTGATACTGTGCTCAGGTCTTCTGGACAGTGATCTATTGAACGTAGGAGCGCTTGTAAACTAGAACTTCCGTTTCTTGAGATGAAATACTTCACGTTTAGAAGTATAGTTACTAAATCTTAATAGATTTGCATGTAGTATCCTTTGCAGAATGCCCTTGATAGTACCAAAAAAAGTTGAATGTAGCAACAAAATTTAAATTTGCCCTGGTGCGGAAATGGTGACACAATTATAAAACTAGCACGAGTGGTCTGTGAGGCAAATGGTTTCTGTCTGAATCACAATCTTTCCATGCCACTGGCCCCTTCTGAGGTTTCATTGTCCTTCTCTGTCCCGTACTGGTAGTGTTTCTCGAGGGAATTGCTCCATGTGCCACCAGCATGCCATGGCTCCTTCTCACTGACAAAACTCAGTGTGGTTAGTATAGCGTGCAGTGAGCCCTTTGACGCGGTATTGCTTCACTGAGACCATATTCCATGTGTTTTGCTAGTTACAAACACAGCCAGGTAACAGTCTTCTGGCGCTAGTGGCATCCCTTGGGGCGGCTGGGCGTCACAGCTAGTAGACAGAGGTGTTCAGAGTCGTGTTGACACATGTATATTGATGATATCTTTGTTAGAATATAGCAAGCCAGTCTCCTGAAGAAAGGCTGCTCGTCAGAGGCCATGCTGCATAGAAAGGAGTAACTAAGAGGTTTGAGAAATAAAATACAGCTGTTAGACAGGGGGCTGAGGACCCAAATCTCCGTTGTGTGGAGGCCTGCAATTGTGTACAGTGTCAGAGAAGCAGTCTTAATGCATTAGAATGATGCAGAAGAAGGGAGCTAAGACTCAAGAGGAACTGGAAATATATTTGGAATAGAAAGAGCTTGCATTAGAAAAATGGAATTTATCTAAGTAAATCTGTGCGTGCCTTAAGCTGAAGTATACATTTATGTATATGTCATATGCGTGTATAAAAATAAAAGTTTTAAACCAAAACTGAGGGGAAAGTAGGTGAAGAATGACAGCATATACGTGAAGATAGGAAGTTTGCCATGAAATAACCTCTCTTGGATAGGATCATCCCGTGGCATTAAAACCGCTGTTAATACATCTCCATGATACGGTACTTGGAGTATCGGAAACGGCAGAAGCTCAGATACTGTAGTGACAAACTTCAGCTGGCCTAGGGAGGATAGGGTAGCTTCCACGTGTATGAAGTGAGGTGCTGGTTGTTAAAGACCGCCTGTTTCAGGAAGTAGCTCAGAATCTTGTGAATCGCTGCTCCAGGCCTGAATAGGAAGAGGCTAGATTAAGGCAGCGTGGTTGTCCTACCAAGGTGTTGACTGACTGTCATATGTTAAGGCAGAGCAGAGAACTGTTGTTTCAGGAGCAGTAAAGCCAGGGGCTACTGTGGTGATGTTAATTCTCCACGGTAAATCTTCATGAAAGAAGAAAAAATTACGTAAGTATAAGGGCGAGAGGCAGTCAAAAGTATAAAATACTTGCAGGTGGCACGTAATTCTTCAAAGACAGTATAACAGAGGCTCAAAGCAGTTGCATGGTGTCTGCCAGAAATACCAAAAGAGCTGAAGAAGCCGGAAAGCAAAGTGAAGCAGTTCAGCAGAAGTAAAAAGACATCTTTCAGCAAGTTAAAAGTTTTGTGTTCAGTGAGAAGGATGGAAAAGAACGTAAAATCTGTGTTAAACACAATAAGGTAGGCCAAACAGAGTCATGGAACAAGTTGCTAGAAGCATGAAAACAAACAATAAATCCTCTTTGAAGTGCATCAAAAGCAGGAAGCCTGCTGATAAATGATCCATGTGCAGAAGGAGTGCTTGAGGAAGATAAAGTTGCAACAGAAGACTGAAACAAGGTCTCTGAGTCATGCCACACTAGGAAGAGTTTTGGAAGATTCTTTTGTTAGAGGTTTTTTACTTTTTTAAGCGGTGAGCGTGTTAGGGGCTTGCTCTCAAATAGGGGTGACTATAAGAGGGTATCAGAACAAACTGCTGGAGATGAAGGATGAGATGGAGGAGGTGACACTTAAAATGTGAAATTGCTGCTGCATTGCCCGATGTGTGTCACTTGTTGCTTAGAGCTGGCCTTGGTGTTCCAGGAATAGAAGGTGACAAATCACTTGTCAGTTGTTCAAGTTTTCTGGAGAGACCGGGAACTCTAGGGCAGTTGGTTTTGTATTTGTTTGTTTGCCAGTAGTTAGTGAATGGGATTAGTGAACGGGAGGTATAAATGTGATATCTTGACAAAGAATAGGCCTGGCTTTTGTTGAGGAGACCTCGTGCGTCACAAGTCTTGTGGGGTTTGTAAAGGTGTTGTTGAGCTGTTGTTGCGGTCTCCTTGATACCGCCCTTCCCCGAGCAGGGCTGGTCTCAGCGTGGGATCAGATTGCTCCAGGCACTGCCACGGCCAGCATGCTGGCTGGAAGGAGGGTGCTGGTTGTCTGCGCCGGTCAGCGGATGCAGGAGGGGCTGGGTGGTGGTACAACAAGTTCGCTTGTTGGATTCACCCGTTGTTCCCAGCAGTAAAACTCCAAAGGCCGAACTGCAAAGCCTGCAGAAGGATCTTGTTATGTTGAAAGCCCAGCTGTAAGGCTGCAAATGAAATTCAGTACAGACCAGTGAAATGTAATGCACGTGAAAGGGAATGTAACTTTAACTTGATACACAAAAGGGAAGCTTGAACTGACTGTTTTTACTGGGGAAAAGATCACAGGACGTAGGTAATCCTATGAAAAAATAAGCTCTGTGCCGAGCAGTGGCTCAGAAAGCAGAAGGCGGGTTAGGAATTATTAGGAAGGAGTAAAACATGGAATAGTAAGCACCATCATGCCACCATAAACCCTGTTGCTCCCCTCCCCCAAACAGCATTAACAATTTCTGTTTTCCCATCTCAGAAAGGATGCAGTAAAACCTGCAGAGCTGCAGAGAAGGGCATTGAGGACAATCAAGCGGATAGAACAGCTTTTGTGAAAGATCGGGGCGCCTCAGCTTGGCCAAGAGGTGGCTGAGGAGGATATGGGAACGTTCCTTGAAATCATCACTGTAATGAGGAGAACGAACAGGCAATGGGGAACGGGTAAGCGCAACACACAGCAAACAATTGAGAGGCACTCAATACAGGAGGAGGTGTTTGTCGAGCAGCCCATAACTGCGGTGCTCACTGCCCCGGCGTGCTGTGAGTGCCAGGAGTTTAAGCAGGTTCACAGGCGATTAGGCAGCCTGTGGGAGAGAAACTTGCCGTGCGGCTTAGCAGTCGGTGCAGGTCAGCTTCCAGCTTTGAGCACTGAATGTCCACAAATTACAGCAGGTACCGATCAAGAATTCTTTCTGAGAACTAACTGCAGGTAGAGACTTTCTCCATAAGGATAAGCATAAGCCGAAGAAGTGATCCATTTGTAGGTTACCTAGAGAAGCAAGACTGTGCATTGATCTTTGTTACGTGAATCTTGTGCCGTAGCTTTTTAGGAAATTTCAGAAAAAAGAACGTATGTTTCCAAGATGCCCCTACTCAATCAAGGCAAGTTACACCTGGTCTTGTTAACAAGACAAAGGTTAAATGCATCGTGCATACACCTAGCGCTGCATAGGAGTGGTCTTCCAGCAAAATTCTTCAGAGGTTTGCTGGATTAGAACCTCCACTTGTGGACTTCCAGTGCTGAAAGTCAGGATCTGTTTGTAGATAAAGAAGAACTAATCACACGTTACTCATTTTGTGGGACTCTTACTTATCTCTGTGACTTGTTAAAGATTGACCTTTTAGAACTTAGTTCTTCAAAGGCCTTCAGTAATTGTTATATTGAGGATATAAGCCATAAGGTAGTGTTTACAGAAGTTTTATTATAGCTTGTGCTGCCATAAACTGTAGTTAGTGTTAGATGTTTCGTTTTGGTTTTTCCTGAGATCACAAGTACGAAAGGAAAACAAAAAAAATGAGCAAATCAAAAAGAATGAGGAAAACAGATTTATTATGTTGCATATTCCTCATGTAAGAATAACTTTATGGGAAAAAATATTCAATGTATTTAAAGAACTTCCTTCTCTTTTTCAGATACATTGAATCATTACTTATGAACATTGTGAGGTTCTACCTTGCGCTGATGATGTGAGAGCTATTGTGTTAGGATTAAAATAGCCAGTAGGAAGAACCCGTATAGATTATTAACTGTTACAAATTAAGCATGTTAATAGTTAAGAGTTTAATGCCTACATATTTATAGCTAACATATACAATTACGCATTTTGTAAATGGCATGATGAATACACTGCACAGCACACGTCTTACTGATAGGCTATAAAACACTTAACTCGCTTTTGCAGTTACTGCTGGATGTGTTTTCAACGTATCGAGGTGTTAGGAATGGAGCTAAGCTGTGGCAAAAGCAGATTTGCATTTGTCACAGAGTTTGAACTGTATTTGCAGTCGATGTCGTCTAACCATTTCATAGAATCGTAGAATGGCCTGGGTGGAAAAGGACCATAATGCTCATGTAGTTTCAACCCCCCTGCTATGTGCAGGGTCACCAACCACTAGACCAGGCTGCCCACAGCCATTTCTACACAATCATTTTCAGTAGTTTTTAAAGACTGACGTGCTTGGCAGGGGTACAGCACAAAAGAAGGAGGGTTTGCTTACAGCTTGTTATAAGGAAGTTCTTCTTTCTGGTATGTATAGAGGGATATCTGTGAGTTGAGGGGCTCAGTGAGTGCACAGAAGGCAAAATCTGTGCTGCGGTATTTCTATTGATGTTGGACATGGTTTGACAGCGTTACAGGTGAAGCTCTTACAGTATTACCTAAGCAACATAACGCCTTAATTCATCAGTAAGGGGAAGCAGAAGCAAGTTTAGGTCTATGTATACATTTGGTGTGTATATAGAACATACATTTAGAGCATCCTATAGGCTTTCTGTCCCCTTGGTGCACCGGTTGCTCTTACTCTTAAGATGTTTTGTTGAGTTGTACAGATGTGCTTCATTTTAATTTAATTGAGAGATGAAACAAGTGGAAAGTACAGAACTATTGAATTAAATTCAGCATGGCATATAAATTTTTAAAAACAGAATAAGTCAGTTCTCTTGCCGAAAGCATTCCAAATTTGTAACAGTGTCTTAGGTAATTTATCTACAATAAAAATAATTCCACAGTTGAGAAAAGGGAAGGATAGGAGACAAATACTTTAAAGCTGCTGAACTCTTCCCTGCAGGATTTGGACTCTACATGCTGTTATGTTAAAAACGTGAAAGCAAAACTTGAGCATAAAATTGAAACCAACTATAAACAAAAGTGAAACTGACTCCATTGGTTTTCATTTCCCAGTTGGCAAAAATGAAAGAATAAACACAGAGCAAGGAAGCGTGAGAGCTGGACTTCTTAAAATGTAATTCCATGTTGTTATTTATTTCATTTGTTGGTAAATTTTGACTTCTATGGGACAACACTCCTTTAACCGAATAGGGGATAAGGAGTAAGAGCTTTTCCCACTGGTTTTCCAGTTAATGCTTTTCCCATCTAGTGCTCCGTGTGATAACCCTGCGGTGCTAAACGCGGCCCTGTTCTTCTTGCGGGGAAGTAACGTTTGGAAACGTCATAGTAAAGGGGAAGGCAAAGAGAAAAAGAAGTGGTAACATCAGCACCGTGAATGTCATTCAGCTGGCAGGTGCGTTTGGGATTGATTGGCACTGAGACAGGAATTGTTAATAGGATCGGGTGTAAAATGTGTTGTTTGCCTTTCCCTTTGCCTTCAGGGTCATCCACTTAGATCTGGGCCAGCTCAACAGTAACAGAGGATGTACCTCATGTCAGCTTTTTTGGGGATGGCTCTCACTCCTTTTGCATGGGCCAGTCAGCAGTTTGAAGGCCCTTTGTGACACTGAGACCTAGTTGGTCAATTAGTCAAAAGGTGGCCGTGCATTGGGATGTCAGGGAAACTTGAATGCGTATCTTTCTCATATGTAGAGGCACGTGTTCCTGGCCTGTATCAAACAAAATGTTGATTGGGTATTGGAAAGCTGTGCGAGTGCAAAATGAAGGAATTCAACTCCAGAGTCTGAATTCTCACGCACTTGATGAGCTTTGTGTTCAGGTGTATCGGGACTTAGTTCTTTGGATGCCAAACCTGTTCTGGAGATGTGGGATTCGTGAGGGAAGCTGCTGAAGACTGGCTTTGTTTAGCTTAATATTGTTTATCTGGCTCAGAATAGCAATGAAGATGAGTTCAGTGGTCTCACTCTTGCTCTGTAGTATTTTAGGAAACCTCCAAGATAGAAATAGCTGCTGCAGGTCGGGAACTGGGGCTGTCTCATTGCTGTTAGTCTGTGATTGACACAAACATTAGAGGAAGAACATATTTTGTAAGCAATCCCTTTAACCATTCATATCTCAACATGAATGAGTTAAGAAGTTCCCTTATGTTCTGTGGTGGTGGAAAGTGCAACATTTCTGTAAAAAGCAGGATTACAACATACCGTTTCAACATGTGTCTCTATGAAGCTTTTATTACTTAGTTCTCTTGAAATGGAGACCTTTAAAGTTTACGTACAAAAGATGGACTTTTTTTCTGTTAAATTCACCAATGTCTGCCAGTATCTCTAGAATAACTAACTCGATTTAAGTTATTTTTTGTTCTCACACATCTGCTTCTTTCACGGTGCTATTTTTGTAAGCATAAATAAGTACATGTGACAGACATGATTCCAGCTTGCCGTGCGGATGATTCAGAGTATCCCAGCCCCTAAGCCTCTGCCTTCTGTGGTCTGTCCTTAAAGCAAGCGTGCTAAGTAAGTGGCAGAAGTGTGTTTTACTAATCCAAAATAGCATATATTTCTCTTTAATAATTGATCCAGCTTAGCGAGGCCTTTGGGAGCCCTCCCTTCTCTTGAAAGTGAGGGAGAAACTGCTTTCACGAGGGGCTGGTTTTGGTGCTCAGTGAGAAGTTAGGCAGGGATGGTTTCTGTCTTTTGCTCTCGGTTCTGGATGCTGTGTTGGCGATTAGAAGTCAGGGTAGCAAAAGAAGGTGTGGGTTAGCTATTAACTTTGGTGGTAGAGGCTGCCTTTGCCCAGACAATAAAGTGAAAGCTTTAAACAAATATTAAATCGTACTTCAGTGTAGTGTGCAAATAGTTTTTGCTGCGTGTTGCAGAACAGTACGTTATACAAACAAGGCTAGCTGTGGGAAACGAATCAAATCTGAGCAAGGTGGATTACATCAGGTTCAGGTCACGGCCAGTAAATGTGAAAACTCTTCCTTGAACGCATTTCTCAGCGTTAGCTGTCTGAAATAATTTTTCTGCCTCTCTGAGTGCCTTTAAAACGTAACCATCTTTTCTGGAGGCTTGCCCGAGCCTCGCAAGCCACCAGTGTGGGAACACTGAGATTAAGGACTTCTGGTTTACAACAGCTGCTTTTCTTATTCGTGGTGTCCTATAAAGCCCTGACCATGTATTTAGTCAGAGGAGAAACAGGGCAGGAGACGAAGACTGCCCAGGCTTTTAAAAAGATTTTTACAGTGTATAGCCCCCACCTTTTAGATACTTGCATGTATGATTTTGTGTTGCTTTCATAAAGACCAGTTGCGTGTAGGAAATGTGTGCTTGGCAGATGTTTTAGGGATGTCTCCTGTAAGCCTCCTCACAGAGCATTGAGTCTAACAGAGCTGGGGAGGGACTTGAAAAAATGCTGCTGAGCTGCATTAGTATGATAAAAGAAGCGATTCTCGATAATTGTTTGAGCCTTAACAGCCTTCTAGTTTTCATCAGCCTGGAAAATTCCTTACGAATCAGCTGTCAAATAGTGAATTTTCCTGATAGATTTAAGAATGTGCAGGGTTTGGCAGCAGTGGAGCCGCATCAGCTATTATATGTGGGTGTGCGGGAGTGAATTTGTGTGTGAGCAGTTAATTCCTGATTAGAATTGATTTATTTGGGGATAACTGCTCCCCGATGCAAGGAATTAATTGTTGCCTGACAACCACGCCTGTGATTTTTCTTGTTGTAAACAAGCCCTTTCTAAACTTGTCTGAGTGAAGGACTGAACTACTACTGAAAAAATGACCACTTTGTCTTCTGGCAGCTTTTGGGGGAAAAATCGTGACGCATCCCAGGTGCTGAAAACACATCTTGAGCAATCACCAGACTTGACACAAAGCTTAAGGAGTAAATAAATCAGGTAAAAATTGTGGCTGTATTCCAGACTTCTAGAGAAGGTGGCGGGGAATTTTCTCTAATCACGTGCCATTGGCTCCTGCTTGCATAGACCTGCTGTCATCCTGACGCCATCTGAAGCTGGCATCTCCATCCTGAGTCAAGGCGAAAAAAGAAGGAAACAAAGTATTCCTTTACATTTGAAAATGAAGCAGTGGCTTTGTATTCTCACCAGACTTGCGGAAGTTTGTGGGTGTGGAAATGATCTTGGTGGCACAAATACTGCAGAGATGATCTTTAACAATCTATTTGTTAGAAGCTTGGGCCAAGTTCCCAGCTGATGTAAGTCACTGTGTTGCCAAAGAAGCGAATGGGCTCAGCAACAGGCATGATATCTTACGTTATGTTAATATTCAGCATAAGAGCCAGTGAAAGGGAAACCTTGTTGTAGGTATCGAGAAGCTGAAGCATTGTTTCATAGCAGCTCAGTGCAGAAGCACAAGTCAGGCTCCTGATTCTGCTGTATTAAAATATCTCTGCTTTTCTTTGGTGCAGTTCTAGTCTGCAAATCCCTGGGCTACCTTTAACAATGCCTGAGATCGCTGCAAAACAACAACTCATGTCTTTGCTGCTGAGGGAAAATAAGCTTTGCATGGAAACCAAAGGAAAGAGTCTGTTTTGATGTGTAATGTCTGAATCCCAGCCAGGACATGTTAACACCCTTTGGGTGGAACAGAAATGCTATAGGGCTGATGAAATACACTCTATACAGTATGAGTTCCCATTGTATGTTTTCCTGGGCTTGTTTGTCATGCAGTGTATAATGCTGATTTTGGTACACGTTTGAGGTATTTCTTTCGTTCTGTTTGTTCTTCGGTAAGGAATGTTGGGTTGGTTGGGGAGTTTTTCCACCCTCCAGCCCTTGAGGACACAAGACTTTTTTTTGCTTCCACCTTTCTGTATCATCCTTGCCTGCAGCAGCAGCACAAGAGGGAAATGCTGAATGCCCCACTATCTCCTCCATCCAGTCACACCTCCCTACAGCTCAAGGTGAGCACCACCAGCCTGTGCTGAGCAGGAGCTTTGGAAGTTGTGTAGCTGTTGCTGGCAGCATCCCACAGATTTCCAGCCATGATCCCTGTGTGGCCTGTGGTTTAGGAGCTGTGGTAAGCAGGTGAATATTTCTCTGTGATTGCCCTTACTAATGGCCAGGTCATGCCAACCAGTGCTGTGAGGACCTGTGCCTACCAGCCTGCCTGCTCTTAAATAGTTGGCCTTCCAGCCTGTCTTGATGGAGTCTCCTCCTTCCTGCAGGCACCTGAGCAAGTGAGATACAACCTTCCTTGGCTCTTGTGAGTTGTTTTTCTTGGTGATGCTCGGGAAGGACATAGCACGCTCACGTGGACTTTGTTTGCTGCTGCTGCCAAAGCATTAGTAAAGAGCAGGAAAAGTACTGGCTTTCCAGCAGTGTGGATCAAGAAGTATGGCCAGGGGGTGCGCAGCAGTGGGACATGGGTAGGCTTTAAATGGAAGAGAGCACAAGGCAGAGTTGGGATGTATCCGCTGTCTCTGTTTAATAGTGTCAGTATTTGTAGGGAGCAGAAGAGAGAGGCACCGTCAGTGCATGAGAAGAAAAGACCAGAAAGGGTACTGGTTTTGCTGTCTGTTGTGAATTTATCCATGAGTCTAGGAAGTCTTTTCTAGGGTTTCTTGTGCTTTCTTGCCTTGTATCTCTATTTTACAACTCCAAGAGCTTCAGGGTTTTATTTGGAACTCTTAACCCTGTGAGAACAGATATGCGCACTTTTACTCATTTACTAATGTTACCTTAATTAAGTGTTTTGCTGTAGGTTCCGAGAAAGATAACGTGTATTTGCATAATTTGGGGTTGTCAGAAAGCAGGCACGTTAATTCTGCAATGGCAGCGTCAGTGGTAAGATTTTCTTTGTGCTTTTGGAAGACATGAAATACACCCAGGTAGAGGTCTCTTGTAGAATGCAGTTCAATGGAGTTCAGATGTCTGAAATCAGAGCAATTGAGTAACTGCAGTTCAGTTAAGTGTGTTTCAGCTTAAATCTTGTTTATGTTTCTGAAGTATTTCTGACCAGGTCACATTAACAGGTTTTCTTACCCAGGGAAATATTGCTGAATAGGGTGGCTTCCAAGCTAGGTTTGCTCCGAGTCTGTACACGCAAAATGCTATGTGAAGGCAGAGTCCAAGTTGTGACTACGGGACAGAATTTTGCCTCTAAGTATTGGTCCTCAGAATAAGATCATGTTTCTTTGTATCCCTGAACAGTCTTGGCACATAGGCAAATACAGAACCCAGTTCCCTGAATCCTAAAATTAGTGTATGGTCTCATTTCAGCATATGTTTGGTCACAGAGTGATTGATGCTTTTCTGATGTGCACCAGCCTTAGGAAGCAAAGGGAATGCTTTAAA
The DNA here is from genome assembly GCF_002078875.1 of Numida meleagris. Taxonomy (NCBI): domain Eukaryota; kingdom Metazoa; phylum Chordata; class Aves; order Galliformes; family Numididae; genus Numida; species Numida meleagris. Next base: position 44,730,007 of record NC_034412.1, read on the forward strand.
AGATTATCAGCAAAGCACAGATACCAGATTATTATTATTATTTTTTTAAATATTGCCAGTTCTCTATTCACAGAGGAAAGAGAAGTAGATCCCATGCAATACTCTGCGCAAGTTCTCTAGGGAACAGATGTTTTTTCATACCTCTGGGGAAAGGCTGTGACCTATGTCGCAAATACACGTCAAAGTACCTTACCTCACCATACCTTCTCACAGCTGTGCTTCCATATCCAGACCTTTACTTTGTGATAGGGAAAGAAGAATTGCTTTCTTTGTTTTTATTTATTTATTTATTCACTCATATATTTATTTTGCTTCCGTAGAGATAAGTTCAAAAACTATCCTTGTAGGTATAGAGCAGTTTGTGGTTTTGGGATAACCTTTGTGTCTTCTCAGTTATCCAGAGGCTGATAGAGTGAAACAAAAGGGAGAAGAACATCTTATACTGTTCAGACTTATTACATGCTCTACTGTTGCTTTCACTTTCTTTCTACAGCTACCATAATTCTACTGAAGAGCTCTTCATTCTCAAAGGTTATGCTTTCTATATGTCAGTAGTGTCATTTCCTTGTTATCTAGTATCAAGGAAATCACTAGTATGTCTTAGCATGCAGTAGAGGGCTACCAGCCGTTTATAGAGCATTACCCAGTGAAAATATTTTCAGCTGTAAGGATAGATAGAATGTAACCCAACTATCATTTACAGCTTTTCTGATATTACTTTAAAGGGAAATATCTCTTGAGAATAACCAATATTTTACTAATATCTTTAAAAACAAACAAATGCTCTAGGTTTCCTTCTGAAGAGTCTTACATAAAGGATGTTAGAAAAACACATCTTGCAAAGAAGTATGGAGCTGAAATTCAATCATACGTTATGTTTTGAGGATACTGTAGTGACAGCTACCTGCTCGAGGCTCTTTGTATCGCTACTCATAAGAACACGTATACCTGTGCTTTGGTCTCTTACAGTGTTGTGCCTCTTTTCCTTCAGCTGTCTTTCTTGAGAGGTTGGCTTGTATGCTTGATCCCAGGCTGCCGTTACAATTCTCATGTAGGAATCTTATTTTCCAATGCAATGTGCTGTAGTAGGAGCTGTGTTGCTGGCTGGCCTCCTCCAGGTTTCTGTGTTCGTAGCTGGGTTGTGCTGTCCAGACTTCAGCAACTTGTGCTTTCTTCCACAACACTTCTCTCTGAGTCACATCTGTGGGATTAAGACAGTTTATAGCTTGTCAGAGAGGAGATTCCACCGCGTTTTCATGGTATGTAATTGCAAAAAGAATAAAAGACGGAGCTGACTGCAGAACTAGCACAAACCTTCAAAAGTCGTCAAACTACTATTACTATACTAATGTAGTATTAGTGCTGTTGTACTATTGTATAGTGCTACTGTACTATTACTATTCCCCACAGGCTTGAGTTAAGGGTAATGGCTGTTTTGAAATAACATCTGTCAATATGTTCCAGCTCCCACAGCTGAGAAGTCAACAGGCCCTGACTATGGCCCCCTTTAAGAAAGTGTAGGTGATGAAAATGGAGCAAGAAAAGGGAAGTTATATTAACAGAGCTATCACGCTTAATATATTTCGAAGATGTATGGTTACAAATTGTGGTTCTTGTTGATGTGCTTTCTTGTTAAGAATGGCAAGTGTAGTAGGACAGAAGAATGTTTTCTTGGGTCCCATCTGCATTAGTAGTTGATTGTGTTTCTTGGCAATTATTCTTCCCCTCCCCCCACCACAGGACAATTATAAACCAGAAGCAAAACCAAACAAATTATTCTCAATGTCATGCCAGAAAGCTTGATTTCAGCATGGTTCTCTGGAAATGCTGAGCATTTTCCTGAGCTCTCCCTAGAGAGGTGCTGGAGGTCACTACAGCCCAAGTTTGAAGCTGTGGTATAAAAGCACAATGTCTTTATTTCCTATTTTGGATTTTGGGGATGCCACCTCCCGTGTGGTTCTGGGCAGGATGGGAGCGTTGGTTGGGCTTCAGCCGAATGAACAGGCCTTACAGAAGGAGGTATTGTTTGCAACCCTGCTACTTCCCTCATCACGTTCACAAAGCCATCAGGGTGAGAATAGCCTTGGTTGCGATGAGATTGTGATGGGGTTGAAGGCAGTCTCAAAGCACAAAATACGTGCTCCTACACGTAGCTTTGACCCCAGGGGTGTAAGTCTGAAAGGGAAGTGCACCATGAAGGTTGGTCAGCAGTGGGTGGTAGGTGCAGATGTGCTCATGGTGTTGCAGGCCTGCTTCAGACTCTAAATGTTAATGTTTCGTTTTCCTTAAAAGGATTGGCTGTTTTTACTTTTTCCTTTCTGATGGGTAAACACCAGAGAGAAGTAGGAGCGAGGGGACCTGGCATGCCCTGTGTTTTGTGTGGCTCACCCTCATTTCTGGCTTTGTGTTTGCTTCGTAGTTAACATATTCTGATCTAGGGTGAAGCTGACTTGATGTTTAATGATGGCTAGTGAAACTCGACATGCCTTTGCTGCCTGTTCAGGGGAATTGTAGAGGCCTTTACAAACTTGAACGATGCTTAACAGCAGAAGGTGGTTGTCCCACCACTGTGGAGGGGTGGACTTCAGGCTGACAGCGAAGGCTACAATAAAAATAGCACAGAAAGGTGCCATCATCATGAGACTCCCAGGTGCAGCAATTAACCCTGCCTCTTAACTGTGTCACACGTCCTGGAAGGCAGTAGTGAAATATAGAGGTTACTTTTTAAGGCACAGCAGAATCTTGGTGTTTCTTACTATACAAGCAAAGCACGTTTGACAGCCCTGGAGGGAGGACATGGCACCTTCATTTCACACAGAGAATTGCTAGATAGAGCTGACTCGTTATTTTCATTGCAGAGATGTTGTTGACGTGCGGCTGCCAAAAAACCACTACATTTTAGCGACGTTATGGTCCGTGCTGTCCCAAGGGAGAAGGGTCCGGGAGTGCTTTCTGAAAACGTCAGGCTTTATTTTCTTCAGCTCGTGGTCATAGAGGAGCTCGGGGTATGTTTTGATGAACACACACATGTTGCGTTTGCCCTTCTGTGAAATACAGCTCCCCAGAAGATGCCCACAGCTCCCTCCAGCTGGACATCACCACAGGTTATTTTTAGCTGGGTTTGGTTTTACTTTCAGATAAACAGATCGTGGGAGCCACTCCTCCCCTCTCACAAGCCAAACCACTTTTCTGCTTAGCACTGAGGAATTTGATGTGGTGCAGGTAATGGATGTGAAGGTGTACGCTGCTGGCTGCAGATGCTGTGCCGGTCCAAGAGGACTCCAGGCACTGTGAAGGAGACGAGCATCTGCCGGGAACAGCTGGCAGAGCCCCTAGGGACATGAGAGGGGCAAGATATATGGCCCTACCTTGCCATTCTGGGCAAGGCCTCCTCCCTTATAGCAGTGGTGTCGGCAGTTTCTCCTCTCCTGAAAAGCATCACTTTTTCACAAAGGCAGCTTTTATATTTTTCTCCCCCAGGTGGAATTTGCTTCTGCTACCTTAGAGGTTACTTTCTTGCTTTTTGTGTAATTAGTTCTTTCAGATAGGCTTGAAATTTGTCTTAGAGGCTCGTCATCCACAACATAGGATGCGTCCTGCTGCAATCGGGGGCACTTAGATGTTGAAATCTGAAGATTATACGTAGTGTTTCCATGGCTTAGCTCAACGTGTATGTATATTTCAAGAAGTCTTATGAAGAAAAGCTTGTAAGATGATAGTTGCATCTGCGTGCTTCTTCCCTGACAGCTAAATAGAAATGCACTCACATTTTTAGTGCAGTCATTTGCATTTTTCAACTTTGACCCTATTTCTGGTAGGTAGGAGGTGGCACTGAGTGTTCGATACAGGACAGTTGGTACTGGAAGGGCTTCAGGGGCCTGGCTACATCTGCTTTGTAAAAAAGCGCTTGTACTTCTTGCATATATGAAAAGAGAATAGTGCATTTTAGCAGCATTGACAGCTGGACTAGATGACCTTAGTGGTATTTTCCTACCTTAATGATTCTATGATTCTGTGTCACTGTCACTCAGAAAACAGCTTTGCTCTTGCACAGACTGGGGCTTTGCAGGAGCATTCCGCCATTGCTGGGCTCCAGGGTTGTCTGCTTTCTCATATCTGAAGTGAACCTGAAAGCGAGCTGAGCAATTGCAAGCATTTTCTAAGCTATTTTAGACCTTTCTGGTCACTGGAAGTATATCAGAGAGCCTTATTGTTACGCTCAGGTTTTAATTCCTTGTTAGTTTCAGGAAATACATGTCCTCAGAGCAATGAGAGGAAACTTTGAACATATTTCTTCCCCTTGTGCTGGGTGTGGGCTTGGTGCTGCCTAATTGTTAGTCTGTCTGATGGCTGTAATCCCATAGGAAAAAAGAACAAACACATTTACATTTGTGACATTGCTGTGTGCTTTCAGATGTGTGGCCTAGTCTTTTTGTTTTTCTCTTTTTTTGTTTTTTTTTTTAAGATCAAAGGTGACAAGAATAGCAGAGCAGAGAAGTTAAGAATGATGCAGAGAACGCAGATGTGAAGAACAAAGGAGAGAGGAAGGAGCTGAGCCTGGTGTAGTGGGGGAGAGAAGAAGAAGCCTAAATGCAAGTACTTGAATGTGGAAATGATTGATTGCAGGCTGGTTAGCTGGAGTTTAATGCGGTGCTTTAATCTGCATCTAGTGCTGCTTGGCACTTTGAGATAGGTTAATGTTTTTAAAATTATTTGTCCTGGCTTCAAGACTTTGGACTCTTATGTCAATAATTTACTGTTCTAAATGGAGAAGTGGCATCAGGGTCACGTGTGCTTGTGTGTGTGAGAGACAAAGAAGTCAGTTGGAGCCTTAGCTGAGTAGCATAACATGTCCTGGTGCAGCTGGGGAGGCTGCAGAGCACCCCTTTCCTAGCTAAGCACTATTGAAAAGTATTTTAAGAAAAAATCAGTGACTGAGTTGCTCAGAGAAAGCTGGAGGGTTTATACTGCGCAACCAGAACCAAGCTGTCTCATAAAGTACTGTGATGAAAAATATAGTTTTTGCTTTCTTAATTGAGTTTATGCGACAGAAGCGGCCATTTGAAAACACTCTAGTTAATAGATATATCATTTTAGCTAGTACAGTGATGTTTCCTGCATGGGTTTGTTTTTTGGTACGGTTGTTTTTTGTTGTTGGCAAAAGAAGTATTCAGCAAATTCAGGTCTATAGGCCAATGAAAGAGGTTTCTGGAGGAGGATAATTGATTTTCTTTGTGGTATCCTGCCTGTGTCATGTCATTAGAAGAGCTGTTGCCATTGACATGTGTCTTCAGGTGATGGGTTTACTAATGCAGGTGCACCACAAGACTGACCACTTTCTGCTATGGAGAAAGCCTTATCATCTCAATTGCTCTTAGGGGAGTCTCCTACACAGATCCAAAGTCAGTACTGTGATTGTTAAGTGCCTGCAAATTGCTAATAAGTAGGTCTGTGTGTATTTTGTGCTGAGTGCTGCCAGGAAAACAAGTAACATTGTCCCTTGTTCCCTTCTGCTCCTTCCAGCGCAGGTAACAATGCCTGTCGAAAGAATGCGGATGCGCCCATGGCTGGAAGAACAAATAAATTCTAACACAATACCGGGGCTGAAATGGCTAAATAAGGTAAGGGGTGTGTTTGTGCAAGCGCGCCTGCACGTGTGTGTGAATGAACTCCTTCATAGCAGTGTACATTGGTGTTCCTAGCTCTCAAAGTGGCAACATAAGGAGGAAGGGCAACACTGAATGCTTCCTGCTGAACCTGTTCTTCTGGCCTTACGTTCCAGATCTGAAGCTCTTTGCATTTGCCTGCTAGATTTGTGACTTGTTTGTAAGCATTTTCCCTCCTCTGACTCTGTTGGTGAAAAAAATGTAGACTCTGTTTTTTATCTGGAACAAATTGCTTACCAAGCAACGTCAGAGGGATTTTGAACAAAACGCTCATCTGAAGTGGAATGGTATGTTCTGCATTAACCTCTGAGTTGAAGCAGTGATCTCTTTCAGACCTGTATGCAATCTCTGATAACTTCTTAAAGCGGTGAATCTGAGAAAAAAATCAGGTAATTTTTCCTATACCAGACCCAACTTACTATTCCTTATCCAGAACTCAGAGTCCTAGATACTTCCCGAGCACATCAGAACCCAGTTGCATTTTTTTAATTGATTCGGTAAAACAATGTATTTGAGACTTTGAGCTGTAATAAACCCCAGAATTATGCAGTATGCAGAGGAGTTATTCACCACCCTGCAGACAATCGTGCAGTTTTAGCAACAGAAACCACTTTATTATCAAAGTGAAAGCAATGGAAATGCTGTAAAGTAGGTGCAGAAATATAGGATCTGCCATTCTGTTTAAGGCTCTAGTCCAGTAAGTCTAGTATCCTCTCCATGGTGGTTGTTGTGGTGCTCAGATGTTCGTTTTTAAGACTGGAGAATGACAATTAAGAATAATATTTTTTAATTTCAGTTTACAAAGTTAAAAATACTTGCGACTATACGATTAACAACAGCCCTGTCAACTTCAGCTGCAAATTTTGTTTCTCAGGAGCACCCTGCATCAGTTACTCCCACATACTGTGACTGGGTAAATAAATATTGATTGATCCATTCCCAAGTTAGCTGCCCTGTGCATTTGAGCAGCTCCTTATTCTTGCATAATGGGGTCACAGTTGAAGAGGAGGAAGAGAACAGATTTTACTGTTGTCTTCGTAATTTAAGTACCACATTCAGAATTCTTCTCCTACACTGTCTCTCCTTCTTTTGGGTCTCTCCTACTGACATTCCATCTTTCCTGTCCTTCCTTGAACATTTCTGTTTGATTCCAAAATCGTTTCTCTATGCTTAGCAGTAGGAAAAGTATTTCAGATTTTAGCATCTTATGGTTAAATTTAGATATAGTGTTGAGCGACACGGTTTAGTGGGGTTATTGGTGGTATGTGGATGGTTGGACTGGGTGATCTTGTAGGTCTTTTCCAACCTAGCTAATTCTATGATTCTATGATTCTAAATATAGTGGTGGTGTCTGTAGGTTATGTTCGTGTAACCTTTCTCTGTACTCTGTGAACGTACTTGTTCTGCGGTGTCAAAACACTGCTCCTGTACTAAGGGATTAGTTCAAGTTTAGCCTACTAGCCTATAGAGGCATGTTGCAAGGCATTTCAGGTTGTTTAATGTTTGCAGCTCTCTGATCCTGTTGTTACAGCAGCTTCTGCCTTGTGCTTCTGGCACAAACTGTTTGCATGCAAAATTTTGTCCTTAGCTAGCATATTCTATATTGACCAAAGCTCATCTCATGAATAAAGTATTTTTAAATCTTTTTTTTTTTTTTTTAAAACAAAGCTCTAGCTCCTGTCAGCACCAGGACACCAGGCCAAGTGGCCTGCGTTGAGGTTTATTAGATTCCGATTCTCTGCTTCTACCTTCAGATTTGGCATCATCTTGAGCTGCTTTTCATAGAATCATGGAATCACCAAGGTTGGAGAAGAGCTCCAAGATCATCCAGTCCAACTGTCCGCATACCACCAAAATTTCCCCACTAAACCGTTTCCCTTAGTACACCATCTAAATGTTTCTTGAACATCTCCAGAGATGGTGAGTCCACCACCTCCCTGGGCAGCCCGTTCCAGCACCTGATCACTCTTTTGGAGAAGTATTTCCTAAGATACTGAACAGGACAGGCCCCAGTACCGACCCCTGCGGATCACCACTCATGGCCAGTTGCCAGCTGGGTTTATCTCCATTCACCACTACTCTCTGGGCCCAGCCATGTAGCTGGTTCTTTACCCAGCTCGACAAACTAATAGCGCTTCTGAGTGTTTCTGTTAAAAATGCTGAAAAATTAATTCCAGCAGTGAATCATTAAACCAAAAATGTTTCTATTTTTACTGCAAATACTGACCATAAACAAAGCCGTGCATAGAATCTATGATAAAATGTCATATGTATCAAAGCACATTATGTATGCACAGAATTGACTCTGGAAATTGTAGGATTTCAGGATTTGTATGTTTTAATTGGAGACCGGGAAAGTACGGTTCACATTAAAGAAAAGAAGATGGGGCAGATCAGCAAGAGGATGGCATGTGTATGTGTGCACAGGTTTTAAGGAAAGAAGATTTAAATACTGAAGAAGCGAGTATCAATCTAAATTTGTCATTGGCTGTCTTTTCTTGGGGAATTTTTTGCAGACCAAGGGAGGAATTAAACCTTTCTCAGTTAACAATGATAAGTCAGGTAACAGCCAATTTACCTCTTTCCTTCCCCTACTGTCAGTCAGTCACACTGTACCTCCTGCTTTGCTCTGCACTGCATTGTTGATGTTTTTTTTCCTCCAGATTACACTCCCTTCTCTAAAGGGCTTAAATAATAAATATCTTCCTCCTCAGTGAAAATCTTTTCCTGCTGAACAGCAGAAGGGAGGAAGGGAATTTCTTTACCATCCCAGGGAGACAAAACTGGGAGGCACGAGAGAAGTTACGTAGTTCAGCAGAGGGCAGAGGTGATGTGAGGAGGAGGATAATGTGAGGTCAGCATCCCTCATGGGTCTGGAAAAGGAAATTAGAGTGGAAACATGTGAAGTAGCTGTAACAGGAGCTGAAAAGCAACCTGCTGCTTTGATGGTTGCTTGGAGTATAACCATCCAGACGGAGGTCACTATTTAAAATTTGTCTTATGACTTCCTAACTAGTCTGATCTCATGTTCATTCCCCTGCTTGGAGCATTTTGCAATTAGAGTTTCATGTTTTCAATACTATTTTCCTCTTCCTGCTTATTTCTAAGAATATGACACCTTTTTCCCTTTTGATATCCCCATTGGATAGTGGTAGCAACGGCCGTTATGCAGCATAAGTTTTGTGGGTTGTGCTTTTGACTTTGGTGAGCCTAATTTTATGCATAAACACAAGACTCCTGCAAAAATGCCTTGTGCTGTGCAAAACAGTGCTTCATTTTCCAAGTCTGAGAAAAAGTAGTGATGAGCCTTTTCCTGTTAGTCATTATTAATGAACAAGGAGTGAAGAAGGACATGGGAAAATGTTTGATAATGAGTGAAATTAAAAAACCCAATATTTAAATAGGAAGAACCTGGGTAAATTAGAGCAGAACAACCATTTATGCTGTGGAACTTGTAGCCGCTTGAGATTGTTGCAATCAGCAGTATTGAGGGATTTCAGAGAAGATTAGATATGTACATAGTTGATGAGAAAATATTTCTGGATGTAAAATTAGATATATTTTAAAGTTATAGTGCAGGTAGATTATATAATTTTTATTATTGATACTACAATTTGTTGTAAGTCCTTGTGCTTCAAGACAGGGAATTAGGAAGGATTTTCTGTAATGAACACTTACACTGCTCTTGGGAAAGTCTTTATACCTTCCTTTGAAGCAGGGAGTACTGTTGATGGTGACATGGTGCTGTATCCATAGTCTTGCAACTTGTCTATGCAAGTTTCTAAATAAGTTTTTGAATTTTCAGGCAGCGTATGAAATCAGTGGTATAACCTCTGTAGCACTGTGTAGCGTTATGCAAACTTTTCCCCATCACCAAACATGAGAAGACTTTCTAGTCTGGTCATTTCTTAGAATTCTTGTTGATAGATTTTTTTTTTATGGGCTTTTTTTTTCCATACTGATTATTGTCTTTAGGACAGTAAAGACAGAGCTTATTCTAGCTCCAGTGAATACAGTAGTGTTGTGGACTGCAGGACAATGGGTTTGAAGCTTCCTTTAGACCTCTTCTACTTGAGAGAGAGGGGAACACCTCTGTAGTATAATTTGACTATATAGAAGGGAAGAGTAAGGTGGCAAAAGGCACATGAGATAAATAACAAGAATGGGTGAAGTGGATCATAGAATCATAGAATCACCGAGGTTGGAAAAGACCTACAAGGTCATCCAGTCCAACCATCCACCTATCACCAATAGTTCTTACTAAACCAAGTCCCTCAACACAATGTCTAAACATTCCTTGAACAGCTCCAGAGTCGCTGACTCCACCACCTCCCTGGGCAGCCCATTCCAGCATCTGACCACTCTTTCAGAGAAGTAATATTTCCTAACGATGAATGAATTTATGAGAATTTGAAGGAGAACAGGGATCATGTTAAATCTGCTTTTACCAAATTAAAGATGAAGAAAAGCAAGATGGGAAGAATGCAATTCTGAGCAAGTGAATTTAGATGAAAGAATTGAAGAAAAGAGATGAAAGTTGTCAAAAAAATACATGCTCAAGAAAGCAAAGATCATAGAAAAAGGAAGAGAAGTAAACCTAACCTTGACATTAGTGAAATATTAACCAGACAGACGAGGACGAAATGGTCTTGGTAGGGTAAGGGCAAAGGATTCTTCTCCCCTGACCTTAGATATCTACAGTGCAGTTGTTTAAATGAGGGCTGCCTGTCTACAGTTGTTTGCAGTTAATGGAGAGAAATAGGCATTTTTGGGGTGTAATTGAGTTGGTGAGTTGAGGTAAATTGTCCCCTGAAAGCGCCTTTCTTTTCACTGGTTGTGAAGGGAATCTAAACCTGTAGAGGTGGCACTTACAGTGCAGTATGTCTGCATTTGATGTCTGCATTTGAAGCCAGGTAAGGTGTATCTTCTGTAAGAGGAGGATTTTATTTGTGGGACGTAACCCTTTTGCATGGCTTTGCAGAAATGGGCATAAAGTGTTCTTATGCTGTGTTGTATGACATGAAAGCACATCTAGCCCATGAAAGTATCCATCTGGCCCAGTGTCCTATCTTTGATGATGGCGTGGGCCTAAATGTTAATGGAAAGAGTATTTGAAACATGACAGGAGGGATTTGATTCTTCCTGTTCCTGTGCTGTTCAAGCGCTGAAAGCCACTGAGCTTCCGGAGTTGGAGCTGCATCCAAATTCATCATCCTTGATAGCCACCAGTGTACTTTCTTCCACAAGTTTTTCTGTCAAATCTATCATCCTTAGTAGTGACTTAGTGTACTATCTTCCATGAGTTTTTTCTGTTCCCTTTGTGAATCAGTATATACTTCCACTATATAAGGCACACCGTGGTTTGTAAACAAAGGACAAACAACCCTTCCTTTGGATTGCTTTAAGTCTGCTTATTTTTGGATCAAAGTTTCTAAACTAAAAAGTTCAACTACCTTTAAACCCACCCCTGCACATGGGTGTACCTTTTTTTTTTTTTTTGTCCCCACTGCAGAGATGTCTTTTTTTGATCTATGCTCTATTTGCTTGGCTGGTAAATTTTAAGTATCCCTTTCTTTCACTGTGTTAGTGTTTTACTCACTGAATTCCTTGAATTATCTCTGTTCCTATGGTTGTTTATTTTTATATCTGATTTTTCTAATCATGACAGTGTCGGTGCTGCCAAAACTAGCCTTCAGTTGAATGTTTAGAAATGTTTAGCATGGCATGTTTTATCTGTGTGTCAGCTTGGAAAGCTGCCAGTCTCACAGTGTGTGAAGGGGCATCTGAGTATTTTGTGTACTTGGGGCTGTATTCTGCTTTCACTGACACCAGTGAATATTTTCCTATTGAGCCCAGCAACAGCAGCACTGTGTTAGAAGAAAGCAAAACAGTTGCAGATACCAGAACTGCATTTTTAAATAAGTGACTTAAAGTCATCAGAAAATCCATCAAGTCAATCAGCACTGGCATTTCCTGTTTGTTTTCCCTTCCAGGAGAAGAAGATTTTTCAGATTCCCTGGATGCATGCTGCAAGACATGGGTGGGATGTTGAAAAAGATGCTCCCTTATTTAGAAACTGGGCAATTCATACAGGTATTGGAACTCTCTTTTTGCAGGACAGATTTTCACTTAGTTTTCCCTTTTAAATTTATATTTTCCTTCTTTCATGTCTTTGTTTTTACTAACACAGAGAGTGAATTGAAGTTTCCAGATCTGTGGGAGGTTAAATGCTTTTTTCAAGGTCTGCAGTAATCTCCAGCTTTATTGAATGGCCGTAACTCATTTGCATCGAGGAGCACAGTAAAACTTAATTGATTTAAATGTTAACAAGTTCGGGTTCAAAATCGTTTGGAGTAGAGCATGCTCAGCACTTTGTAGACTTGGTCCCTTAGGCTTTTTATGTGCTTCTATGGATTTGAGCCAGACTTAATAAAGGTAAATGCTGTGCAAGCTTTTCCGCGTTGTTGTAAAGTTGCATCTGATCTGCAGTGCCCTAGGTCTTTCTTGGGCAGAAACTGTTAATAGCGTTCTAGAAACATGCATGAGAATGAGATCACAACATTCACTTTCTCTTGCAACCTCAGCTGTTGTTTGAATGCCTGTCTTGACAACCAAAGGCTATTAACTTGAAGTTAACCTGTGTTGTTACTAGTTTGTCTTAGGTTTTCAGTTACTCATTGTATATGCTCAACTCTCTTTTCTTGCTTAGGAAAATACCAGTCAGGAGTAGATAAACCCGACCCAAAGACATGGAAGGCAAACTTCCGGTGTGCTATGAACTCTCTGCCTGATATAGAAGAAGTGAAGGACAAAAGTATAAAGAAAGGAAACAATGCCTTCAGGGTGTACCGGATGCTGCCGTTATCTGAAAGACCTTCCAAAAAAGGTAGAGGAGAGAGCTTGTGAGTGTGAAATTGGTGTTGGCTGCATTGTTGCTATGGGGCCTGCATAATGTGCCAGTTTTACTTCTACTGTAAAGTCAGACTTTTTCATCCAGCTGTTCCCTGGAATTTAGAAACTTCTCTGTGAAAAATGGGCTGCATTCAATTAAGGGAAAGAGCTGCATTGAGAGAGATCAACGAGATAGGGTACCGGGCCGCCTAAATGATGATAGTTCTGTTAAAACCAGCGGAGCTGAATTCAGATGCTAATTGCAGGTACAGTGCTTGTTTGAATTTTGGGGCTGCCAAGTAACTGCTGCCAAATGGCCAAAGTTTCATTTGGGGCGGCGATACAGAATAAACAGCTGAAGATTTGTAGAGCAGTGAACACCCCTAACTTGAATCGGGAATAATCTTTCCTGCAGGAGGCGTTAATATCAGTGCTGAACTAAAACACGGGCTTAGGAAGCTGAGAATACCACAGAGGAGCACCCCTATATATTTAATATCTGTGGCACTGCTTTCAAAATCACAGTCTGTGTGAGGTGTCCTAGTGAATTAGAGCAGCACAAAGCCATATCTGTTTATCCCCTACCTATCGTGAAATAACTGGGCCTCCTTCAGTCAAGGAGAATGATTGGGGCATATTAGAGATCGATACATTTTATGGAGTAAAGCTCTTACAGAGTATGGTGGCAGACATTTTGTTATCTTTTTTCAAGCAAGGATAGAAATAAACTCGCACTCTTTTCAGCTGAGTAGAAAGAGTACACTCTTAGGTATAGCTGTTGCCTACATTGAAGATCTGTTTCTGTAGGACATAGGAACCAAATTCAGCTGCCACTTGGAACTGGGAGCGCAAACTCAGCATCTGGGTTTCTTATACATGGAACAAACTTGCAAGTTTGGCGTCCTGGAGGAACACTTTATTTAAACCATAGAGGCACTTCTTTAGTTAGGTAGGTAACCTAGGCCAGGAAAAAACAGGAAGAAGGCTGTGCTCTTTTCCCCCACAGCATGGTAGTGGTGAAATGGGAAACTGTTTAAATTCCCCAGATTTGGTTTAGGTGTTGGGTCTCCTACAGGCCAGGAGAGGACCTAAGCACCAGACCAGTCTAAGGATTATTTGGTTTCTTGTTGAATAGAAACATAGGCATTTTTTTAGCTTTGTTATTGGCTTATGGAGTAGAAAATAGGCTTCCTTATTCCTCTGATATCTTCTAGTGCCTAAGTGTATTGGTTGAAAAGATAATCTCCCATCCAAACATTGTACCTCTCTGCTTGGTGTTCCTCTAAAATCAAATTTGGTACAGCTCAATTTGTTATTTTCTTAAATTGTGACATATAAAGCTCATCTTGATTTTAAGACGTGAATGGAAATGAATAATTTTGGCATTTTTGGGGCAGAATCATACTATGAAAAGAAGATCAATCTGGAAAAAGTAGAATATTCACTTTGAAACTGTTTTGCATCCCTCATCTGTGCTGTGTTTTGTACATGCAGGCATATATCCATGAACCATAACCTGACCCACTGTGGCAGATTCCTCTCATAGCTGTAAGAACCAGAACAGTTTATAATGAAAACTGAGATTCTGGAGCTCTGTGTCATAGCAGGAGAAAATTCCACTGTAAATCCAGCTACTATGTGACTGACATCTTTTGGCCCTTGTGTATCTTCTCATTTGTCCTTTCTACATGACGTGTGACTAAATTTATGTATGAGTGATGGCAAAAGAATTTGTCTGCAAACATTTTTAATTCTAAGCCATATCTTGTAGTAGGGATGGGAGGAATTCCTGGGACACATCTGTGCAAAGAGCGAGTAGAGCAGAGCTTTCATCAGCATCTCTGAGCTTCCACGTTAGGGTCTCCTCGGGACAAAGCAGGGATAGCAGTGCTGAGGTCTTCCAAGGCATGGGAGATTTGGTGAGGGCCATATGCTCTGGGTTTTATTCTGGGTTCTCCAATCCAGCATGATTGCATAGATCACTTTGGCATAAATTATAATATATATTCCTCCCCCCATGTTGCAACTATTTTCAAAAATATGTGTTGAAATTTCCTGTGATCTCTTTTCACATGTTAAATAAAAGAACAATCTCCCTTTTCCTGTTGCTACATACAGTGAGGGTATCTCAAGTGGGCCAAGATAGATGCTTGGATTCTTTTTCTTTGAGATTTTTTCCTTCCCTTTCCTTCTCCTTTAACAATCCTTGGTTCTTTATCACTCTTTCGTATTTTTCACCTTGCTTTTTTTAACTGAGATTGCTTTTTTTTGGTCCTTTAGTAGTTCTTTTCTGTAGTCCTTCAGAAATGAAACACAAAACCCTGTGCTCAAGGTGAATTTTGACTGCCCAGTCTTTAAAGTGGGTTTAAAACTAAGCAAAAGGAGTTCTCCCTTTCCTAGGAGTTGCTGCTATTTTGAGTCACATTTGAAGGCTGTTTCTTAGTGAATATAGAAGTCATGGAGGACAATTGATGGCACAGAGAACTTTAAGAAATCTTCCTTCTGTTCTTGCAGGAAAAAAAACGAAGTCTGAGAAGGATGACAAGTTCAAACAAATTAAGGTAAGTAGCTGTTTGGTAGTTTGAGAGTGTGTGAAAACAATCTGTTGCAGTTGTTTTTTTAATATTCCCAGTAGTGTCTTGTGGTGGACATTTGCAAATCTCCCTTGCTTTTGGTTTGGTTAAGGAGCTACAGTTACTTTGGTGTAGTTTTTTTTTTTTTAAAATGTGAGGCTTGTTAGAGCCATGGCTGACGTCATCAGTTGACACAGCCCTTGTGTTGCAATGCCCGGAGGTTGGAAAACTGGCAGCTTTGGCAATACGTTTGCCATTTGTCTGTGTAAGTAGAAATACAGTAATTATGGAAGGAATGCTTGCGAACAATAGAAGTACCTTTTGGAGCAATTAGTTTTTTTGTGCAGAAGACATTGGAAATACATTTTTGTTTAGGAAAGAGGGAGGAGTCTGTCAATGCCTTATGTTCTGCTCATGCTTTGTAAGATAGAAGAAAGCTATAAAGCTCATCAGCCAGCATGAGATTTCTTCTTGTTCAGAACACAGACCCAAACTCACATTTACTTTCCCTGCAAAACATGGTATTTCCTACAATTTGCAGTTATGCTGAGGCCCCTCTGAGATGGTCGGTGTAGTATACTCACAGGATTTAGTCCAACTTCAGTGTTTCCATAAAGCAAATTGCAAAGTTTCCAGGCTTTCAGGCTTCACAGAAGTTTTTGTTCCTTCATTGAAATTGAGGATCTGAGTGCTGAAAGCACAGCCCGTGCTGGCATGCGGCAGCAGTGTCTGTAACAGAACAACAGCTCGGGCTCTGCTGCTTGCTTGCTAAGGGCTGCGACTCTCATGTCTCGGTGAAGCAGAGAGGTGAATACTGAGGGCTGGGAAAATTCCTTTATTAAAGTTGGATTTGGAAGGCAAAAAACTCTTCTATTATGCAGCCATGTGTGATTGTTATCTTGTGACTGATTCCAAGGGATCCAGAAAACTCCTTTGATCAGAGCTGGGCAGCACATGATGCCTTCCAAAGCTGGCAGCAGCACTTTGCTGTGCCTCTTCTTTGTAACTTTTCTTTTAGTCAAAACATTAAGTATCTGAAAAGCTGTAGAGATGCCTGCACAATCTTTTCCTCTTCATTCAGATGAATCTCACAAATACTGGTTGCTGAGGGTATCACAGTGAGATGTCTGGGAGATTATTACATGCAGTGCTATCCCTGTGAGAAGGTGTCTGCAGGAGGATGTTTGCAGCTTTTGGGGGTGCTTTCTTCCAGCTTGGTTACCCTGAACTGTGCAGAAGTGTTAGGCAGCAGCCACAGCAGGCAGATCTGGCTGTGCTGCCAGCACTGATACCTACAAGCATACCAGCCACTGATTATGACATGGCCTCTTAGCTCTTGTAGGCTTTGAGCTGGGACCAAGTGCTGTTTCTGACTGCTGTCCCTTTTTCTGAGAAATATGTAGATGAGTTGACTTCCAAATATACCTGGATTTTAGAGTAGATACTCACTCCCTGCTCAGCTGCTGTTAGGTAGGCTATTGAATGTTGAAGGCGATCGTTGTGAAGAAAGATGGCAGATGAGTTAATGCAAGTGCACATTTTTGAACACTAAAAGATGCTTGAATTTCTTTGCTTGGTGATGTGAATTCTCAGCTGCATGGTTTTTTGTTAAAAGCCTTGCAGCCATCTTGAAAACCTCTACTTAGTGATGATGGGTGGGTGGCTACTCCATGACCTGCCTGCTGACCAAGAGAGGGAGAAGCTAAGAGTCAGAGAAAAGGGACCTCAGTGTAACAGAACCTCACATGGAGCTCCCCCATGTCACCGCTGCCAGACCCTGTGGGTGCCCAAGTTTCTAAGGTGACTGCTGATGTGAGTGAAGAGCACTGCCAGACCCCACTGGTCAAACCTCAGTGCCTGCTCGTGCCTGACTGGTGAGGCTGAACTTGAGCAGGGTGCCCAGACAGGACTCTTCCCTTCCTTGACCCTCCTGGGGATGTGAGACACCTGGCCTGTACTTAATCCCTAGTTAATAGGGCACATCTCCCACCTTGCAGATGCGTCTCCTGGTCACTGGGCTCTTAGGCAAATTGGAAAGAGGCCAAAAGTATCTGAGTAGTCCAAAGAGACATGAATAGGCTCTTCCCTTTGAAACAAAGGTGAAGGTTGAACTGCCTGTGTGAGATGTAGTCTCTACCTTATGGTAGATCCATAATTTTGACTATGCATGCAGCTCCCCACTGGGGTAATTTTTAAGTCTAAGTGACACCTGTCCCCATCCTTTTAGCTCAGCTTCCTCTAGGCATCCAGACACTGAAAAGTGATGTAACACTGACTGTGCTGATGTCCATGTCCGTTTGTGGACTTGGCCCCATCACTCAGGTTCTAGGATGTACATTTGTTTCTGCAACTCAAAAGGACAGCTAAATAAACTCTCCTGTAATGAAGCCTCAGCAAATCTGAGCAAGTTATAGTGTCAGCAGCTTTCCTATGGGGGCTGTTGTGTTTGCCGGGGCATTGCACGGCACTGGGGCTCCGGTGCAGAGTCCTCATCTGTCTGCAGTCAGTGAGCCTGGATGGATCAATAGCAGCTAATTTTATCTTTTCCTGCTTTCTGGGTCTTTGACATGTGGGCTGACACCACCAGCACGGTTCATCAAAGACCTGGTGCCATTAGCACTGAAGCTGCCTTATGCTCCTCTGATATGCAAAAAGGGGCCTGGGAACAGGCTGCATGTCTGCACTCTGGCCTTGCTGCAGGGCTAGGAAAGCAGAGATGTGTGTCCAAGGGGCAGATCGTAATGAGTGGGTCTCAGTCACTGCATGTGGCATCCAAAAACTGCATGTCATCCTGTCCCTGGTGTCCCCACGATAACCCTTCATACAGTTAGTGCTGCGAAAGGCTGGCGCCACAAATCCTGAGGCTCGCCTTTGCCCTGCACTTACTGAGGTGTTTTAGAGCAGTGAAAATGGGCATGCAAAGGCAACGGGTCAGACCAGCAGTTCTGCACCTCTCTGCAGATGCCATCAATGCGACAGTGACGCAGAACTTGGCTTTCAGTAGTGGCACTGCCAGCCCAGAATGAGAGCTGAAGCCTTTAGACTTTCTATCTGATAACCTTGTATGGGTGCCAATACCAGGGAGGAGGTTGGGCATGTAGTTAGTTCTTTAAAAGTGTTTATAGCTTTTGTAAGAAATCCTGAGTTTGTGGAATTAACATTTTTTGGTGTCTAGTCTGAAGGGAGATTTTTTCAATTCCCATTCAAATGTACCAGACCTATAGAGTATGCATCTTGTGGGCAGCTCAGTATTTATAGTGCAGGTGGTGTTTTCCCAATGCTATTGCCTATGATAATGTTTATGATGTGGTCTAAAAGACTGTATTTAGTGTGAACACTTTGATTTGCTGCAGAGAAAAATTAAGGCTAGAATTAAGTAATTATTAAACTGAAGCTAGGGCTTCCGTTCAGAGAGTGCTGAGAGATAGAGTGTGTTTGGAAGAGAATGAGGGTGAAAATGAAATAGAATACATTTGAAAGCAATGTTTCTCCCTTGTTTGTTCTGAATGTTGATCTCCTGTAATAAATAGCACTCTAATTTCTTGCTCCCAGAAGGCTCACTCTAAATCTGAAAATTAAAAATAGCTGGAGTTTCAAAGCTGAAGATTTGGAAGTAAACTCTGACTTCTCTGGTTCTCTGTCAGAGAACCAAAGTACTTGTTCGGATATTGTGTCTAACAGGGAGCAGTGGGGATGTGGCAGGCAGAAGCAATTTGATTTATTACCATCTCTGAACAATGAGATGAACTTAGTCCAGGCTCCTAAAATAAATCAAACCTGACCCAAATGTACTGTTTTCATTCTAGCAAGAGCCAGTTGAATCATCTTTTGGGATTAATGGGCTAAATGACGTTTCTTCTGACTATTTCCTGTCCTCCAGTATAAAAAATGAAGTTGACAGTACAGTGAACATTGTAGGTAAGTACTTATGCTTTTCATATATGCTAAGCATACAGGTGCATTAAAAGACAAATACATGAAATGGGTGATGCCAGAAAAAAAAAACTTTTGACTGTTTCAAACTCACCTTTCCAGCAGCACTGTGCAATTTGGAGAAGATCCCAGGTATAATCGTGTCTACGATTTTGTTTATTTTTTGTTAGCCAAGGCCATGCAAGGTCCTGCCTGCAGGCCAGCCCCACCACTTTGCAGTGATGGCAAGCAGCACCACTGCAGCATGGCTGTTTCTCTGAGAGCAAAACATGTAGGAACTTTTTCAGGTGGCTTTTCCTGACATCAGCTTTCTGGACAGTATAGTCCTCTGCTGTAAAGGAGATCGTAGTCAGTGTCCATGGGAAGTTATGCTGAAGCTGGAAGATGGTTTCCCTTTGCACAAATAACAGTTTTATATAGGATAACATTCTGTTTGTGAATTTATACAAAAAGATGAAATAGAAGAACTTTTTTTTTTTGCCTCAGTAGCAGAGTTAATTCTTAACATTACAGAGCTAACAAGAAAGATCAGTGAAGTCTTAGAAGCAGGTACATTAGGAATTAGATGTCTTCTCAGAATGTGAATGATTGGTCCTCGGTAGAATAACTGGGCTGGTTTTGACAGCTCTTTTGGGGCTAAGGTTGTCACTGCAGTGAGGGCTCCAAGAAATGTGACCCATATACTATTTTCTCTGGAGTTCTGCTTCTGTATACGAGAAAAAAGTGCTTGAAAAATGTTGATCTTCTTTTTGCGAAGGTGGCAGAAATTGCATGCAGTGACTATTCTTTTCTACCATTTTTTACGTCACAGGGCTCTGTGTTAAGTCATTCCCGCAAATACTTCCATGGTTGAGGAGTTCATGAGTGTTTTGTTCTTTTTATTACAGTTTATTTAATTAGTTCTTGCTTTGTAAGAGTATCAGGACATGAATTTGTTCATACTGTTACAGAGAGCTTTCTAAATTGAAGGAATTACGCTATAATGAATTATATATACTGACTGACTCAAATCCAAATCAGAAATACACTAAGGCTGATATGCAGCCCTGAGGAGGAAGCTTCCTACACTTCAGCTTTATTTTAAAACCTTCAGGTTAAACAGAGATCAATTAACAGCAGCCTTTGCAATGTACCTGGTGTCCCCGAAGTCCACAAACATACAAGAGAGTCATTTTACTGGAACAGCTCACTTTTCTTCAGTGCAGCATATCCTGAACTCCTGTTAAATTTTAGTATGAGATGAATCCATGCTGCACCTTGGAAAATCAGTAATTTACAGAACAGGACCCATACACTGATATAAGAGTTGTTGAAACGTCTAACGTGGAAACCAAGAGAGGAGCAGAACTGAATTGCCCCTGATGGGGTTTCATTTTCCTTTAGGCTCACAAGGGAGATCTCCGGTTAGCATTTTTTTTTTTCCCCTTTGCTCCTATGGGTAGGCCCAGTATCCATTTTCAGAGGTATGACAGCAAGGTTTGGGTGGATAACTGTGATCCAGTGTTGTTTAATTAATGGCTAGGGAAGTGTGCTGCTTATCCAAGCTGAAGAGAGAAGTCCTTATTTAGTGCTCCAAGCCAGTATTTAATATAAACAGGGGAGAAAGGGTAAAATAGATATATTCTGCAGAAAGGACAGAAGTCAGCTGGAGGGGAGAAAAGACAAACAGCACCTGCACTGTTTCTGACATACGTGCAGCTCAAAGGAGAGTGGTGGCATATTGCCCAAATGAGCAGTATATTTTGCTGCGCTAAACTTATCTCTTGGGATGGGTAAGAATTCTCCAGGTACTGAGGAGAAAGATAAAACAGTGCAGATGGCCTGCTCTTATCCTGAAAAGGTTGCACAATACTGGCTTCTCCTGGATAAAAATTAACTCTGTGTGTGTGTGTGTGTTTGTGAGTGTGCTCCTGCCCCGCAATGTAAAGCAGATGGTTTCAAAACCAGGAAAAGGGGCAACAAAATATCTGGACCAAAATGGTAGTAATTGTAGTCATTCAACTGTAAAAAGGGCTATCAGGTATGTATGTCATTTTCTGTATGCTGGAATTGTCTCATAGACTGCACAGCCAGGTTCAGGGGAAATTCCAGTAGTTGGCTGGCACTTCACAAAGCTTTTCCCTGGGAGAAAACCGTGTCACTTTTCTTTTTGAAAGAGTAATGTTCTAACCTTGCCCAAAAGATAGAAGACAGGAGTGGATTGAGTTTTCATGCATATTTATTTGAGTTCATCCAGGAAAAGATGCATCTGTCCTTTTTTAAATTAATAATTAGAGTGCTTAGGTCACTTAACTGAAGAATTTCAAGATGTGCTATGCTTCATTTACTACATTTTTCTTCGTCATGGGTTCTGGTAAAAAAAGAAAAAAAGTGCTGTCTGAATTTCTAATAATTCAGTACAGTATAGCTTGGTGAATTAATCATGACTGTTCTTTGAAACATCCAGTACTGGCCACTTCTAGAGTGCCAAGTGGGATGGGCTGCCAATGCCCGAAAGGACTGAGACATGTTGCTACGTAAAACTTAAAACAGGCATTTATTGCAGTATGGTGTGTTTAAGACTAACAACAGTTCACAACATGCAGATAAATCTGGACCAGTTCCTCTGGCATAAAATCTTCCCAAACTGTTGTTGAAATTGGTAGGAATTTGTTGCATGCAACTTGTTCCTTTTGATGCTTTATGGTGCAGTGAAAGAATATCAGTAGTCTTTCCCTTTCTCTCGGACAGCTGAGGATTCAGGTTAGCCATCCCCTAATGTGGTTCCTCACCTGCTTGCTGTTCTGATCTGGCTAGTGGCTTTTAGCTCAGTGCCAGATTAAAGCAGTTGTCATGCGTTCATATTGCTGGGACCAAAAGGGGAGTTGTACAAGATGGGGAATTTCTCTAGCAGCTCCAGAGAACTGCGATTTTGGCTTTTGGCACAGTACTTCTTGGCTGAGTAACTTCTAAGTTTATTCTTCCATTTCAGAAGAGTGTTCTGTAGCACAGCTAGTGCCTGCAGAGCGCTTTGCGGTGCTTGTAAAGCATCTGTGGTACCTTTACTTTGTAGAAGTAAAAATGTTACTTTGGAATTAAATATTACTTGCCTGCAGGAGTAGGAAAACATATCAATAACTAACCAGACAGTAGCTGTCAGTCGTGGACCACGGGGCCTACAGAGTATAGGTTCAGCTATGATTTTCTACCTGCCATCACTGGCATTTCAAATATCGGTGAGAATAAGCATCTAATTGGAGAAACATTTTTTTTGACAGATTCATGTCATGTATCAATTGGCTTTTCACCATATTTTACGTGACTGTGAGGCCAGTTTTTTGGGTGCCAGTTCTGACTTATTTGCTCTCATGTGCATAATCAGTGTGAGAGCACCCAGATGCTATGGGGTACTGGCAGCTTGCTAGGTGAGGGTGCTTTCCCAGGTTAAGAGACATTGCCATGGTCTATATGTCCTGGTGAGGAAAGAGTGTGGCTATGGTGTTCCCTTGGAAAGCGTCAGGGTAGCTTGTGTGTTGGGGCGGGTTCAAGGGTATTTTGAGTGAGAGCCAGGAAAGAGTTAGGCATTCTCAGTTGTCACAAGTGGAAAAGAAATTCCTTTGAAGATGATGGAAACTAAATAAATCATATAGTTTTCCTGAAGAAGTCCCATTGAAAGCAAGTGGTGGATGTGGAAGAAAGTGCTGAGACTGTTTCAAAGACTCCAGTTCATTCAAATACCAAGTATGCTCCAAGGACAAGCTCTTAGAGATTCAGCAGAGTTGACATATTATGGATAATCGATTTTTTTCTTCTAACTGTAAGTTGTAGGACAGCCGCACCTTGATGGCAGCAGTGAGGAGCAGGTGATAGTTGCCAATCCTCCGGACGTTTGCCAGGTAGTAGAGGTGACAACAGAAAGTGATGAACAGCCTCTCAGCATGAGCCAGCTGTACCCCCTACAGATCTCCCCTGTCTCGTCCTATGCAGGTAAGCATCCTCATGTTTCTTCATGCTCTTTTTAAGAAATGTTTGGAAAACACTGGCCTTGTTAGGGAGTGCCAGGCCCAGGGGCAGGGTCACCAGGGAAAAGCAGGCTCTTTAAGGGCAGCTGGCACAGATATGGATTCAGTAATGTCTGTTCTGCTGGCTTCTGTATTTTTAACTCAAAAACTCATAGTCCTGTATATTAATTCTACATTGGGAAACAGCTCAGCAGAACTGAGGATGGAAATAAAAGCTGCAGTTTTTAGCCTGTGACTAATGGAAAAAGAACCTTTTTGGATGTAACGTAGAGAGGCCTTTTCATCTCTCATTAGAGGGACATTTTCAATGGTACAAGCGATGCGCTGCAAATATATTGTGTCCCCCTGGCAGCCTGATCTTTTAAAGATAAAAGGTCATAATCTCTGCTGTATGTTTCCATGGTGCTTGCCATAGTGGATACAGAGTGCTAAGGACTGCATTAATTATATATAATGCAAATGTGAATCTGAAGGCCCTGGGGGAGTAGGTATATCTTGTTACAAATAGTCTGCAGACCAGAACAGCCATGTAGTGACTGATAAGAAGGGGTCTGTGGAAGTCTGGCTTCCAACGTCTGTCTCCCATCTGGATTCTCTGATATCTAAAAAGAGTGAGATAACAAGCTTTCCCCAGAGTCAGGGTGCTAATGGTTTCTTGTTGTTATCCAGCCCCTTATTTTCATAAAACTGGTAGGAAGTTAAGAGTCTTGGCCCTTATTTATTCCTTATCCAAGACTGACAGTATGTTCAGAAGCTGTTAGGGGAGAACAGTCACAAAGACGCACATGGGCATGCTATAGAGTTCCTGCAATCATACAAGCCTTATTTCCGTAGGAAACAGGGCAAAACCGCGTTTGAATGTAGAAGTTTCATATCCAACCTGCCCTTCCTTTTTTAATGTGTTACTAACTTGCAAGCCTCAGGAGACAGAGGCAAAAACAGAAATGTAATCTTTTTAGGCAAACTTGAGTATTAATTGTACCCACTGCAATTTATTATTTTATACATGGTTTTGCCTTTGACTCATTAAGCTGAATTACTTCCAGATGCATTTTTATAAAATATATATGTAGGAATTTTTATCTTTGGGTCTGGGTGAATATTACGATGTTCCATTGAATAGCCTCCAACATTAGCCTCAAACATTGATATACGGTCATGCTTCCCCATGTGTTTAGTCTGTAATGGTCAGAGCATTTAAAAGGGCTTTGCAAAGCATAAGGAGGGGTGCTTTAATTTACTGGCGGTGGGAGACAGGGCCTTTGAAACACTTGTCCTTGTTCCAAATGCTTCTTGCAAAACTTTTCCTGGCTGTGTGAAAGCAACAGTGATGCTTTTTTTTGACCTCAGCTAAAGGATCTAAGCTCTTGGAATGCAGACAGAAGTCACCATCTAGGTCTGAAAGTCATTGTAATTGCTTGGGCTGTGACAAGAGAGAGGGATGATCCTGTGACAGGAGAATTGCCGGGACATGAGCAAGTCCTGAGTTACCTCTCCAAAAGTCAGTGTGAGAAGTCTACATGAATGAAGCATTACTGAAGTACTTCTGCTATCCCCTTATGTTGTCTTAGTATCCTTGTGGATTTCAGCTTTCCTAACTTGTATCAGGGCCTAATAAACCATAACTGAGATAGCACAGGGTATTATTTCATGCCACCAGCATGCCTTCGAATGCATCCCGAGACAGGATGAGGATCCTGGTTTCTCTACCTGGAGGCCAGTAAGATGTAGAGTGCTGCTAGGATCTGTCCTGGGATAAGTCCTTTTTAATACCTTCATCGGTGAGCAGAAGAGGTGGTGGAATGCACGCTTGCAAAATTTATAGTAGATACCAAATAGGTGACACCAGTCAATATGCCTGAGGGTAGGGCCACCATCCGGAGAGACCTAGAGAAGCTGCAGGAATGGGCCAACAGGAACCTTACAAAGTTTGCAAAATCATAAAGTCGCCTAGTCTGGAAAAGACCTTTGAGATCACCAATTCCAAGCAGTTCAGCAAGGACAGATATGAAGTCTCATGCCTGAGAAGAAAGAGCCCTTTGCAGTGATTCAGTCTGGGGCCAGTGGGATCGGGAGCAGCGCTGCAGAAATTGGGTGACGGTGAGATGAACGTGAGCCAGCAGAGCACTCTGGCTACAGAGAAAGCTGCAGCCATCAGGAGCATGGCTAGTAGATCTAGGCAAGTGATTATCTCCCTCTACTCAGTGCTAAGTCACACTGCTTCCAGTGTATTGGGTCAAGTTTTGAGTCTCTAGTCAAAGAAGGACACAAACAAGCAGGAGCAAATGCAGGAAAAGGCTGCTGGGATGGTCAGGAGTCGAAGCACTCATCCTATGAGGAGATGCTGAGGGACGGGGCTTGTTCAGCGTGAAGAAGAGATGGTTTTGGTAACCTCATGGCAGCCTGTCTTTCATAGTGGTGCGTAATGAGAAGTAACAGGCATCAACTGAAGCAATAGAACTTGGTCCAAGTGGATATAAGAAAAAATGTTACATTTTTCACCAAAGAGTTTTTCAGAACCCTGAAATTTTGGGGTCTTGTGACTATTTCTAGCTTTATCTTGTTATGCCCAAAACCATATAGATATGGAGCCTAAACCTGCCCTTGTGGCTCTGCTGAGTACAGTTGCCTACTCTGTCAGGTGGTACCACTGAGTGGCAGGAAAGAGGATGACCATAACAGCTGCACAGGAGCACTCAGTTTAGCTCTTCTGAAATAACAACAAAAAAAGTAGCCATAGGTATCAGCTGTCCTACATAAATCTGCTTTATTTCAAAAACACCTCTAGTTCCTTTCTGAGGTTACACAGGCAAATGATATTTCTGGCCCTTATGAGTTTCCTCATATTTCCACTGACGTCTATGAAATCCATTTTTTTTAGTACCAAGGCTGTTCTTGTCAACCTCATCTTGTTTGACACTGATTCAAATAACCTTCTTGATTCAAATGACCTCTCTAACTTTCCATAACAGAGTGGCTAGCTTCCATGGCTTTTCCTAACTATAGTGCTCTCTCTTGCTCAGCATTTTGTTATGTATAAACATCAAGGATGGATTCCTTTTTATCTGCATCACTGTTTTTTGTTGCCACATGCTTCTTCATGTCAAGGAATATCTGTTTCTTGTCTCTGTGTGGATTCCTCCTATTGACTGTCTCCAGGGCCATTTCTCCTTTTGTACAGATTACTTTCTGCCTCTCCTTCCCCTTTCCCTCCTTCCCAGTCTGGCTTAATTAGCCAACTTTATCACGTTGTCACATCTCTCTTTACCTATGCCAGTGAATGAGGAGCCCTGCAGAGTGTTAACTTCATAGGGCTTCACAGTTCAATCCTCTGCCTTGCTGCATGTTGTGACTGGGACTCTGGAGTAGGCAAGGTGCCAGCTATGGAAGTTAACGGTGTTTAGTAGCTGAGCTGCCTGCTTACTTGTTTCAGAAGGACTTTGAATGCAGTGTAGATCCTTGAGTCTGAAAGAGCAACTGAGTCCATGAGTTTATGGCCCTTTATAGACCTATCAGTCTCACCTCAGTGCCAGGAAAGGTTATGGAACAGATGATCTCGGGAGCCATCATGGATCAATTAAAGGTCAACCAGGGGATCAGGCCCAGTCAGCCTGGGTTCATGAATGGTAGATCCTGCTTGACAAACCTGATTTCATTCTATGACAAGGTGACCTGCTTAGTGGATGAAGGTAAGGCTGTTGATGTGGTCTGCCTGGACTTCAGTAGAGCCTTTGACACTGTCCCCCACAGCATCCTTGTGGAGAAGCTGGCCACCCATGGTTTGGATGGGCATATGCTCTGCTGGGTGAAACACTGGCTGGATGGCCGGGCCCAGAGAGTTGTGGTCAGTGGAGTTAAATCCAGTTGGTGGCCAGTCATGAGCAGTGTCTCCCAGGGCTCGGTGCTGAGGCTGCTTCTATTCAACATCTTTATTAATGATCTTGATGAGGGGATTGAGCGCACCCTCAGTAAGTTTGCAGATGACACCAAGTTGGGAGGGAGTGTTGATCTGCCAGAAGGTAGAAAGGCACTACAGAAGGAGCTGGATAGACTGCATGGATGGGCCAAGGTAAACCATATGAGTTTCAACAGGGCCAAGTGTCGGGTCCTGCACTTTGGTCACAGCAATCCCAGACAACCTTACAGGCTTGGGGAGGAGTGGCTGGAAAGCTGCCTGTTGGAAAGGAACCTTGGTGTGCTGATGGACAGTTGGCTGAACATGAGCCAGCAGTGTGCCCAGGTGGCCAAGAAGGCCAATGGCATCCTGGCTTGTATGAGGAATGGAGTGGTGAGCAGGACAAGGGAAGTCATCCTGCCCCTGTACTCAGCATTGGTGAGGCCCCACCTCAAGTACTGTGTTCAGTTTTGGGTGTCTCAGTACAGAAAGGACATGGAGGTGCTGGAGCAGGCCCAAAGAAGGGCAACAAGGCTTCTGAAGGGCTTGGAGAATATGCCCTCTGAGGAGAGACTGAAGGAACTGGGGCTGTTTAGTCTGGGGAAGAGGAGGCTGAGGGGAGACCTCATTGCTCTCTTCAAACACCTGAAAGGTGACTGCAGTGAGAGCGGGGCTGGTCTCTTCTCACTGGTGACAGGACAAGGGGAAATGGCCTCAAGCTGTGCCAGGGGAGGTTTAGGTTGGATATCAGAAAAAGCTTCTTTGCAGAAAGGGTTGTTAAGCACTGGAACAGGCTCCCCAGGGAGGTGGTTGAGTCACCATCCCTGAATGTGTTTAAAAACCATTTGGATGTGGTGTTCAGGGACATGATTTAGTGGTGGGTTGTTAGAGTTAGGGTTGTATGGTTAGGTTGGGGTTGGTTTTGATGATCTTGAAGGTCTTTTCCAACCTGAGCAATTCTATGATTCTATGATTTGCCTAAACCTGGTCCTTAGCTGAGCCTCTGGAGAAGAGCAGGGAGTTGCCAGTCTTTCTGGAGACGTGCAGGGAGGTCATCTGGTCCTATGCCCTCCTCTAGCAGGGCCACCTAGAGGGCTTGAGAATACAATGGGGCTTAGGCTCTTATGCAAGCAAGGGCTGAGCTGCAGGAGGGTGGCCATCCTCCCGGAGCTGCTGCCCTGTCCCCCAGTGCAGAGGGGTGTCAGCTGGTGCGTGTATGTCTCTGTGCTCTGTTTGGAGGTGGGATGTGCTGGGGCTGCCCTGCTGCAGTGCAGGAGGTAATTGCTTTTCTTGCTGGAGTGGTAGGCAGAGGGCTGAGGAATAGGGTGGGGGGCAGGGCAGTACTGAAATAAGAGCAAAGTGTAACAGCAGTAATAAAGTTCAAGAACTGACAACGAAGCCTTGAGGTGGCAAACTGAGATAACAGTTTATGAAACAAAACTACACTTATCTCATCTAGGGTGGAGTTGTTGATGGTTTTGCAGGGAGATAAAAATAAGGATTTGCAGAGGACTTTGCTCATAACTGGCCTCAAGCTGCCAAGAGCAGGAAAGGGAAGAGGGGGCATTCCCCACCAGCAGGAGTCTCTCTGCCCAGAAGTATGAGCAGTAACACCGACCTGCTGCTTCCACCTCTGCTGCAGTCTTTTCTGGAGTGTATCCATGTTAACCATGATAACCACATGAATTTATTCCATGGTTCAATGATGCTGTTGTCTAGCCCTTCAATTACTTCACAGGGGGTCCATGGTTTACTGTTCTTTTCTGATTGTTTGGCCTGGCTCTGTTTGCTTGTACTTTTTTGAAGTGGATCAGGCCTCTTGAACTGGAGTTTGCTACTGTAGATAAAATAACTTGGGTTTCATTTTTGCTTCTGTTTTGTTTGACAGAAAGTGAAACAACTGACAGCGTTCCAAGCGATGAAGAAAATGCAGAGGTAAGTGTTTTCTGGATTTTTAACTCTTTGGAGCAAGATCTCAAAATAGTGTCCTGAGGTATTCTTTCCACTTCTTCATTTGCAACTTTCTGCTAGTGGAGCATTTGTGTTTAATAGCTGAGGGAGAAAGGAAAACTAGGAAGCTTCGGGGCAGACAAATGTTGGGATGATTTTCAAGCAGAACAGATATCTCTGCAAGTTTGTTCTTCCTCATCGTGTCAAAACTATGAGGAGATTGATTTTCATGAGAAAATGCTCTGCAGAGCCATCAGCAGTGCCAGCTAGTTTGTTAATATGGAGCAAACCAGTGGACTTTGTCATGTGCATGTGCGCATGTGTATGCTGCATTGACATTGCTGGGTAGTGAGTGTTTTATCTCAGCTGAAAACATACCCGCTTTGTTTTCCTTGAATGGCATGTGTGAACTCATACAATTGGAGGAAGTGCTTCCACGTGCGATAGAAATGCAACTTCAATGTTTGAGGTGTGTGAGGCAAAAAGCTTTCCCCAGCAGCCAAGGCTGAGTTAGCACACAGCAGGGGCTACCTTCTGTCATCATGGTTGTAACAGTTTCTTACTCTGCCCTGGACTAGAGAGCTGTTCCTGCTCCCATGAGCAGGTGGAAAACAAGCTACCTGTGAGAGTTTGTGTCACAAGGAAGAGAGAAAAGTGTGGAAATGCCCCAACTGCTTCACCAATTGTGGCTGAGGTGGGGGCTCCCTGTCCCTCCAAATCCAGTGAGGACCTTCCTTTGACAGGATGTGCCACAGCAGCATGTGTGATGGGGAAAGAACAGGATGCTCATTTTTCTTTATCAAACCTCATCCCTCTGTTGGGTGGACATGCTACCAAGGGATTTTCATGGCACCCTTACCTCTGATGACAGAGCTTTTGAGTCTCCATGCCAGCTTTACCCAGTAATGGAGGCTTCCATTTGAAGCTCTTGAGTTTTAGGTCATCTGTGTCCAATTTTGTCTATGGCATACTGAGTATGAGGTCTTTATTTTCCATCGGAAGAATGGGCAGAGTGTCTTGAGTGCTGGAGAGCCACCAATGTTAAGATAGAGGACTTACAAAGGGAGAAGTGACAGAGAGCAAAGACATTCAAAGCCAGCTGCCGGTGACTCAGGCTTTTAGAGATGGGGTAACTCCTGTGCAATTTGTGGATATTCCTGTCTCCATCTTATTACTGGGAGCAGTTTGCAAAGTGCATTCACTCATGCAGTCTTTTCTCGTTCTTTTCCCTTCATAGGGACGACTTCATTGGCAGAAGAAAAACATTGAAGGCAAACAGTATCTCAGCAATCTGGGAATGCGGAACACTTCTCATATGCTTCCCAGCATGGCTACTTTTGTAGCCAACAAGCCTGACCTCCAGGTCACCATCAAAGAAGAAAGCTGCCCGCTGCCTTACAACAGCTCCTGGCCCCCCTTCCCAGATATCCCTCTGCCACAAGTAGTGTCCACAGCCTCCACGAGCAGCAGCCGGCCAGACCGCGAGACACGGGCTAGCGTCATCAAGAAAACGTCAGACATCACCCAGTCAAGAGTCAAGAGCTGCTAAGCCTCTGACAGTGTGTTTTTTAGCTTTGTTTTGTTTGGTTTTGTATCTTATGTTTCTCTAGGAGAGGTTCATCCCTTGACGCACATTAGACAAATCTAAGGTAAAGAAAGCCTTGGCAATATAAAACATTGCTGTGTCTGACTCCAGTGCCGGAGTGTTTTTAACTCAGGACTCCAGCCGTCAGTATGTACATCTGAACCCAGGTGGACTTGCAAGGTTGCTACGTAGGAAAAAAAAAAACCAAAACACAAGAACTTTGGCCCACTTGCAGGTTCCAGTGTTTCATAAGAGGACCAACTGACCACAAGGGAAGTGGTGCTGCTGCGCTTCTTGCTGTCAAGGCTGTGATGGAACTGAAAGCCTCAGAATGGAAGAGAAAATGTGAACTAGCTGGAATATTTTTAAATAAAAAAAAAAAGTCTATTGTGAATATTGTACATAGTGCAGTACTAGCAACGTTGCAGTCTGCTTCTGCACCTTATTAAGAAAGCACTTACAAAAGGCCTTTTATTACCTTGCTCTACTTAATGGCACATTGAAGGTCCCTCCCCACCTGTATTCTTTTCCAAGGCTATTCTTGCTAAAGTGTCTTTAAAGAATAGTGGAAAGGAAAGAAAGTTAAAACTTCCCATGTGGATTTCATACATTTTAAGACTGCTTTTCTCGTGTTTGTTTTCTAATCTGCTATGCTTGAATGCCGCGTGGTACAATAGGGGAAAAAAAAAAACAACTATTACAGAGGTGTTATGCAAATTCCCAGATTTAAAAAAAAGAAGAAGAATACTCTAATTCTAACCAGAGCAAGCTTTTTTATTTTTTATACAGGGGAATATTTTATTCAAAATAAAATTCTAAAGTGAATATAATTTTTTTTAATCTTTTCTACAGCAAATTTATAATTTTAAGATTCAATCCTTGGTTATCAGCAGTTATTACATCCTTGTGGCACATTTTTTTTTTAATTTTGTAAAGGTGAAATAGCTTTTATGAGCTCATGTAGCAATCAGATTATCCTGTGGATTGATAATAAATATGGTATATAGTTAAATTTTTAATAATCCTCTTGTTTGTCTCTCTTTTTTTAGTCTTCCAGAAGCCCCACGTGGCATGGGTGTTTGATAGGTGGATGTGACCGCTCAGAGGGAACTATTAGCATGAACCACCTTTACAATTTCTGCAGTGCTCATCTGACAGTGGGAAGTTCTCTGCTCGAAACTTCTTGAGGTGGAAAGAGGAACTGGAGCTTAATGGCAACCAGCTTAAGTTTGGCCTCACGTGCACAGGTTGGGAACCGTGGAACCTCTCCTGGTGCTATTCCATGGTTTAGCTTTGAGGAAGGCACCTCATGGAAGGGAACTTGGGGATGTTCATCTGCAGCCCAGTGCGGGCTCAGCTGAGCTTGCCCCATTCCTGGTAGATAACTATTTAGTCTGCTCTCAGTTTTCTTGTTTCAACAGTAGTTTCATATTAGTGGAATGAATCAGAAGTCAAGTAAACACACTCGAAGCAAACATTCTCCAAGACTTTCAACATCTTTTGCATAATGGCAAATTCTGATTTCTCTGGTTTGGGTGAATCATAGAATGGCTTGGGTTGGAAGGGAGCTCAAAGACCATCTAGTTCCAAGTCCCCCTGCCTCCATCTTCTCTGCAACCAACTTTTAGGCACCAGGAGACTGTGATTAACTCCCTCTGAGCTTCTCTTCTGTAAGCTGCACAAACCTCTTTGCTTCAACTTCTCACGTGCCAAGCTCCCTGACCTGCGGCCCACGCCCAGGGCAGGGCTGTGGTTGGGTCTGGGAGCTGCAGGGGGACAGTGGCTGGAAAGGGGCCATCAGGAAAAACTTGGGGCTGGAAGAATCATCATCTGATGAATTTTTATCGTGGACAAGGAAGAATTGGGTGCTTTGTTCAAAACTAAGCTTTGGGTTAGAGCTGCGTACAATGGTGAGCCAAGAGCTGCAGTTTTCCTGGGGCTAGGAAAGGGCTGCCAGGCTAAATGGGGGGCTGATGGCTTGAGTTCTCCTCTAGGGAAGGCGTCCTGTGGGAAAGGAAGGGCTGCGTTGCGTGGGCTGAGACTGAGTCTGCGTCAGGGCTGAGGGAAAGGAACAGCCCAGTTGCACAGGGCTGGAAAGCATCACGTAACATGAACTCAGTGCTGGTGCTCTCATTCTCCTCTGAGGAGTATTTAGTCTGTGGATGGAGAGGTTCTCCTGCCTCTGGCTTAGCCTGGGCTTAGCGCTAGAGTTACAGCTGAAAGCCTAGAGATGCAGTGGTGTGGGGACAGGAAAGCATTTCCCAAAGTAAACAGAGCTGACTCTGGGCTTCTGTTTTTCCAAAAACAGGGCTTCTGTTTACGCCAGTGATGGCCTGCTCTCTCTGGGGTCATATTGGCTGCGTTAGATGCTGGCACATCTCTGCAGGCCTCCAGGCGATGGCAGCGCCCTGTGCATTACATACTGAAAGCTGCAGTGGGCTATCGTTTCCACCTGTGCTTTAAGCTCCCTACCCCTCACCCATGGCATTGACGAAGTGTCTCGGAGGCTTTGTACCATTCAGCAATAGCTTCTGCTTGCAAAGTCCCTTTCTATTCCTGAGCTTCTGCCTTTCAGCATGTCGTGCATGGCTGTGGGTGAGAGTCTGGCTTCAACAAGCTCCGCTGTGCGCTTGGTAAGCAAGGAGCTATTGCCAGAAGGGCTGCCAGAGTTTTTCTAGGTAGATAAATCTTTGTTTCCAAAGTAAACTCGCACTTGCAAGGAGAAGGCTTTGCTGCTCTTCAGCCATCTGAAAAGTAGGACTAGTCGATGGAGAAAGGCAGGCAACTCCGGTTCCTCTCAAAGAAGCAAGGAAGGCAGCTAAGCTCCAAAAACAGCAGCCCTCGCCCTGCTTGAGCAGCTGCGCAATAGGAGATAGACGTGTGCCTGGGAAGGGCGTGCATACTTGCTAAATTCTCCTCTTCCCAGGGCTTAGGTGTTTGAAGCTCTTCCAAGAGATGTCCACACATGGGAGTTGCTGAACGTAGCAATAGCACTGATCCCTTGGAGCATCCACGATGGCTGGGATGTGGCAGCATGCTTGCTGCTTGCTCTGGGGACGTTGCAGTTTGTTAGGGCATGTGTATGGCCTTCTCCTCCTGGTCTAGGCTCCTTATGAGCTTTCTAGTCTCTAGTGAAAGGTTAACCTACACAGCAGCCTCTTCAGCAAGGAGCTCCTGAAAGCAGTCTTCTATCTCAGACCTGTAGGATCTTCTTGCCTCTACGACACCTCTCCTTCTCTCAGAGCTGATTGACAGTAACTGTGGAATTGCAGAATAATTCAGGTTGGATGGGACCTCTGGAGGTCACCTGGACCACCGCCGAGTCTAAATAGAGCTAACTGCAAAGTCAGGTCAGGTTGCTCAGAATCTTGTTAGATCAAATTTTGAGCATCCCCATGGATGGAGGCTCTGCTGCAGTGCCCAGTGGTTTTGAAGCGACAAGTGTTTGAAGGGCACAGGCTGACATGGTCATGTTCGCAGCATGACAGCACGAGTCTCAGATCCTTAGGAAACCAAGGATTTTGTCCTTGTTGCTGAAGGCTGGAGTCCTGTCTGCATGAAATACTGCAGTCACGGGGAGGACTGCTCTGAATCTCAGAAAGAGGAGTAGTGGCATTTAAGAAAAAGGATAGAGGGAGCAGAGACTGCTCCTGCATTTGTGGATTCAGCAGAAGGGGACTCGGTCCCCTTTTACTGCAGGAGCCTTTGCCCTCAGCTATTGTGAACATCCCCCTCCTGGGCTTGTTTCTTGCAGTTTTCAAGAGGGATCTGCTTGAAGACTCTTGTGAAGGCAGGATGATCCTTTCTGAAACTCTACCGAAAAAATGGAATGAAAAAAATGAAACTATAGCCCCAAGCCTAAATTTATCCAGGTGTGTTTATGAGTCATACAGTGTTAACCTAGATTCTTGCAGCTGTCTGGGGCTGCCACTACTGCCTTCCACCTGGAGTACAGCAAGATCCTTGTGCACAAAAGTATTCCAATTTCATTCAAAATAATGATAGCGGAGTCAGCTCAGCCCACCCAGGGCCAGGCCCTAGTTTTCTGCCCGGCACGTGGCAGTGGCCATGGCTCCTGGTTGTGCATCCTGCCTGGCTGTCCCCGGCCCTCCCTCTGTCCCTTGGGACTCCCTGGCTGCCACTGGGGCTGCAGAAGGAGGCGAGAGCTCTGCTTTTCATAAAGCAATAATAATTGATCTAGCTATTTTAATTGAATTTCCTTGTGACTACATCTCTCAGACCTCAGTGCCACAACTCCTCTCTGGAAGGTAACTCGTAGGTTTGGGTTCATTTCCATGCTTTTCTTCAATGTATGGTTTCCCAGCCGATCATGTCCTTTAAAATACAGCCAGGTTTTGAAAACTTCGTGCCTCTGCATATGATTTTTTCAGGCTGTTTCTTTGGAGAGCATCAGCTTTAACACATCAGATCCAGGCTGTAAGGTGCTGCATTATTAATCCCTCACCATTCCTGCTGTCAGATCTAGCACAGCAGCAGAAAGCTGGCTGGGTGCTGAGCACGTTTGCTGTAACACGGGCTTTTGCATGTGCCCATTTAAAGATGTTATCTCTTGCAGTCAGCGCTGTCAAGTTTCAGTTTTCGTTAGTATTTTTACACTCAGGCAAATTTGCAATTTTTTTTTCCCCCAAAGGAATAAAAAACCCAACACACCAAGTCCACTGCTGACAGCCTGCTGGGTGCAGCAGGCAAGCTGCCTTCCTGAACACCTTTCTCTTGAGGGCAGGAAAATATTGACACACAAATACTGCTGCAGTACTCTCCGGTGTGAGCCCCAGAGAGCTCAGAGAAGTTAAA
Source organism: Numida meleagris (assembly GCF_002078875.1). Classification (NCBI taxonomy): domain Eukaryota; kingdom Metazoa; phylum Chordata; class Aves; order Galliformes; family Numididae; genus Numida; species Numida meleagris. Next base: position 44,765,316 of record NC_034412.1, read on the forward strand.
ATCTGTTTACTCTAGCAGTAAATTGAGCCATTCTCCCTGCTCGGCCACTCTGCCTGGCCTCAAACCCACAGAGCAGCACTACTGGAGCCAGCAGGAAGCCATGAAGTTTGCATCTTGGTGTCCCAAAGCACAAGCACGGGAAGTACATTGACCAAACCACCCCCGAGCCGCCGTGATGGCCCGCTCAGTGCCCCAGAGCCTGCAGCATGGCTCGTCCTTCTGTGTGGAAGGGCACTCACTTCTTGCAGCTGCCTTTCGCCTTTGCCAAAGTTTGCTGGAGGAAAATGAGATAATGCGTGTTTTGCTGGAAGGCCTTGTAGCGCCATGGTGCAGTTAGTTTGGGGAGAGCATTGCTGTGTCTCTGGTGACTGCTGTGTGGAAACACAAGTTTCTTGGTACTACAGAAAGACTTTACAAGTGTTTCTTCTTCTGGGTTGATGAAGCAAAATGTATAGGGAAAAGGTAAGGGATGGGCACAAGCAAAGCTGATACAAGGTTGCTTAAACCTGTGAAGCTTCCCTTTGAATAAGGACGTCAGAAGCAGGCATCGCTGAGGTGGAGCTGGAACCGACTGCCCCATCTCACTGTCCCGCTCCAACCGTCTGCAGCAAATGCTAATTTGGGGTAATGCAGTGCAGCCTTGATGAAAGGGAAAAAAAAAGCTGCAAAGAGAATTAGCTGAAGGAACATCTGGAGCGGTGGTGTTTGTATGTTGAAGCTTTAATTAAGTGACAGCATCTCCCTGTGCACACAGCTGCAGGCTGCAGCGGGGTGCTGGGGCTCAGTGCTCACCCTCCCCATGGCCATGGCCACTGTCCCTCTCACCATCCAGGCACGTAAACACACCCCGTGCCAAAACAGCCTCCCAAATGGGTTGCTCCAGGTAAAGCCAACAGGATGTGCACTGACTTCCCTTCCGTCAATGGCAAAAACAGCCTCAGTGCCTCACCAGGAAACTGGCCTTGCTGCCAGATGCACTGTCTGTCCAACAGTGGCACGGTGTCAACAGAGGGGTTTGTCCTGGTGCCATGCAGTGAGGGGCACAGGCTGCCTAGCCATGGAGAGCCCAGGGCGCTGCTTGTTTTTGTCATCCTTTGGGTGAGACCAGCTCCTCTGGATGACTGGGTGAAGAGCTGCCTGTTAGGAGTGCCTCTGGCCCTCAGCCTGGCACCGCACTCCCACCCTTCTCACTTAACTCTCTTGGGTGTTCCTGTACAGGTGTATCAGAGTCACAGAATGGTTTGAGCTGGAAGGGACCTTAAAGCCCCCCAGCCCCAACCCCTGCCGTGGGCTGGGTGCCCCCCACCAGCTCAGGCTGCCCAGGGCCCATCCAACCTGGCCTTGGGCACCTCCAGGGATGCGGCACCCACAGCTCTGGGCAGCAGTGCCAGCGCCTCACCGCCCTCTGAGTAAAGAATTTCCTCCTGCTATCTAACCTACATCTCCCTTCTGGTAGTTTAAAACCATTCCCCCTTGTACTATCACTATTAGGCTGTCTAAAAAGTCGGTCTCCCTCCTGGTTGTAAGCTCCCTTGCAGTACCAAAAGGCTGCAATGAGGTCTCCCCAGAGCCCTCTCTAGGAGCAGAACCTGTTCTCTCACTGCTTCCCCTCACTGAGTAAATATGTGCTCAGTGCTGTGGTATTGTTCTTTGGTTTTGGGCTGTTTCCAGGTGATTAATTATTACAGCCATGCAGGGACTGGTGATTTTCACAACGGGGATGTGCGTCAGACCAGTGGCCTGGCCGGACCGGTATCCTGCGTCCTGTGATGGCCTGGAACAGGCATCTGGGGAAGGACTGTCAAAGCCAGGGCAAGGTGGGGGGAAATTGTTTCCTCTGAGCATTTATTGACCAACGGTTTTGAGAATTTGTGAGCTGGAGGATGTATCTTGACTGGTTTCAAGAGTCCTTATGGATATACTTTGTGTGAGTTTCTCCAATTCCTTCTTGATCCCGTTCATGCTTTCAGTCAACAAAATATCCCACGGCAATGAGTTTTGCCATCCAGCTACATGTTGTATGGAAAAACTTTGCTCTTCGCCTGCCCCAGAGCAACTCCCTGATCATTTAACGATCAAAGAAGCGCTCAGAGATCTTCAGATACGAAGGCCGTGAAAGTGAAAACGTGCCATCGTGCTCACATTCCCCAGAACCATGTGTGTGGTTTGTGCACACCGTAAACCTCAGCCCTGCTCTGCAAACCCTTATCAAGTGAAAGTCCTCAGCTGCACTCACTTAGCACACAGAACAGGCCCAAGCCTGCAGGGGGCCAGCTGACACCTATGAGCACTGGGTTTGCAGGTCACCCGGGTGCTAGATAGAGACAGCTGCTTGCTTAGGGGAGCCCAGCAGGCACCATCAAACAGGCAGCACATGCAAATGCCTGCTGCAACTGTATTTCCGACCACACCGACAAAAGAGCCCGTTGTGTGCAGCGAGCAAACCTGTGCTGGAGCTTGTATTTCTTTTCTAAAGCTCCCCACCCCTCTGTCTGGTTTTTGTTGAAGAGCAGCACTGCCTTCTTCTGAAGAGGAAGCAGGTGCACAGAAAGGATTTGTTTTTGCGGGCGTGCCACTGGGCGGAGGAGGTGGCAGGAGGGGTTGGCTTTGCTCAGCACCCGCTTTTCCTTGCTCAGAAAGCAGCTGGTGCTGAGCTCCCTGCTGAAGCCGGGCATAGAGGGCTCGTGGGCTGTGACAGCCCTGCCTCGCTGTGACAAACAGGTGTGCACACACACGGGCACGCATGCAGGCTGTCCTCGCAGTTGCTAAGTTGACCCTTAGTTTCTGAACAGCAAACTGGAGGTGACACTGGCTGTTTCTCTTCCCTTCTCTCTTCATAGAGGTAATTCTGTTCCTTCTTTGCAGCTTGGATGGAAGCGGCCACGGGTTCAGGCAATTTAAGCCCTTGGCATGGCTGCTTGCTGAGACCTGGCACAGGCCCTACTGAGCAGGAGGCAGAGAAGAACGGAAACAGGAACTGCTTTTTGGGACCGTATCATCACAAAACTGAGAGAAGAAGCGAAATTGGGACTGAAAAAGATGGCTTTTAGTGAAGTAGAGCGAGCATGCTAATCTTACAGGGAGCTGTTCCCATCCTGTGGTCTGGGGAGGAATGTTTCACCTCCTTATTTCCAGTTGCGAACCTGCTAATAGTCTATGAGGCATTTGGTAGGTGTCTTTCCATGCATGGGGAAATCTCAGCATCTCTCTGGAGTGAAATTGAGCCAAACAGCAGTGCTTTCGCGTTGGTTTCTGCTTTGGGATGTTAATAAAGTGTTACCTGCAAGAAGGTACAGCTTTGTATGCCTGCCATGGTCAGCATGACAAGTTACGTGTATCTTTTGGTAGAAGGAGGTGTAGCACTTCGACTGCTTTTTATGTCTGCATTAAAAGTCAGAAATAGAAATTATATTAAAAAAAAAAAACAGGAAGAAGAAAAGAGAGAAAAAGGAAGCAAGGAAGGAAGGAAGCCAGCAAGAAGGAAGAAATGGAAAGAAAGAAGGGGGAAAGAAGGGAACTGGGGAAAGGAAGAAAGAAAGGGAAAAAAGGAAGAAAGGAGAGGTATAAAGGAGGAAAGGAAGAAAGAAAGTGAGGAAAGAAGGAAGGAAGGAAGTTAAGGAAGACATCTTTCCCCTCTGCAGGGTTTTTTCCCCTTGGGGCGCCCAGGTAGGCTGTGTTGCTCGCTGCCAGGCTTCTCTTCAGCTCATTTCTAAAGAAAGCGCTGGCTGTGCTGAAAAGCTTTCTGAAAAGTCAGCACGTGCCTTAGAAAGCAAAACCCTGCTCTGGGCTGTGATGGAAGGCTGTGAGTAGACAGGGCGGCCATGCAGCCCACCTCCCACCCCTTCATTCTGCTGCGGCTTTGTGTGGGTGAACAGCAAGTAACTGTGATGCAGCTCAATGGCTTTATGCAATGGAGCCTGTTCAGAAATATCTTCTGTAGTGTGTGTCCAAGCTTGCAGTGTCCTGTTGGGCACAGAGGGCTGTGCCATGGGACACTGACAGAAATCTAGGGGTGACCCTGGTTTGACTTCCTACTGAGCAGTGCTGCGTTGGGCCCATGTTTCGTGGGGTGGGCAGAGGCACTACGGGGAGTGGGTTTCACGCGTCCTCTGCAATTAGGAAAAGGTTGAAAAGGAGAAGAAACTTCAGGACCTGCGCTGAGCTCAGATTTTGCTGAAAACAGAGTTACTGTCCCACAGCCCTAGGACTGCTTCTGGTAAGTGGGTGTAACAGAAAGCCAGGGCATTGGGATTGCCCAACCAGTGCTGCTTGCTGCAGGGGGAGCTAGCCACCATCTGGGCTCTCCTTCGCTGCCAAAGACCAGATGTGACAAACGAGCCCCCCAGCTGAGTCCATTGAGAGATCTGCTTGGGTATTTTGGGCCACAGAGGTCAGAGATTGATTGCAGGGCAGTTCTTGGCTGGTTTCATGAAGCTATGATACAGTAAAGGGACTGCAGAGCACGGCAGCACCATTCAAATAAGTGATCACGCTGTGGAGATCACAAATAGTACAAAAGGCAATGAGCCTCAGTCTACCTTAGTGGGCTGAAGGATGCCCAGCTGCAAGCCCTGGATTCTTGGAAAAGGTAAAGAAAAGGGAAGGGAAATCTGAAAACTCACTAGTGGAAATCCTATGTTCTTTCTGTTTGTTAAAAACCTAAGAAGGAAGGTGCAGTCACAAGAGACACCAAGAGAGATGCTGTTGTTTGCCTGGGGAGGCCCTAACCTTCGGATGCACAATGCTCCTGCTTCTGTGTCACAGCAGATATTGCATCTTGAACATTTTGTTTGCTTTGGCATTGAACAGATGGCAAGGAACTGGAAGGGATTCAAACAACAGCAGACATGATTTAAGGAGAACTGGCTCGAGAAGCAAGCACATCTATTTAGAGTATAAAGCCACCAAGAGAGGGGAACTGTTGAGTTTTGCAGAAGAGAACGTAATCCAAAGGAGTGCACTGTAAGCAACCAAGTGGCAGTTGTCACCAGCACCTCCCTGCGCCAGGGTCCTGCTGAGCATCTTGGCCCAGATGCCCACCTGCACAACCATGCGCTCACATACCCGTGCAGCCCAAAGGCTGCAGTGCTGTGACAGCCCCGCGTGCTGCATACCCTCCAGTGGCCATGGCAACTGCCAGTGTTACCAGGATCCAGGCCAGGAGCTGGGCTGCAGAGAGGAAAGAAGACCCCACCAAGCAGCAGCTTAGCAGAGAAAGGCATGGCGTCAAGCTGCTGTCGTTCAACACGTCCTCCCGCCCGGCCTCACCGGCTCTCGCCAGCGCTGAAAGTCGCCGTGCTGGAAAGCAGAGGCATTCCGCAGGCGCACCGAGGGCTCCGCGTCCGCCTTCCCAGGAGAGCAACGGCGTGCTCGGGCTGACACCTAGCGGCGGTGTCGGCTCTCTCCTCCTGGCGGCGGCAGCGTGGAAATGTTTCCGTTGGCTGTGGCCCTCTGACAGCGCGCTGGGCTCACCAGAACTCGGCGAAAGTTTTCATTTCAAGAAAAGCTTTCCCCGGGACAAAGCTTTCACCAGCCCATCTCCTTGGTGTCCCACGGATGGAGGTGGCTGCCGTGGGATGGTGACTTGACCTCGGTGAGAGGTGACTGCATCAGAGAGACCTAAACTGTGTGGGATTAAGATCGGTGAAAGCCCCTCCTTAATCCCTGCCAGCAGCACTGGAAATAGCCCAAGTGGGGACCCGCAGGTGAGTAGGGCTTGGACAAAATAAGCCCAAATCCAAACAAGCAGAGCAAACGGGCCCCTAACATTATTTATTGGAAAAAGATACTGATTTTCAAATGTTTATTGCACCTGCTAAGGGCATTAGCAGCACGGGCGGTCGCAGTGAAAGAAAAATAGCTTCTCTGTGGTGATCGGGTGCCTGTGGCAGGCATGCAGGGGGTGATGTATTGCTTCTTTTGCTGGCAGCTGGACAGCCACGCTCCGTGCTCACATGTTACGGGGCTGTTTTCCATTGCCTCCAAACTTCCTTGAAAGAGCTAAGTATTTGCCACCTACTTTTGCCCTTAAGAATCGATGGCGTGGTGGCTGTGCCAAGGGAAATAAATCCTTACTGGGAACAGGAGGCACGGGGCCACTGGTGCTGGAGGTTAGTACAGCGTGTCTGTTCCCAGCAGCTGGAAATGACAGAAGGTTGGTGGGTTGGTTGGTTTGTTTTTGCTGTCACGATACTGGGAGGGAAAACAGAAAATATTATGAGCTGCATGCTCTTAAAACATGAAGCAGAGAACCTTCCTGGCACTCAGCTGCCCCAGGGGGCTGGTACAGCAGGAGCAGCCTGTGTGTGCAGAGCGAGGTGAGGTGGAAGCTCGGGGGGCTGGACCAATACAGGAGGTGGTGGTGAGCTCCGGAGAAATGAGGTGGAAATAAACTCAGGGCCAGACGAACATCTCTGTGGAGAGAGGGCCCTGAGTCAATGCAGAGAGATGCTCTGCTGCTATTTTTCCATCAGCCAGGCAGCAGAGATGCTGTATTAGTGCAGGACGGCCACCACTTTGCCATGCTTTTCCACTGAGAGTAGACAGCAAGGCCCTTGGTCAGGATGCCTGCTCTTTGTGTGCTCTTTGTTTTGGTGCTGAAAGAGGAACGACGAAAGAGAAAAGTCTCTACTGTCTCTGAGACACCCATGAGATAGTCTTGGGGTCTTCTTCCACTGAGGGGAAAGAAGCAGGGAGGAGGAAGGTGGTAGTGTCACGTTTGCCAGTTTTCAGTGCTATGTGACTTATGGTTTTTGCTCATGGATCTTTGTTGTTCTTCACTATCAGTTCTGTGTTTTGAAAATCTAAAAAATGAATGGGACTTAGACTCAGATGGCAAACTAACTGAATTTTCCAGCTCTACAACACAGCTTCTTGTTATTATTGGGAAAGAAGGTTCAAGGGAACAACTTGGCCATAAGCAACAGGCCAGGGTTTTGTAACCTGAGCGCTCAGCTAGTGAGGGCATTGCCCTGATGTGAAGATAAGACCTTGACCTCCTGCAGAAAGGAACCTTACTGCTGGTTGGACAGGGGTGGACGGACCGTACCTGTAAGGAAACCTGGTGCAGATCCAGCCTTATCTGAGAAGTTATAACTTGCTGATAGAGAAACACCCACAGCTGGGAAGCAGCTGCCATGCAAATATCACTCTACTCCAAACACAGACTGGTTGCAAAACCAATGGCTCTTCTTTGCAGGGCGAATTCTCCAAAGGTGACTCACCGGGCAGTCCAATAAGACACTGGGACCCATCCTGCTGCGAGACAAGCCTTTAACCTGCCTTCCAGGTAACACCTTCAACCTCCAGGAACTGGAAGCCAGGACCGATGCTATCAAAAACTTAAAGCCAAAATTACCATAGTGAAGTAGCACATGGCAAAAGCAATGGCAGCTGGGGGCAGCAACTTGCTTGATAGCAGAAGCAGCTGGGTGGAGATCAGGCTTTGAGGGCAAAAGTATGACTATTACCAGGCTGGCTTCAATAACTACTGTCAGAATAGCAGCCCTTTTCCTTCTTCTGGCACGCTGTGATCCAAACTCCCATGACTTTTAAGTGCTGATGTCAGAAGTTGTCACTGAACTCTGTATAACCTCCAGGCCATAAAGGACTCCGAATGAAATGTATATACACACATAATACATATTATGCTAGCCCTGGATAGTTTGCTTTGTATCTTTACTAAGTGCAAGGCAACACTGTAAGTCCCTTTTGCACTCAGTGTAGAAGGGTACCAGAAAGATCAAACATGGAATGTCATTTTATTCTTGGAAAGTAGGTAGATCATCACTAACTTGCCAAATATTTGGCCACTCAAATTACCACTTATTTAGTGGGAAAGTCTGAAATCTTACTACTTTACTGAAATGGGCCTGCATTTGACTAGCGCTAGATGTCTCCTAGATAGTTAAACTTCAAGCTTATGCTTTCATCTTTCAGGGCTGCAGCTCAAGTGAGGTCTGACACTGACAGAAACCCACGTGCACGATGCTGGTGGACATGCAGAGCGTGCTGCTCTTCTCTTGGAGGAGCTGCTAGGATGTGAATGGATGCGTTGAGCTCAGTGTAGTCAGGAACACTTTTGTGTCACAGCTCAGCAGGATTCATAACGCACATGTCATTTTGCTGATGATGGCTTACTTTTTTTTCCTACATAAACTAAGTGATTTTGATTAACATGCTTAGCTTTCCAGGTTTCCATCCCCACCTGAACTGTTGTATGCTGACCCCTGTTTCTGGCAGTAAATTTCCCCACTGTCCAGAGGAATGACCTGACAGCAGAGACAAAGCAGAGAGTGCAGTATTCGCTTACTTGGGTCTAACCATCTGTTTTCCCCACATAACAAACTCTACTGGGCAATTTCAACAGAGAGAGCTATATTGTTTCCGGGTTCCTCAACAAAGCGAGAACTTCAGCAATACAAGTTACTGGAGTTCAGGCAAGTATGGCCTTGTGCTAATGAAGTAATAATGCTGCAGAGACATAGGTTAGAAACGTCAGGTAGGTACTGAAAGTGGAGACAGTTTTAAACTAAAGGAGGGGAGATTTAGGTTAGATGTTTGGTGAAAATTCTCATTCAGAGGGTGGTGAGGCTCTAGAATGGGTTGCCCAGAGAGGCTATGGATGCCCCATCCCTGGAGGTTCCCAAGGCCAGGTTGGATGGGCCCTGGGCAGCCTGAGCTGGTGGGGGGCACCCAGCCCACGGCAGGAGTTGGGGTTGGGGGGGCTTTAAGATCCCTTCCAACCCAAACCACTGTATGAATCTATGATTCTCCGGGTTGATTTCTAAGCAAAACTCAAATATTTTGGATGGAATGAAGTCCAGTTTCAGACCACAACAGTGATCCTCTCTCCCAGAGTGGGCCAGTCCTGTGCTCTGGCCAACACACCATGGTAGAGGGAGGAGCTGATGTGCTGGATGCAGCAATGAGATCCCATCACCTGGAGTGGGCTTCCCAGCCTCTTCTGATCTGAACTCCTTTGTACTTCCTATTGGATAGTGAGTTTAACGCTTTTTTGTATGCACTTGACTGACTTAAAGAGCAACCTATTTCCAGTTTGTCACATTCCTCATGATTGAAGTGCTGCACACTGGAAGATTGCAGAAGTAATGAACTTTATGTTAAATACCATCCAGGAAGGCCTGATGGAGCAGCAGATGCTTTGTCTAATGAGTCCCTCCGTTTGAAGGAAGGCACAGTACAGGAGCAGGCACTGATAAAGCTGACTTCCACCATTCAACTATGAAGAGAAGCCAAACTATGAGGTTTGCAACCAGCAGTATTAAAATTCTGCAGCAGGTAATTCCTGCCAAAGTGAGACCTTCTATCATCTCAGAAGACAGATCCAAGTACTGCTAAAGGTTTTCTATGGTTGTCAACAGAGGAGTTGGTGACACCTGTGACAATTTCAGTTTGGGTTTTGTGGGGAGACGAGGAAGAAGGATCTCAGTCAAGCAGTTCTGACCATCAGACTTCAGATGGGTAGAAACTTCTTCCTCTTCTTCTGTGAGAAATACAAGCACCATATTATTCCCATCAAGGCGTTGGTGGCTATGCTTTCTTATCTAATGAGAGAAAATGCAACCAAACAAGTAAGTCAGGCTGCATTGGCCAAAGTGTTTAACTACTGCTATATGGAAGAACAAGATACAAGATGACAACCGGTCTTGTTATGCCTTCTTATCTTCCTTCCAGAGGAGAAAGAAGAACAAATTTCCACTTTAGATTCTCTAGTGTTTTACTTCCAGCAGCTTTCGTTCTCACACATGCTCCTGGACCTAAGAACACAGGTCAAGTGGTGCTGTGGGGCAGCTGGAGCCCCTAAATGAGCCAGCAGCATGAATCTGGAGGACATACTTCCAATTCTACCACTGTAGGACAAAATGAAATAGGCCATCCAAGGGCACTGGAGGCAGTTTTCCAAAAAAGGAAACTTGCTTTTGGCCAAGAGGATTTCCTGAGCTGGCCAAGTGGCTGAGGGTCTCATCCCAAAAACAGTTGTGATCAGTGGGGTATCTGCTTGTGCACAAACTGGACTTAGCGATTGTCTTTATTCATGCTTCTTCCAAAACGTGGCATTGCTGCTAACTTGTGCAAACTATTGTCCCTGGACTCTAGCTCAGGCTCTGATAGCTTTTGTAAGAGCGTTTGTATCAAAATATTATTGTGCTGGAGCCTCCAAGGCCATCTGGGGCTTTGTGCAGACAGGGTGCTTACAAATGAATGTGAACCAAAGCAAATCAACATTGCTTGGCAGGGATGAAATGCATTGCTGGGGTCTGTCTCTGCCAAGTGAGACTGCTTGGCTCCAGTCCCACTCTTCAGGGGGACTGTCTGTCAAAACACAATTTGGCATTGTGAGGCATTGTGGTTACATGGCTCACTGTGCCTTTAACCCCTTTCAGGCCTCGTGCTGCTGTTGTTTGTGAGTGGAGACCTGTGAATTTCTGCCTCTCTGAACAGAGCTCAGGTTGTGGCGCCTTGTGCCAAGCGTCCCTCGTGGCACTATGCTGGTTCAGGTAGAGCTTTCCCTTAGGAGCTCTCAATCGGCAGATTGCAACTCTCTTGAAAGGAAGACTTTATTTCTTTAAGGCTGTGAAATAGTAAACAGACATCGCTTTGTAGCATCTTGTGACGGAGGCCCAGCTTCTTGGCCTTGCCAGCTCAAACACCAGGTCATCCTTTCAAGGTGAGTCCAGCTTGGATACCCGATTACACTCCTTAATTATCCCACCCCCTGATGAGCAGCAGCTGCAGCTTCTACCAAGTTCCTCCTGGCAATCCCAAAGGGCAAGCCAGGACATCAACACCAAAGTGCTCACGCTGCTAATGATGCATAACCACAACTCCCTCCCCACTTCTAGACATTTTTATGAGTTCATTCACCTTCCATATGCATGTAGGAAGTGATCACATGGGCGGCTTTGAGCCCATGCTTTTTGCCATAGGGACACTCTGCAGTGAGCGCCAGAAGAAGTCCTGTTGCTGAGCACTATTGCTGCTGGGCCCTCTGTCCCACGGCGAGGCCTGGCTGTGCCCAGAGGTGCAGGTGACAGGCAGCACGTGCCGCCCTGCCTGGGCTGTCACATCATGCTCTGGCCCAGCATGCAGCTGCAGCCCCTCCCAGGCAGTCGTGGTAGCAGCAGCAGCATCGCACGGGCTGGGACACCGGTGGCTCACTGCTTGACTGCCCCAGTCACGCCGCCTGCAGCTTTTGTCTCCTGTTGCACAGTGCATGTGCTTTCCTTCCATTGCTAGCTGCTGCCTTGGTTAAAATAAATCACAGGGTCCTCACTATTGAGTGTTTGGAGAAAAACCTAAATGCACAACAGAAGAGTATGCAACGAGTCAAAACAGATGCCAAGGTAAAATCCAGCTTTTGAATCATGTGTGTTTACTTGCAGCAAGCCAAGCTCCTTGTGCCTGGCATGTGGGGCTGGCTGTGCTGCATTTCACTGGCACGCTCATGCCTCTGGAGAGCTGCGGCATCTCTCCCAGCCTGGCAAATACTTTGGAGAATTCTTGTGCACCAGGAAAAGCCTAAGTAGGTGGTGTTTTTATAGGCAGCCTGCTTCAGAGAGGGTCTGGCCCCGAGCTGCAGGAAGGCTGGGGGCACAGTACCCCTGGCAGGAGTAGGGTGCTGTGCCCTGCTGGCCTTGGCACTGTCTGCTTCAGGAAAGGGCTGAGTCCCAGGACCTGCTGTCATCCCAGCAGAGAGGGCCTGGTGGCAACTCCCTGTAGTATCTCTGTTCTTCTCCTGGGAATGGGATGTGCTGGTGGCCCCGCAGCTGCTGTCTGACCTGAGCTGCAGCATGGTTGCACCGATCTGGCACAGTTCTAAGAGCTGCTGTTGTGCCAGGAGGCTGACAAAAGTAAAGCCAGGCAAGATAAGATAAGCAAAAACACAGACAGGCCTAAAGTTGCCAAGATGGTAACATCTGTAAATGCCTCTTCACTCAGAAGAGGTAGAAGCATGAAGAGCCCTGCCCTGGCTTGGGGTGCCGGCAGCAGGGAGGGAGCAGTGCGGAATGTACTCAAGAACCCGGTGCTTGGTGCTCGGCCCTCGCACAGGTGCGGGCGGTTCGGAGCAGGGAGAAGGGAAGGCAGGCAGGCAGCGAGCGAGGCGGCGGCCGTGCTGCTCAGCCACCAGCGCTTGGCCCGAGGTGAGCGGGGTTAATGAGAGGCAGCGTCCTGCACTGCAGGAAAGCCGGGCTGCGGGAACAGCCGTGCTCCCGTGCTGGCGGGAGGAGGACCTTGTGGGGAAATTGTGACCGAAGCGCAAACAACTCTTCATTAATGTGAAACTTGGCACCGCCCAGCTCTTACCCCTAACAGGGGTACCGACAGCCAGCAAATCGCTGCGCGATTTGGCTTCTCCTATTAAAGCACGAGGCGCTGCGTAGTCCCGCAGCACGCCGAGGACTGTCCCTATCGGCACCCCGCACGCCGTCCCCCGCCCACACAGCGGCCCGGCAGCTCATCACCTGCTCACAATTAACTCGCGCCGTCGCAGCGCGGCTGTAGCTTTAAAACGGGCGGAGGAGAGTGGTACCAGGCCCGGCCCTGCCGCACAGCCCTCGCTGCCAGCCCGCCATGGGGAGCCGCGCGATCCTCGTCTTCCTCACCCTCCTCTCCCTCGCCGCCGCCCGCCGCAAGCTGCTGCTCTTCCTTCTCGATGGTTTCCGCTTCGACTACATTGACGACGCGGAGCTGGAGTCCCTGCCGGGCTTTCGGGACATCATCGGCATGGGGGTGAAGGTGGACTACATGACCCCCGACTTCCCCAGCCTCTCCTACCCCAACTACTACACGCTGATGACGGGTGAGTGATTTCTTGCCGCGATGCTCCGCGCAGGGGCGGAGGGCATCTCGCCTACCTTTCCGTACGCAGGACTTGTGAGTGCCCCCGGTCGTGCTGTTCGCTGGGAGCCTAAAGGTACGGCAGCTTAGTGCTGCTGCTGTAGGTGAGAGGATAAACAGGGCTGCCCTGAGCCGGGAACGCCGCTCGGAGACGGTTTTGCTGCGGTGCGGTGCTCCCCGTCTCGCCTGCTGCGCTCCGAAGGCAGGAACGAGGGGAAAACGGTGAGCACGGGGCTGCTCAGACGGATTTCAGTCAATAAAAAGGCACGTGAACTGAGGGGGGGGACTACGAGGAGGCTTGTTTTCAGCCGGCAGGTCTGCTTCAGGAAGTTCAGCGTTGTACTTCTTTTTAGACTTCACTTTCTGCCGTCACCGATTCCTGCCCTGACTTTGCCCTGAGTCCTTAGAGCTGCGATCTGAAGCAGCCAAACAGAAAGCCACCGGGGAGCTTCGCTGCTGCTCCCTCCCGGCTCCTTTCTTCTGAGCACTCGGGAAAGTGGGGGAAGAGCTGTAATACCCCCAAAGCCGTTTCCTTTTAGCCGAAACCTGGCAATACATCACCGCAGAGGCTCTGGGAAGATGTACAGTGCTGCTGAACCATCCCTACTGGATAAAGGCACCCTGCAGGCAAAATCTAAGTGCATAAAGAACCAGAAAAGTTTTTCTGGAGTTTCAGATCGGATTCTTTCTCTGTGGTTATTTGACAAGCAGGGTCTTTCAGCTATCTGGGAGCAGCATGAAAGTCCGCTCCCTCCTGGGTCGGTGGCATCTTCTGCTGCCTGCAGAACAATGCACAGCCCAGCAGTCAGCATGCTGCTTGCTGGGAGGGCAAAGAGATGCCATTGTAAGGCAGAACCTGACATCAGTGCTGCCCAGCTTGTTTCGAAACTGCTTAACTCCCTCATCCCCATCTTGAGAGAGGAATGCCTGTCAGTGCTCGTTTCATCTGTGAATTAAAAAAAAAAAAAACTGTCAATTTAAGACTGGCACTCCACTGTGGACCATTTCCTTTAGGTGTATAGCTTAACGCTTCCTATTTGTGAAAAGCCTTTGGATGAAGTTACTAAGGGGAACAGGGAGCAGCTGCTTTCTCTCCTTACCACACTTTGTCATCACACCTGTTAAGTGCATGAGTGCAGAGTGAAGTCCATCATCAGTCCATCATCAGTCCTTTCAGGGGTTTAGTACTCACAAAGAGGGTTTGGTTTAGGCAATGAAGCACGCCTACCAGACTTGTCACGTTCCAGGGTACCAGCTTCCAGCGTGAAGCCATGAGATAGGCTGTGAGACAGTGCTCTTTCTGAAGTCTCCAGACCTTCATGACAGGGCTCTTCATGCAAATATAAATGACCTGCAAATAGTAATTAACTTCTGTGGTGCGTGAGCCACAATGATGTTAAACAGGTCAGCAAGAAATTAGAACTGGATTTAGGTGACAAATAAGCCCAGAAGAAGAGCTGAGGCTGCACCTGAGCACTCAGTAGGGAGGTGTTCCATCCCTTGAATCATTTTTGTGGCCCTCCTCTGGATGCACTCCAGCAGGTCCACATCTCTGCTGTACTGAGGACACCTCATCTGGATGCAGTACTCCAGGTAAGGTCTCACAGCACAGAGCGGAGGGGCAGGATCACCTCCCTGACCTGCTGGCCATGCTGCTTTGGATGCAGCCCAGGATACAGTTGGCTTTCTGGGCTGTGAGGACACACTGCTGGCTCATGTCCAGCTGCCATCCACCAGTACCTACGCGTCCTTTTTATCAGGTTTAGCAGGTGCTAAGGCAGAAGGCAGATGTAGTGCTGGTGGGGGTGAAGCTGTATGCTCAGTCCAGGCATGTTCAATGTGATCTCACACTGGACACCACAGTTTGTGCATCTGCACTGTGGGGGTGCCTGTAACTGACTTTTCTTCCCTTAGGAACTGGCACGTGTAGGACTTAAATGTTACTAGTTTGTTCTGGGAACTTAGGGACTACAAGGACAGTCTATTCTGTATGTCTTGTCCTGAACTGCTGTATCATGAGTTAAGAAATTCATTTCCAACCTTCAAATTGCTGTATCTTAGCATTTCTAAGAGCGCTTTCATAGTCTGTAGGCTTATATTCAGCAAAATCGGCTTGAGAAACATCTGCACGTTCCCACCCTGATTTGTTCCTTACATCCCACCACTCGCTGAGCACCCAATCCCTTCTCTCCCTATGCATTCACAAGCCCGTGGAGAACTGCATCCACTCAGGCATGCTCACAGCCCCAGCACTGTGAGCCTGGGAACAAGGACACTGCAGCTGGGATGCATTTCCCTCTTTCCCCTTCCATTCTTATGAGCAAGGTCTCTCCTTTCTGTACTTTGCCCTTCACCAAATGCCCATGTGAACTTTGTGAATCTGGAGGGAGTGCTTCAAACCAGATAAGCATTTAGGTTGGAAAAGACCTTCAGGATTACGAAGTCCAACCATCAGCCTACCAAGGGAAAGTTGGCTGAGCTTTAGCAAAAGACGATCCAACCAAAACTGATGACCAAGAGTCATGGATTTAAAAAGCACTAATAAGCAACGTGAAACAAGCCCTGTTTTGCTGGCAATACTTACTAGGTGCTGTGGGAGAAAGAGCACCCAGCTTCGGTAACACGTTACAAAAAGTCTTGGTAAAAGAACTGGTTAAGTGTCAAGAAGAGAAGCGTGGAGTGGAGATGACTTGCCGTTATCGTGCTGCGCTGCATGGCAATGCTAGGAAAGCTAATCAAAAACCTGTGGTAGTGAAATGGGGAGGATTATGAGTTGCCAAAACTGATACATTCAGGGAATGATAGAGTAGGATGACAACCACCAGGCTGAAATGTGACCAGGCTACAGCCAGAGTTTTTGGCTGTTAAGTGGAATCAGCCATAGAGCCCTGCCAGAGGTGGGACTGCTCATTGTATAGAGAGTAAACAGAAGAAAATCTTTACTGCTAATCCTCAAATATGAGTCATTCAAGACAATAGCATTCCATATTAGCCCCCCCCATGATAAATTAGTTCTTCCCTTAACCCTTCTGCTGCTAGTCTAGATCCTACCTGGTATCCTAACTCACCATTTTCCATATCTGATATTGCAGCTTGATGTTTTGTTTTGTTTCGTTTTTTCTCTCTACTATCACAGAGTTCTGTGATCCCAGATGAGAAATGAGCACAAGCAGGCAGGCACTCTGGTAACAGAAACATCTGTGCTGTGGGCAAATCCCCTTTGAATCAGTGAGCAAAGCTGTGAATAGAAAATGCTATAGAAAACTTGATGCTTCAGAGCAAGAAGTTTTCAAGGCAAATTTTATAAGAGTGACAAAATCTCTCTAGATACTTGAGCCCCTTCTACAAGTTTAATGGCACCCTGAAATTGAGTAAACTGGAATCTTTGACTTTATAAATCTGGCATCATTGAATAAGCTGTAAGACAGTTCTGGTGCTTGCATGGCCTTAAATCCAAGTATGTGTAAGGGGCTCACCAGGGAGAGGCGAGGTTGCGTTAGTAATGGGAAGCATCACATAAATGGTGAACTAGGCAAGAAGTGTTACTGATGCTGCATTGGAGGGAGCTCTGTGGGACTAGATGTGGGCTTGGCAATGGAGGGAAGAAGGAACCCAGATCTGTCCATGCAAAAGGCTCACTTAGTCACACCATGTGTTGTTTTGTTTCACAAAGGAAGGAGTTAAGATCGCAAGCCACCTCAGGATCTTATCCTACAGAGAGTGTTTAGTGCTTCCCTTTCTCTGCCTTGGCATGTTTCTGCAGGGAGGTTTCCTGTCTAAGTAAATGGAAAGTCTGAGGCGTCTGTTCACAATGGGAATTATCTGGGGATCCTCTGTCAGGAGAAAAGCTGCTTATGTTGCAGAGGTTTGGAGGCAGCCACAGGTGCTGGGCACTGCTGGGGCACCCCATTTCTGCAGTCCCTCTGGCATCACCGGGGCCCGGCCTGCATCATCTGCCGGGCCCCCGCATACCGAGCCCCAGCTGGTGTAAATGTCAGCACTGCATCTGAGCTGGGGACAGCAGCAGGATTCATTTTCTGACATCCCAACAACACATACAGGCCTTTCTGGTGGCTGTGAGGGGCCGTGGGCCCTTTGGCATCTATGGGGAGGGTAGTAGAGGGAGATCCTGCTGGTGGAGATGGGTGCAGCGGGTGAGCGGCATCCATGCCTCTCTTCTGAGAGGTCTGTTCTTGGCAAGGATGCTGCAAAGCCCCATGGATCCTGCAAGATAGAGGAAGAGGTGGAGCAGAGGGCAGCTCAGGTCTCCTTATCCCCAGGTTGAGGTCCAAGGTCTTTGCAGAGCTGTCCCACTGCTGCCATATCTCAGTCTGCTCCCATTTTCCTCCCCAGTACAGCCAATCCTGCTGTATGCTGTGCTGCTGGTGTGCCGTGCAGACTGCTCACCCTCACACCTGCGCGCATTTATCCCGTGGTAGTTTCCTGGCTTACAGCATGGCACTGCAGGCCTTCTTCCATGTGGTACCTGCAGGGAGCCCTGTCTGGTGCCTTCTCCAGGCAACACAAGTCATGGCTGTGCAGCACAGATGGAGGATAGGGATTGCCATGCTTAATTATTAACTGTCACCATTGAGAGTGTGCCCTTTGAGATCTGTCAGCAGGGAATGTGGCCAACACCAGCAAAACGTGAACACAGCCACTACCCTGCCACAGCCCTCTCTGGGAGCTGAGAAAGTGTGCGTTTCACTTTGGGACCTGCTCTGTCTCTTGCTCTAAAACTGCAGACCTACATACTCTGGTGGTCAGCATTGCAGTGCTCAAACCAACATGGCTGTCATTTTTGCTAGTAATGGTTTCAGTGGATGTCCTATTTCTGCTGTCTGTTAAACAGAACCTGAGCTCCAGCCTGATTTCAAAAAGGATGCCAACAGTTTCTGTTCATCACTTAAGCAAGCTTTTACACAAACCAAGAACAAGAGGATTTTGAAGAGACTAGCTTTTATGTTTTTTTCTCTAGAGCTTGCTTCATTAAAATCTATCTCAAGGTACCAAATGAAGCACCCAAGAGGGGACAAGCAGTACCCACACATTGTCTGAGACAGAAAAATTTCAGGGCTAGGAGTACAAGAGAGAGGTTTGTTATCAGTACCAGAGAAAGAAAATGATCTCAGCCTCACTGTCCAAATAGGGGAGGAAAAAAGAAGAGGATGGAACAAATGTGATGAGGGATGAGCAGCCCCTAGCTAGTACACCTGCTACCAGCTATTAGCAGAAAGTGGACATTCTCATAACAAGGTATTTCTCTGTCTAGAATTAAAAGTAAGAAAAGTCCTGAAAAGAAGGCTGCTAGAGGCTTGCTCCCTCCCTAATGGTGCACCCAGCAGCTCTGCACATTGTTGTACTCCAATCCACAAATTGCTGAGAGATGTGGCTGCGAAGGCACAGGAGTTGCAGATCAATGGATCTCCTTCAGAAAAAAATAAATAAATGCTGCATGTAGCAGATTTTTCTGTGCCTTTTAGTGTGAACTTGCTTTGCAAGCTCTCACTTGACGTAGGCTAACGTCAGCTTTGGATCAGTATGGTACTGAAGGCCACAAAAATATGGAAAGGCATTGCCAGCAAGCACTTCTGGGAGCATAATTGTCTGCTCACATCTTGCAGGAACTGTTTTTGCCTGGGGACCTGCAGGTGACAGGGCCATTTCACCAGGATCAGGGCTCCCACTGGTTTCTCGTGGACTAATCACTCATCTCTGGACCAGTGTGATTTCAGGGTTACGTAGCAACTGACAGTATGAGACATCATTCAGTTCCACACACTGGCATGGGAGGCTGGGAGGCCTCTTCTACTCTGTGGCAGAAACTTATAGGACTTGTGCACAGGGTTTGCATGGAGGAACTCAACTCTTTCTCCTGGCTCTCTTCCAGAAGGATACAACAGTTATATTCCTAGGAACTGTGTGCTCTTTCTTTGTCTCTGTTGCTTGAGGAAGGGTTGTTCTTTTACAGCAACTGCAGTGATTTTAACTCATGACATCTGTCTGCTGCATTTGGGTTTTGCCATTTCTGCTTTTGAAACTCTGAAGATAATACTCGATTATAGAGGAAAGTTGTAGTAATGGAAGCAGTAACAAATTCAGCGTGCTGTGGTGACCGTGTAACAACACGTTGCTATTTTGACAGTAGTTAAAAAGAGGATCACCAGAGGTCATTTTCTCAGGCTGGGGGAAATAAATTACAACAAAGGATGTAAAGAATTTGGGTGGCACGTGTGGTTGAAAAGAAATTTGAGAAATGACCTTAATTCCATGTATAAGTGTCTTCAGGGGAGAAATCCTAGCTATTGCAGTGCTTTTTAATCTAGTGAGTGAGGCACGGAAGTGCCACGGCTGAAGATTAACACAGGGCAAAGATCAAATTGGAGAGCAGGTGTGCTTTCTGAATGGTGTTTCCTGATGATGAATACTGGGATGAGCAATGCAAGGAAGAGGTTGAGTAGTTGGTTACTGATGTCTTCCAAGGAGATCTGAGGTCTGCCTGGGACACTGGCTTCAGACAAGCAGAGGCTAATGGCTCTGGGTGGTGTTTTATGGTCCTGTCTGCTCATCTGATGTTCCCTCCTGGCCCTATGAGACTGTGAACTTGAAAAATATTTTTACCATCTCTTAAAATAAGATACGGTTAGTTCAGATCTTTCTATGCTTTGTACTGTGTGTGTATTGCAATGATTTGTTGCTGTAGGGGTTCTCCAAGAGCACAACTAGCAGCATACGGAACTGCTCTGGAGTCTGGCACACACTGCAGATGTTTCCAAAACAGCAACCGAATCACATTTCTCTTAAAACATTGGCAACTGATGCCTTACAGTCTTGTAGGAGTCTTTTTAGTCTAAGAAGAGTTG
Organism: Numida meleagris; assembly: GCF_002078875.1. Classification (NCBI taxonomy): domain Eukaryota; kingdom Metazoa; phylum Chordata; class Aves; order Galliformes; family Numididae; genus Numida; species Numida meleagris. Next base: position 44,785,040 of record NC_034412.1, read on the forward strand.
GAGCCTATAGAAGAATAAACTCATCTAATGTGGTGTTCAGGAGAATACTGTTCTCTGTATTATTGCGCACACATAATGAATCTTCCCAACAATGCTACAAAGAACAATCTCTGTTCTGTTCCTTAAAGAGGTGAGCCAACTGACACTAGACCTCAAATCCTATAGGGAGCTGACATCAGTAGCAGCTGGAGCTCATTGTTTTTGTATGAAAGCTGTACTGTACATCAAACAGATGCGTGACCTCCCAGCTTCAGCCCAACCTGCAGGTTTCTGGGGCTGGCACCAGTTGCTGGCCCTGCAGTTTAGTAGGTTGATATATGGCTGGGAGTAGATGGACTTCAAGAAGCTGAAGAGATGAGGCTGTCCTCCAAGTAGGAAGCTTGCATTTTTGAAGCACTACAGAAGCTTCCTACTAGTTCTTTATAGACTTACAGGGAAGAAAGTTCCTGGCAGCCTGAGGAAGACAGATTACTTCCCCTCTACTCCACCAGTTTTCCTAAATTAAGCCTGTTTATTTTAATATGGTGTATAATAGGAAGGAGAAGCCTGTTTGTTTTAATACAGTGCATAATAGGAAGGAGATTTTCAAGATCCATTTCAAGGTCACATGTACACTAAGTATACAGAGTCCTCTGCCTTTTTAAAACAAGCACACTGAGGTTATTTCAGTTCTGCTCACCATGCTTGTTCTCATGGTAATCAGTATCTGTAATCTGGATCCTTGAAATGCCACGAGTCTCACAGATACATTAGTTGTTACTTTTTAAGATGAGGAAATAATTATCTTCCAGTACAACTTAATCTTTAACATTTTCTTTTCCATTTTTAAGTCACTTGCAGATTAACTCTTAATATACTGTATCTTCTCTTCTGACAGTGATAAGACACCTTTCAGCCAATACATATTAGTGTCTTGTAATATAAAGTTGCCCAGGTATTCCCAATGTGCAGTAAGAGGGCTTGAAAATGTGTAATGAAATGGTTGCTGTCCCCATAACCAAGAATGAAGCATGTTCATGTTTTAAAAACAACAAAACCAGCAAACTATAATGGAAATTAAAAGTAGTATGTAAAGGTTTTAACGTATTTCTGACTTGGATGAGGAAAACCAGTTTGGGCCATGGATTATTTCAAAGAGGAGAGGGGGATCCTTCCAATGAATAGGCTGGAATGGCACCAGCCTGGTTGCACGTCTGGACCTTGTGGCCCGATCTCCTGTGGGTATGTGGCTTGTGGGTAAGGTATATGCCGGGAATAGAGGCCTCTTGGGTGGTTCTGGTGACAAAAAGGTCTCAGGAAAGTGAGTACCTGGTTTAGTGGGACAGTGTGGAGTGAGGATGGAGAGGGCCACTTGCCCTGTCTATGTCCTGCCTTGCTCCTTACCGTCACGGGGCTTTTAGGCCACATGAAGGATGGTGGCCTTGATCTTTATTATTTTTACTGTGTTCTGAGAGCTGTTGCCCTGCCTTTTTTTTTTTTTTTTTTTTTTAAGTACCAGCACTGAGCAGTGATGCATGAGATGAAGCAGAGAGCAAGTGTGAGTTTTCCAAAATTTCTTCTGCGTTTCCAGATCACACTTTTATCCCAGATGGTACTACAGGGCTGCATGTGGGTGGGTGTCTTAAAATAGTCTCAGACCTGGCAGATGTCATATGCAGAGAAGCCAAATCTCAGCCCAACATGTGACACCTACACAGCTGCTGCTACTACAGGTTGTTTGGGCTGTGCACAGTGCACTGAGCTGGACATGGGCTGGGGGAGTCCCTTCTTCTGGCCACAGGTCCCTAAAAGTTAGCAGACTCCAGCTGAGCTAACTACATGTTCTTTCTGTACCCTTCATGCTTCCAAAGGCATCTTTTCAACTGACTTGCTGAGTGAGCAGGTGGTAGCAGGGATGTGTTGCTGGTGGCATCCTTCTGCTGGAGATCTGATGGTGCTCTTTTTTCTCCCTCCCCAAAGGTCGCCACTGTGAGGTTCATCAGATGACTGGAAACTACATGTGGGACCCAAAGATGAATGTATCTTTTGATATTGGTGTGAATAAAGAAAGCCTCCTACCTCTCTGGTGGAATGGATCGGAGCCTTTGTGGGTCACAATGATGAAAGAAAAGAAGAACGTTTTCATGTACTACTGGCCAGGTTAGTATGCCAAAAATTAATACCAATTATTTGTGTATCTTTAAGCACTCTGTACTCCATAGGGTGGCTCTTTTATACACTACAGTTTTGAAATACAGACAAGAATTATGAATGCTTTACCAATCACTTATGGAAATGAATTCTTTTTTTCTTAGGCCAAGGCAATTTGCCTGTGGCTTAGAAAGAAAACGACTAAGGTGTCACTGGGAGTAATATTCCATCAAAGATTATCTTTAGGGCCATTGTTGGCTTGCAGAGCATCTCCTTCTCCCGCATCTGCTCCTTCCTTCTGTCCTCCTGTATCCCTGCTGTGCTGAATGGTTCACGGAGCAATGCCATAGGCTATATCACTGATCAAATCTAAACAGTAACCATCCTCTCCCAACGTTTATTTGTTTTTAACCTGAAACTTAGTAGCCGAGAGCTGAAGGCAGTCGCCTTGTGTCATGAAGGCAGCAAAATCCCCAGTGGAAAGCAAAGCATTTTTTGGTGAGCAGGAGTGACCACCGTTGTCTTCTTCATCACTAGCTCCTCGAGATCCCAGTTTCTCCATGTATGAGCCATTCATTTGGAGGGACTTGGCCTTTCTGTTCCTGGTTTGTTGGGTACCGGACCGCAGAAATTACTAGAGGTCCACAGCCAGCCCATCTCCACCATCCCAGCGTACTCTCTCCAGGAAAAAGGCCACAGGTTTAGGAATGGGAAGGAAGAGCAAACCAAGATGAAGAGCACTGAAAAGCTAGCCAGAGAGAAAAGATCTAAGGGTGGCGATATTGCCTTGTGTTCTCAAAGGACTGGAGTTGCAGACTAGATAGAATATGAGTATCCAACCTTTCGGCTTGCCTGGGCCGCACTGAGTAAAGAGGAATTGTCTTGGGCTGTATACACAAGTTGCTCCGAAAGTAATGCCTCCTATTTATTTCCATGGAAACTACAACAAACACAAAGAGCACAGTAATGTTGTTTGGTAGAGCAAATTCTCAGCTACAAAACACTCTTTCAACATAGCTACCACCGTTAGCTCTGCATTTTCACCAGTGATGAACAAAAGCCTGTATGCTGTGCTCGCAGAAATCTGCACCTGTGGAGGTGAACTACTATCAGTATAGCCACTGCTGAAACGCACCACTCACTCCCGCACTGTGCTCACACCCACTGTTTGGTCTCCAAAAACATCCAGAAAGCATCAGTGAATGTCAACAAATGACATTTTTTTTCTGCATGGAGGAATTCACTGACATCCTTTTGCTTCATGTCAGACACCATTTTGTCAGAGAGCCCCTCTGTTGTCATCTGTCACATGGGGACAAAATGTAACAGAATATTTGGTGAGAAGGTTCAACTTCTACTGCCATACCACCAGCATTTGCCTCTGACATCATAGGCCAACATAATAAAACAGGAGGCATTACTTTTGGAGCAGCCCTCATAAAACATACAATATCACTAATATTTAAGTAACAAAACATTTTAATTTTTACTATTTTTCTTTAAACATTAAAAAAAGAGAGGAACAAAACCATAAAACCAGGGGGATATACGACCTTGTTGCTGTGAAACTAACGCATCGGGCTAGTTTGACAGCAGTAGGTGCAATTCCAAGTGAGCTCTCGAGGTGTTCATCTGGGATTTTTGATGTACTTCATCCTTGACAATTATTCACAAATGTGTGTACTGCCAAAGATGGTGACATAAGTAAGGCATGGATGTGAAGTGAGGAAGGGAAAGAAGGTAAGGGAGGGATTATGCGTTGAGTTGAATACCTCATTGTAAGTCTATACGTTCCATTTGAAAATTTGCGGGTTGTCTATTTACATCAACTGAAAATGATGTCACAAACATAAACTGTGACTTTTTTTTGCAATCCTGAAACCTGTTCTCAAGCTCCTCTATCAGAATTGAAAGCCTGGCTGTGTGTTCTTTGCTGTTCAGAGTCCTTTGTTAGCAGGAACAGCAGTATAGTGACAAATTCATCGCACATTGTTCTGCAAGATGTTATTTTCTCTCTAGCCAGCAGTCATTGAAGACAATGACCCAAACAAGAGTGATCAAATGTAATCGTAGTGTATCGTGAATGCTAGAGAGCTAATTCCCAGGGCCAACTTACTCCACTGCCATTTCCTCATCAGTGCCAATTCCAAGCTTTGCAAAGCTGGAACCCAAAATCTGCTGCTTCTTATCTTTCCCTCTATTCCACTGGTGTGCACATTTGGTGCTTAGAAGAAGAAAGGCTAAACCCCAGAACAAGGGGACACCAAGCAATGGATGGTTGAGTGTGAACACTCATCCATCACATCCGCATCTGAGAGTAAACACAGCCAATTGGGCAGAATTCATTTGGGCCATCCTAGCCCTAGAAGCAGAGGATCCAAAACATCACTGCGTGTGGTGTCCCAGCATTGCTTGTGCCAAAAGCTCTTGTGGTAAGCATTTGGCTTGTGGGGACATTTTTTTGCTTTATTAATGGCAGCAACAAACAGCCTCGCTTCAGAGATGAGCGTAGTGTGTTTATCAGGCATCATCTGCTTTTCAAGGCATTCCTGGGGAAGAAGTTGTATATCCTCTGCATGTTCAATTACTCAGAAAAACACAACACCTAACACCGTATTGAGGTTCGTTTTTCGGCATTGTGTGCAACTGCTTCAGCTGAAGTGCAGTGACATCTTTTCTAAATACTGAAATGAGAGGAAGGGAAAAATAAACTCCAGATCCAACCTTTTGCCATTGGAACACAACATTTTCCAGACCATGGAGCTAGTCTGGAAAGTTGTCAGAACTTTGTTATGATATGAAGTGTCCAACTGTTAAATCAGTGTTTAGAAACACAATTTAAAATTGGCAGAGGCTCAAGTCTCCATGTCAGATAGAGCGTATATATCACTGCAAAAGAATTCCTTATTCCTGCTCTAGAAGTTAAAGTTTTTAAATAAAGGTTTAATTTCCTACAAAACTATGCAGAAAGGTATTTAATGTTAAATCTCAGTATATACAGCTCAGCTATTTGTGCTTGAACCAAGACAAGCTTAACATTCCTTTTGTCTGGCTCCAAATGCTTTCAAATATCCTGTCCCATTATATTTAAATGAAAAAATTCACCAGCTGTCCTGTCCTCTACCAAGATACAATGTAATTACTAGAGGGTCTTCAGAGACAGTATTTTGGAATTTTAACAAGCCTGAACATCGCAAATCCAATTTTAAGTTCTGTTTATTACGGAGGCAAAAAATCCCACAACAAACCAAACTACAAAACCATAAACAAACAAACAAAACAGAACACTGTCAATGAACGGCATGCTTTTTGGCCGCTTTTTCTTTCTCTCTTACCACTGAAGTGGCCAAAACCTATTTCTAATCTTTGCTGCTTCTGTGGACTCTTTTGTCATGTTCATTACTTGACACTTTAGAAATAGCAAAGATGGAGATATAAGAGCAACTAAAATATTCCAGGTCCCCAAGAGCTTGATGCTGTCAGTTAAAATTATTATGTGAGTAATTCTGGAGAACAATATCTGAGAAAATTATAATCTAATGTCAGAATCTGAAGAGGAAAAGCCAGCCTATGAGTCATTGGTTATGAGCAACCATCCATCTAATCTAAAATTCTAGGCATCAGTTCTCAAGTTAGCTATGACTGCTCTTGTGTTTCCAAGCGTGTCCTTACCAGAATGGCTTTGGATCTAGTCTTTTCCAAGACTCAGTTGTCGGAGAAGAAATTGGCTGTGAAGTTCCAGTTCAGTCATGAAATACTAGGAAGACCAAAGAGGATTACTGCATTGCCTCTAGCATCTGAGGTGCCTAAAAGCTTGTGTTTTGCTGCTGGTAGCACCCAGGACATCATGCAGAAGCGTTTGAGCAACTATGTCTTACACCATTGACTGTGGAAATTTCGTTGACTGTAATCCCATCCAGGCAGATGTCGTACAAGGTGTGCAACCACATTAATTACATGGGCCTGCTGATAGGCATGTACATGGATAGATGCTTAGCCAGAACTGAAGATGTAAAAGATTGGAATGACTGCTGCAGCAGAAGAAACTGAGCTAGAGTTAGATCCTTTAGAAATGAGTCTCCCATCATTTTAGCATGTTAATTGGATGTCTGCCTTCAAACTTATTGGCTGTTTTGTCAGTATTCAAAAGCATCAGATTCCTAAAAGTAGGCTGTCTGTCCAGTCACTAAAGGCCTGTTTTCAGCAAATATTGGCCTAAGTAGGAGAGACATAGCATGAACAGCCTAAACTGAACAAAGCCAAAAGGCATGCTATTTCATCTGTTGCAATACTACATCCCTTGCAATTGCCTGTTGCAACTTGCATTGCAATGCCAGGTCTCTTGGTCAACTTATTTTGCAAGATGTTTTCTTTTCCCTGTATCCCAGTATTGCATCTCAGCAACATGAGCTTCTGCAGGCTGAGGTGCATGACACAGTCAATTTCTCTTTTCTGAGTGTCCCAGTGATCAAACCACTGTGAAATGTCTCTGAGAAGAGCACTGCAATTTGCCCTAGTGCTCTCTTTGGACTTACACCTCCTGTGCAACCTTAATTCCTCCCAGCCAATGTATCAGCTTCTGACAGTCCTTAAGCCTCTCTCTTTCATCCCAAAGGGAAGGCAAAGTGACCTAAATGTAGGCAGATTCAGTGTACCGCTTAGAGTTGCCTTTTTGACCTGACAGTATTGCTGTATACAGAGTACATTTTCCAAAAGATCTATTTTTTCTCTTGTGCCCCAGTAACCTACCAGTAAATACATAGCTCTGATGGGAGCACTCTGGGGTTCTCTAAACATACTTCACATGAATCCAGTGTTTCTGAAAGCACCATTCTTTTAAATATTAATGTTATTCATCAGCACAGGAACTGGAGAGCGAAAGGGCAGAAAACCACAAAAACAAGTTCTTGTGTGTTCGGGGCCATGTTCTCCTGTAGGATTTGTTGCTGCAGATTTCTGGACTGTATTTTGCAAGGAAGGCTGCAAGTTACCAAGAGAGTTAATTGGTTTATACTGTTTCAACAAGATCTCCTGGGAAACAGATTTAATAGTGGAGTGCCAGAATCACATAATAAAATGCAGTTTATAGAGGATATTATGATGTAAGATGCAGTGTGTCTAAGTGGAAAATATTTGCCGACCTTCGAGGGAATGTTATCTAAATCTACTATGTTGGAAGTCTGGAAACAAGGATATGTGGCTGTGTTAAGATGGAAACAACCAAGTGATTTAGGTGGAAATGATGGGCCATGAGAGCATCAGAGTTTTGTGTCTTGGGAAGGTCACACCTTCCTATTAAAGAAGGAAATAAAAGGATCCAATGTTCCATTTGCTACAAGCACTCACCCATCAAACCTCTCTCCCCTTTTCCGTTCCCAACCACAAAGTTTCCAGCATGGAAGGTGTAAGGTAAGTAATGTCACAGGGAATTTACTGTGAACTTGCACCCTACAGTCTGTGGGGTCTGTAATGAAGGTGAGACTGCAGAACTCACATTTTTCATTCGTAGGTTGTGAGGTTGAAATCCTTGGAGTCAGACCAAGTTATTGCCGCGAATACTTCAGTGTCCCAACAGACCAAAACTTTGCGGATGCTATCAGCGATGCTCTCGAGGCTCTCCGGTACGTCATTAAAATTCTGCAGAGGGTCCTTTCCTTTCCTAAGGGTGAATATTTGGGTTTACTATGAGCTCTAGGGCAACTTTCAGGATTAGCTCCCACACAGGAAGATGAGGTTCAAGAGTGGATTATAATACTGTCATAGAAACATGACTGTATACAGGAACAGAGAGCTACATTAAGGTCAGAGGGAAACACATGTTCCTTTTATTGTGAGTAGGTTACAACACAGAGGAGACAACCTGACTTGTTGTTTCAAAGAACTTCAGTATCAGGCTGTGAGAATCTTTTCTCTCACCTGCAATAGCAGACTTTGAAATGCAAAGATTTAGAGAGCGCTCCTAAGAAATTCAGCTTTGGTCCCTTGTTTACAGGACCAATGTTTTGGCTCCTTCTGCATTTTAAAACATCTTAGGCACAATGCTTTTGGATTAGGCATTAATTCTGTGTAAATATGAATACTATGATAATACAGCTCTCAGCTGCTCTTAGGAAAACAGCATGTTCCACACCCAGCTTTCCAGTTGCACCATCTCTTATCCAAAGGTTAACAAGGAAGAATTCCTTGTAGCTTGTGAAATTACATGTGTTGAGACTACACCACCGTGTGTGTAGCCCAAGCCTAACCTTTGCTGCAAATCAGCTTCTTCATTTAAAACCTTGTTGGTTCCGTCATTTATCCAACTGAATCTGAAAAGTCTAGTATGCAGATGCTGAGGGTTACTTGTCCTTGACTGAAAGGCTCCAAAATGATGGGAGAGCTGCTGGAGATGTTGCTCCCAGCTGCAGGCAGGGTCTTGCTGCACAGATGCTCGCAAATTAATGCCATTTACAGCAGAGGGCTTAGAGGGAAGCTGTCTTAGAACATGTGAAAATCCATTTAAAATGTTTCAATAGCTATTTCACCTGGAGTCAAAGCTATTTGCCGCAGCTGGCAGTGGGAAGAGCAGGGACGTGCAAGTGTGGGCAGGGCAGCTCACAAGAGGTGAGAGCTGGCCATTTCAGGAAGAGGGCAAATCCATGTTACCATGTTGTCTGCAGCAAGCGCCAGCTATGGCTTCCCAAAGGGCCAAAATCCTACAGATCCTACTGGAGCTGAGGGGTTTTGTCTCTGAACCATTTCCATTTGCAAATTATCCCCTCTAGAATTTCTGCCTGGATCCCTTTTCTCTCCCTTAAGACCTCCCTTATGTCTTTCCCCCAACTATAATTTCGGGGCTGTAGCCATGAAGATTGTGTGGTGCCTATAAAGTGTGTTGATAAAATAAAACCCTTCTTAGTACAGTCATAGATGCTGTTCAGCTTTTCTTACTAAGTTTTCCTTACCTATTTCTTTTGAAATTTACCAGCAATAGGAGTTGAATTGAAGTTGCATGTACGGTTCAACATTTATCACTACTGTACTGAGCCCTCATTGAGAAATCTCACCATGATCTAAGAAAGGCCATTTGTTTTACTCAATCAAAACTTTTCTTAGTTTTTGTCTAGATCAAAATGGTCTTCTAGTTGCAGTGAGAAGCCAAAGCAGTCTCAGCAGTGAAATAACACAGGCGCTGCTGCAGAAGAAAACTTTTTCAAGAGGTTCAGTAAGGGCATATGCAGCATGGAAGTTACAGGGTTACATTTTAGAAATTAATTTGTGCCTGAGATAGATGGAAAGTAACAATTAAAATGAAATTGAGGGTGGAGAGGGCTGCTTCTTTTGAATGGTTTTAAAACCATGTAGGGTGACTAGCAGAGGCATTCCCACCAAGGCAGAGACATTCACCTGCCTACGGGACTGCATTTCTGAGGCCTTTATCCAACTCCCAAATGCAAATGATAGGTTCTAATTTCATTCATTCAGTCCCTCACCTCCAATTTTTCTCTTTCGTCTCTCTTGTTACCCCAGACTACCAGCATGTCTTTAATAAGAGAAGCCAGACCTGTCAGAATGTCACACAAAATCTTTTTGTAGGGATCTTGATCTGGATCAGGGCATATATTATGGATGGCACACCCTCTCACATATTAAGTACTGTAGGAAAAGACTGTGTTTGAACTTCTTGGGTGTAAATTTGCAATTTTATCCACACAACTGCTCTCAGAAAGCTTTGCAGTGAACCGTACAGTGGTCATGAAAATGTAATTAAGCACTGATGTATGTGCTATCTCTACTAATTGGGCCAAGGGACATTCAGTGCAAAAATGTGTGACCAACCAACCTTGTGCAACTCTGAGATCACCCTGGTTTTTCTCTGTTCATTGATCAGATCCCTGAACAAAAACCCCATCTAAAACCTCACCCCAAATTGCACTATACGGGTTTCTGAAGGGTCATGGAAGAGCCTGTCCCGAGTTGACTTAGGTGGTTTGGAAGACTTCACACAGGGGAAAGCCAGAAGAATCAAACCGTAATTAAAGCCTATTTTACTTGTAGTTCCCACAGCCCTTTCAATAAGGACATTGAGAACAGAAATCAGTATTTTTTCAGGCTCTTTCTTTGTCATTAAATGACAAGTTGCCTTCCTAGTTTGAAGACATAGCAGAGGACTCCAGTGCTCTAAGTGCTGGTGAGGAGAATGATGTTAATTCTGTCAGTAGAGGAAGGCTCCCTAACCACCCCCATGTGCATCATGCTCTCCCTTCCCTCCAACCTCCAGTAATGGCAGTGCTGAAATGGCAGCGGTGTACTACGAGCGCATTGACGTGGAAGGCCACCACTATGGCCCCTGGTCCGAGCAGCGGAAGAGTGCTCTGAAGGAGGTGGACAAAGCCTTGAGCAACATGATTGCACAGATTAAGGTCAGTGGCATTGGAAAACTGAGTTCTGAATGCAATTTGGTTTTCTTTGTGCCACAAGCGTAAGTACCTGCTCTGTAGTAATGACAGTACCAGCACCATGCATGTGTCATCTTAGAGCCCCCAAACTACCATTGTCTCTTCCCCAAATTCATGTTATGTTGCCATTACAACAGGAATTGTTAGAGAAACCTTTTCAAAAATGGTAATTAACTGAGACCATAACACAGCCTTTAAAAAGCTTTGAAAACTGCTCTTTGTGGCACTGTGAAGAGCCTGTTTAATACCTGTTAATTGGATGCATTGGCTGTAAACTTCTATCTCCTCTGAAGGAGAGGCTATTAGTGCCATGTGGAAGGTAAGACACCATTACCCTGATTCATATTTTCGTAGATGGTGATATAATCCTCCTAGTAGATTGTTACCCCAATAGCCCCAGAAAGCCATAAACCAATCTACGTGTAGCTGTTTATAACTCATGTTGCTGGCTGGAATTTATAGTGGACGAGTGAGTCAAAACAGCTCATTTTGTAAGGTTTATGAAATCAGATGATTAACTTTTATGGTAGTTTTTATGGTACCAATCAGAACTCTGTACATGAAGCTTTGCTTTAAAAAAGTGCTATCCAAATTATTTTGTGGTGAGAAAAGGAACATATCAAGCTTCTGGGTAAATGTCAATTCTATGAATATTTCTGCTCTCTTTTCACAATGAGAAGTACACATTAGAGTTCTCTGTGCTTCAGTGAAGAGAGGGATATATTTTTCCATTTTCACTAAATCGTGAAAGCTGTAATGCCAAGTGTATTTAGAAGAGGAAGTGAGGAAGACCTTTGCTGTGACAAAGTTGCCCTTCCCCAGCCATTTTGACCTATAGACAATGAATAGCTGGATAAAATCCTGTCTAAGACTAACTGGGTCAACAATTTCTGGGGGCTGGGATGTAGAATCTGGCTATTTGGTGGGGTGTTAATCCCTTAGGCTCTCAGGGCAGCATGCAAGAGTGGACAGCCGCTGATATTGGTGGTGGCCAAGTTCACTGCAGGATATTTTTGGCCATGCTACTTCTGGTGGACTTCCACTAAAATCAAAGGAGGTCAAATGGGATTTAAAATTTACCAGTGGGCCCAGACAGTATAAAGACCAGCCATAATGGCTGTTGTGCATTCACTTCACAGAACAAGGGCCTTCAGCATGATGTCAATGTCCTCCTCTTCTCTGATCACGGAATGACAGACATCTCTTGGACAGACAAAGTGATTGAGCTGAAAAACTACATCAATATGAGTGATACAATACAAATGAAGGACCGAGGTCCTGTTGTGAGCCTTTGGCCAGTTCCAGAGAAGCACACGGAGGTATGTGCAGCTTGTTGGTACTGATTTATTTTATTTCATATTTCCTTGGTTCTTATGACGTTTGTTTCTTTAGTATGAATGTAACATCCAAATTCCATCCTCAGAAATGTGTAAGAATCAGCCTGTGCCTCTTCTCCACAGCCACTTTGATCCTGGGACTTTACACTCTTGTAACAAAGGCTGCTGAAGGGAATTTGCACCAGGCAAATTAAAAGCATAATCTTCCACTATTGTTTGGCACAGACATGAGCTTTCAAACCTCACCACCATTTGCTTCTGATAAATAACTAGAAGATTTTTTTCAAAATTTTATATATGTTTTAGTCAATTTACTGACTCAGTAGCTGGGATTTGCAAAAGATCTGGAAGAGGTCTGGCATTTTTATTCCAGTGAACACGCTTAGAGATTGAGGAATCAGCTCAAATAGACCAGAATTACCAAAAAAAAAAAAAAAGGCCCATTTTTACAATATTCTCTTTGAAGAGTTTTGATGAATAAGCATGTTGGATTAAATCCATCATAAAAGCACAAGGCTAGAACTACAGGATGTTGAGGGGCAAATTAAAACAATACAGAAAGAAATATGGAAACCACTTGAAAAGAATGAAAATGCAATGTCAGTAACTAATACACTTGTGAGTTATAGCAGAACCAGAAACTAGTGCTTGAGAAGTCATTATTGCTGTCCTCAGAATGTAGACAAATGGATGTACAAGCAGGGAATCCTCACTCCATGTGAAAAATGTTGCTTTCTATAATATATTCTAGCAAATTCCAGTGCATTGTCAGTCATGCAATTTGTTGAAGAGAACATTTGCCAATTTTTGCACCCAAAGAGGCTCTCCAGGATTTGTACAGCTGGGATATTGAGAACATTTTAAATTAGCACCAGGACTGACAGTTTTCTTAGAGGCATGTGTAAGTCTATTGCTTAAAGTTCCTGCATGGGATTACAGCATTGATAAATGCCTTCCTCTGCCTTACCTCAGCAATCTCTAGTTTTGTAGGCAAGACCTTCAAACAAGGACAAGTGTAGGCTGCAACTTCACAGAGAAATGGGGTTTCATCCAACAAAGCTCTTTAAGCACATACTTCTCTTAAGTAGCCTAATATCCCCAAGGAGAGTAAAATACGGTTCTTTATGTCATGGTTTTGTTTTCTTCTTCCTTAATTTCTTCTTAGGCCTTCTGACTGGAGTGCTGCCACTTCAGGCAAAATTAAGTTGATTTTCAGTTTCCCAAGAGCCATATTCCACAATTTTAATTCACTTTAAAGTGAATTAGATTGCATCATAACCTAGTGATATTACAGTTAAGAGTTATGTCACTCTGAATCACCAGAAGTCCCGGTGAGACAACAGGAGCACTCTCTAGTCCAAGCCATGGTGAGAGGGTCCGGCTGAGGCCCAACTTCCCAACCACTTATAGGGTGAGGAGTTTCAGCCTTGGGTGGATGTCTGAAGCACCCCAGTTAGACAGTACAAATCTCCTGCATGTGTATAAATGCATCACATATGCTGGACAGAATTCACTAAAAGGCTAGTGAACTTTTTGTGCTAGTTGAATTGAGCTATTTGTTCCTGAAGATTAGTTGTATTTAAGCAGAAAAGTGACATATGCTCTGGAGCCTACAGTAGACATCTTCCCTTCTCCCAGAAGGGAGATGGTGCCTGAACCTCTTCAGATATTTTAAATATTTTTCTGAATAATTGAGATTTTAACCATTTTTGTGTTATTTTATTCCAGACAGTGTGATTAATAGACCACTTGCACATCATTGTGCAGCTTTAAGGCTGCAGGCACTGACTGATAAATCTCACTCATCCTTGTAAAGCAATAACTAAGCACTATCAATCTCTTTGATAGGGATTGAGTGGTTGTGTAAGAAACACAAAGTGTTTTGATAGGAATTGTTCACTGCGGCAGACTGGGCCAAAGAGAATATCCCTTTTCCTTATCTGTACCCAGTCCGCATTGAGCCTTCAAGCATTTCTCTTCACCATTTAGCTTATGGTTTCCCTTGATGGTTTGGTTTTCTCTAATCTGTCTCTGTAGGTTTATGTACTCACATGCATACATTTGTGAGTGCGTGTATTGTAAGTACGCATAATGACCTGTTTTTCTGTGTGCTTATGATCCAAGACTTGAGAACCCTGAAAAACCTATAAGGAGATTTTGCATAGCCATCACCTTTGGACTTGAAAAGTTCAGTCTGAATGTGCTGATGATTAAGGGGGGATTGGCCATTTAAAAAAAATCAGGTGTTTCTATGGACCCATAGGTGTGCATATGCTCTTTATAGCCGTATGATGTGTTAAGCTTTGTTTTCTTTGCAGATATATGAAAAATTGAAAGCTGCGGAACACATGGATGTTTACAACATACAGGATATTCCAGAGAGGTTTTTCTACAAAAAAGGAAGATTTGTCTCTCCTCTAACTCTTGTGGCTGAGAAGGGATGGTTCATAGTAGAGGTAAAGCAGAGAAGCAAAATAGTTAGATGTCAGTGTGAAAAGGTGCCATACATGAACACAGTAAGAAGAACATATCAGGGGAGATTCAGGTTGGATGTTAGGGAAAATCTTCTTTTCTGAAAGAGTGTTCAGGCACTGGAACAGGCTGCCCAGGGAGGTGGTGGAATCACTGTCACTGGAGGTGTTCAAGAAACATTTAGTTGTTACACTAAGGGACACGGTTTAGTGGGAAATATTGGTAATAGGTGGACGGTCAGACTAGATGATCTTGGAGGTCTTTTCCACCAAGAGTGGAAATCACCACTACCGAAGTGGTGATTCTATGATCCTATGATCATTTTTTTGCTGGACATTGAGTCAAAGTATTACATCATTTACTCATGCTGACAGCAATGCTCACATCAAATATTGCTGTGAACGTAAAAAAGCCTAAGGGCATGACAGCTATGCTGAAGCTAGACAAAGTTAAATTGTTAAGATGGGTCCTTAAAATAGACTTTCCCATTTCCCATAATTTGCCATTATGGTTGTGTTGATTTACTCCTTTTCCTCCTGCCAATTCATCTGCCAGTTCTGCTCTTGCCAGATGTGAAAAGATTGTTCCCATTAATTAAGATCTTGAGATCTTACTACTGCTCCCTGCAGCTCTACTTCCACTACTTTTTATTCCACTGGCCTTCCCACTCACCAGGCTGTCCCAAAAATGCCACATTTCTCCCAAGCCCTCTGGCCACAAAAAGGGTCAGATTGTGGGTTATCTAGAGATATCTAGTGTGCACGTGGCAATTCTGAGAGCTTGTTAATCAGATAATTAATTAGACTCGTACATAAAGAGATTTGCATACCAATGTATTACTATACATTAATAAGAATAATAACAACAATAATTTTGTATTTGTATTGCTAACATGTTCTGCTGCTGTTTCCCAGAGCAGGGACAAGCTGCCCTTCTGGGAGAATGGCACAGGGAAGAGAGAGGCCTGGCAGAACGGCTGGCATGGCTACGACAATGAGCTGATGGAGATGAGGGGCATCTTCCTCGCGTATGGGCCAGGTACCATGCCATCATCCCCATCCCCGCCAGGGACATGGCTGGGGCTGCCCCAACTGGGCGTCCCGCTGAGCAAATGGATAGTGAATGAAAACATCGAAAACGTTTTTGCCGGGCTATACTGCCAATTATATAGATTGTAATTATAAAATATAACAATAGAAATGGTAGTCCATATTACATTTAGCATCCCAGCCTCTTGGCTCAGCCCCAAGAAGGGCAGAAGAGCCTTTGCCCCGCATTTCAGCAGCAGAACCCACAGCTGCACCCGCTGATGCCTCTCTCTGCTGCTCTTCCTGCAGATTTCAGATCCAACTACCGCGCGCCTCCCATCAGGTCCGTGGATATTTACAACGTCATGTGCAGCCTGGCAGGAGTGCAGCCACTGCCAAACAATGGCTCCTGGTCCAGGGTGGAATGCATGCTGAAGAACACGGCTGTCCGCGTGCCACTCTGCACACGGAGCAGCTGTGTGCTGGCACTGACTCTGCTCTCGTTCTTCTGGGTACTGTGATTCCCCAAACAATGTCAGTCAGTGTTGCCAGCAACTTGATTCTTCTTTTTTTTTTTTCTTCTTCTTCCTTTTTTTTTTCCCCCTGAAATTCTTCATTTGAATAATAGCTTCCTTACTAGCGTGCTGTCCCCATCCATCTGCTGTGCTGCACCAGGCATGAATCTGACCCATCCGGCTTTTACACCAGTTGTAACGCAGAGCCAGGTTGTGTGCTGCTCTAAACACAGCCAGAAAAGCCGGTGTTGCTGCTCTGAATTTACAGCACTGGTGATGGGAGCAGGATTCAGACCAGCTATCAGCAACATTTTCTGGTGGGTGTGTATGGACACTCCTGGACATCAGACTCATCTTACCCTGCATGTTTAATGGAGAGGCTGACCCCGGCTGCAGGTAGTAGGAAGCTCAGGGCTAGAGACAGACGTCCGTGCATTAATCTGCACTCTTTCTGGTTTGTTCTTTACCTCCAGCAGACCCCCACCTTCTCCTCACAATGCCAGCCAGGCCCAGTCTAAACAGATCAAAGAGCCATGCTCTTTGCTGAGCTAAGTGCCAACAAAGGTGGATCAGGAGGAGAGCAGTGTGAGAGCATCTTACCTCTCTTAGCTTTTCCTTCTTCACTTTCCCCTGAAGTGAGCCCTGGCACTGCATGCCCACAGGACAGGGATTGCATCAGGGAGTGCAGCTGGAGCAGGGGATGGAGAGGGAGAAAAGTGATGGAAATCCTCCACATCAAAAAGAGGAAGAACTTGAAATGGCACCTGGACACATAGCGTTCAAGGAGAAAGTACCGTGAGGAAGCCTGCCACTTAGCAGCCTCTCTATTTTCTTTGGTGAAGATGATATCCACTTGCTTAGATGTTGTTTTTTTTTTTTTCTTCAACCCTATTGTGTGTCTGAAGATTTTTTACACCTAGTGCTTTTCTACCAGCTCCTGCTCTCCGCCATTAAAGCACTGTGGTGGGCTGCACACTCCCCTGCTATTTTTCTTTAGAGGTGGTGTTCTGCATCAGGGAGAGGGGTTTATGCAGATGCATCTCTTCCCATCTCTCCCTCAATTAATCCTGGCTACTATTCCTACCTGGGATTACCAAGCCCAAAGAAAGTTGTAACGGTCAAGTTAAATACAGCAGGAGAGCATGGGGCTGCTCTCAGAGGTAGTGCACCTGAAGGGCAAGTAAAATGGATGATGTAATCCTGAAAACATCAACACAGCAGGTGCAGTAAATCCCTTGAAAAAACAGCTTGCGCCTGCTCTTTCACTCCAGTGCAGCCATGGATCTACCCTGGGGCAGTGCTCAGCACAGGGCTGGCAGCAAACCCAGCAGCACAGCTCTGTGAGCTCAGAAGATTAAAGCCACCGAATTGTTAAATCGTCCACTTGTCACAGCCCTCGGTGTTAAACATGGGATGTATTCATACCACGATGGGTCATTAGAGAGGTGGTCTTTTCGCATCATTAAATTTCTGCTGTGAAATTAGCCACTCTAGAACAGAGCCGCGAGGGTCTGACCCTGAAAAGTGTCCTTTCCTCCTTGGGAGGCTGTGGTCTTCCGCAGTGTCCTTAGACGGGCTCAGTGCTTCTCTGAAATACCTCTGAACCAAGAGATTTCAATGAAAAACTGCCTTGGGATTTAGATCTCTCCTTGTGCAAAATAGACCTCTAAGGCTTGTTATTCATATGGATCCAGAGTCAAGCACCATTCTGGTACAGTGAGTTTAAGGGTGAATGATTACACTATGAAAAAAAAAAGCACAACAAATTAAACTTGACAAAAGACTTCTGTAATAGCTATAAAGATTTATGTAATGTGTTTTTTAAAGCTCAAGTGAACCATCAAATCAATTGGGAAAAAAAAGGGAGAAAATCAGTCTTTGTTATTAGACTGTTGAGTATAAAAGGCAATTTAGTGCTTTCTAAGCATTTGCAGTAGCTGTAAAACAAGCATCCAGTGTTCAGAGTTCCCTGTTGCTCTTTAATGAACCAGGCTCAATGAATTCACTGGAGCACATTTTTAAAGTGAGAAAATGATCAGCACACACAAGATAACCAAACGACAGAATGGGAAAGTTCTGCTGGAAAACCAACAGGATACATACAGCGCATGCGAATCCTTTCAGTCTGCAGTTTTGACTCCTGCGATAAAAATAGTCCAATATCCTCTTACAGAAAAACACAGCAATATTCTGATACTCCGTTATCCAAGTGTGAATAAGAAATAAGGGCAGGTCCATTGCGCTGTCCCAGGGATGGGCTGTGACACATGAAACCAATACTGTGAGTACTTTGTGTAACTCTCATTTGTCCCAGTGGCCATACGTGGTGTCTGTCCATCATGCAAACAGTGCAGAATAAATATCCTAACTGTAGCATGAGGTGTTTGACCTTAATGCAAGGGTTGTGTATACGGCAGTACACCTCAAAATATACTTGATCTGTAACAGAGAAATTGGGTGACAGACCTACTAGAAGCTCATTAGCTTCAGGAGTACTACGGTTGGTTATACTGGAGAAGCGTGTCTTTCTTCCTCCAAAATTTTGTATCTCTGAATCAGTTCACATTCTCATTCAGTGTCTTTAGCCTATTTTTCTGTACACTATGCAACTGAGGCGGGTGTATTTCTGAATGGTGTTTTTGTACAACGACTGATTGTGAATGAGTGAATAACTCTAAGAATGCTCTTATAAAAAATACGCATCTTTTTGTAAATACTGTAAGATTTTTGAAAAAAGAAACAACCTTAACACCTTGCCTTTCTTGTTTGATTGCTGCATCAATGTGTGATAAGCAGTGTTTGAAGCTTTTGCTGATTAATCATCAGAAAGATGAATGATAACATTGTTTAGAAATGGCAAAGTTGTCAGCATTTGAATTAGGGACATTAAATACATCTCATGAGCTACTGTAGCTTGTATGTTCAGTCCTTTTTTTCTAGACACATGTCAATATTTAACCTTTTGAACAGGTGTGGGTTTTTTTCACCATTTCTTGTGTCAGTTTACCTGCACTAACAACAGTGAGAGCGTTCATATCTTTTGCATGCCACTGCTGTATGTCCTCTGGCCTTCTTGGCGCCTGCATCCCCTCCTCCATCTTTGGGACATGAGCACTCCTTAATTCTCAAGCTTTGTACGTATGTGTATAGCTGTAAAGCCGTTTCCATGGTCCCTCCTGGTGTCCTGGCTGCTGGGGAAGCTTTGCTGGCTGGGCCTGCAGAACAGCACCTGTGTGCAAGTGGAAGAAACGTATCAGCGTTGATTAGGAATAAATAACAGCAGTTAGCGTGGTTTTGTTTAGCTTGGGACGCTTCAGCAGCTTGAGGAGAGGAAAAGGAGGCCCAGAAACGGCGAGGGGAAACGGGAACCTCCCTGTTTGCTGCTTTTATTGCTTTGTTTTTCCGTTTCTGTACAAGCAGCCAGAAATGCCGAGAGCGCAAACGCCGCAGACCCTGCAACGGACACGCACCGCCCCGGCATCCATTACTGGGCTCGGCGCGCCCCCTGCTGGCCAGGCGGGCCCGCTCCCGGGCTCCCTCCGCCCGCCGTGGTGCCCGAGCCCTGCCCGGGGCAGGGCCTGCCCTCCGTAGAACAGGTTGCTCGGAGCGAATCCCTCACGTCTCATACAGCCGTGGTTACACACCAAGTGGGAAGAAGAAATGCAAGGCGCACCACCAGGAAGATATTAAACGGCGGAGATGTGAGGAGCTACCCAGCAAAACACAGACTGCTTCGCTCAGGCACTGCTGGATACAGCCTGCAAGGACCCAGCAATTAATCACAGGTTTGGAGAAACGCAACACAGTCATAAAGGCTGAATTTTAAATGCTCCCTTCTCCAGTTTGGACAGTGACAAATGAGGGGCTGTAGAAAAGCAGGTGTGGCTCTTGAGGAAGTCCTCAGAGGGCAATTAAAATGGGAAAGCAGCTGGTAAGTGTGCAGATGTGACAGCTACGGCTTAAAAAATTAATACAAAGGAGGAAGATGGATGAATTAACGGTGTAGGAGCTGAGGCGAATGAAACAGCTCCTGATTTCCAAAGGGGAGGCTCATGCCATGGAAGATAAGATGCCTGGTTGTGCAGGCCAGTACAGAGGCCAGCCCAGGAAAACTATGACAGCCCCATGTCCTCGCTGTCCTCAGGGGCTGCCCTCGGGTGGGCTCAGAGCAAAGCCCCTGATGAAAGACCCACACGCCCCACAGCATCCCCCATGTGACAGCTGGAGCCAATGGCAAGGACGGCTCTGAAGGTTTCCTCGGCACCCTGCAATGGGAAGGGCAGGGGCAGCATTCACTGTTCCTGAGTGGGAGCTAGGGCTGCCTAAAGCCAACCAGCTGGCCGGGTTGTATGGGCGGTTCTTGTGGTTTCCAGCTAGCCTGTGGTCTCCAGTGCTTGCTGTTCTGGACCTTTGTCCCATTGAAAAATCATACAATAATTCAGACGCAAGTCAAATTAGGAAGGATTCATAATTTACCATTGGGATTATCACTTAGGAGTTCTCAACAATTGTACAGATAGTGCCACGAAAATAAAATATGAATGAGTAACATTTGAAGGATTTCGTATGCCTGTGCAGCAAAATGTCAGCCTCACAGATCTCCCATTGCCGAGAGGGGCACGTGGCAGCATTTGCTCCTTGCTTCCCCACGTCCTTCCTGCAATCTGTTATGTCTGCAGATCGCTGCCTCATGCAGACATCTGGGATGCATCACACGCCTTCTCTTCCTGGAGAGAAGAGATGATTTTTTTGGACACAAAGTAAGCGCAGAGGCACTCCGCATCCTCTGAAAGGGAACATACAGCAAGTTGCTGCACGTACAATGGGAACTGGGAGAAAGGACAGAGGAGGTTTTGTTCCAAGGCGAACGTGAGAGCCTTGTGGTGTTCAGAACTTTCCTGAGTGGAAACCTCCTATGCGCATGGAAGGGGGAAGGCTGTTGATGGGCTGAGATAAGCAATTTCATCTTGTGTTTGTTTTAGAGGGCAGCCTGAGCAGGGGGGAATACTGCCAGCAGTGTGCGGATTTTGCTGCTTTGCAGGCAGGGGCTGCTTCCCAGCTGTGGGGCAAAGTGCAGCAGGGGGTGCTGCGGGCCAGGGCTCAGCCAGCAGCGAGGGCCCAGGCAGGAGGGAGCTGCTGGCAGCGCTCCTGCCACGTGGGACCCTTCCAGCTCTCCCCCTAAAACCATAGAGTCATTAAGGTTGGAAAAGGCCACTAAGATAATCTAGCCCAGCCCCAGCCTGTCCCACCATGCCCACTAACCATGACCCCCAGTGCCACATCTCCACGATTCTTGAACACCTCCAGTGATGGTGACTCCACCACCTCCTTGGGCAGCCTGTGCCAGTGCCCAACCACTCTGAAATTTTTCCTAAAATGTGGAAGCTTTGTAAAACTATTGTTTGCCATCCTGTAAGGCTTGAGTTTTATAATTTTTTCTTATTTCTGCCATCAAAAGTAAGAAGGATTTTCATTTTATATTCAAACACTTCCCTGCACACTGTGATTTGGTGGAACTGTTATCTGCTGTATGGCACTGGAGCATGAGAAATACGGGCACTGCGTGTTGGATTATAGCTGATAATAAAAAAATAACGGGAGAGCAGTCTGCCTCTAAGGAGGACCAATAAATACATCAGCTACCTGAGGTGTGAAAGCTCTCGAGCTTCCTTGTAATGAACAAATAATAAATCTCTAGGGCCCACTGGAGACTACTTAGAAATAAAACACCACAGTTGGAGGAAAAATGGCTTTCTTCAGAAGTAGGTGAGGAAGAGAAGATGATGGAAAGCAAAGGCTGAATGTGCTGGGGCAGCCCCCAGGGCCGAGCATGGAGGAAGGCTGTGTGGAGGCTGGCAACAACACACACCCGGGTCCTTTGTAGGCTGGAGAGGGAGATTGGCCTGAAGTTAGGTAACAGGGCCGTCAGGTGCATGGTAGATTGCACAACCCCACGAGACCGCCATGCTCCATTATCACCGCTTGCCATTCCCAGCACCAGTGCCCTGCCCAGGAGCTGAGGGACTTTCTGGGTCTCCTCTTGTGTGCATGGGACAGCCCTGGCCATGCTGAGATGGGAGATCTTAGTTCCCTTTGTCAAGCTGCAGATGGTCTGCATGTGATGCATACGTGAAGGACTGCTCTGCACCATGCCACCATACATGCGGATGAAATCAAGGTCTCAACCATCAGCTTCTTGCAGTTTTGGGTAAAATGTCTCACTGCTCCTTTAGAAGAAGGAAAAAATGCAGCTATTTCACTGAGAAGCCGTGCCAGGGCCATGTCTCAGCTCAGGGTCACGGCTGGCCTGGTAACAAGCATCTGAAAGTCATCATCAGCTTGTGTCCAGGGGAAGCATGGGGAGCTGTGGCAGCTGGATGCTGAATAGGGCTTTTCTGGCAAGTTCACGCTGGGAACAAGCCAGAGGCAAGCACTAAACTGGACACAGGAGAGCTTCTCCCTGCATGGCCTCCCTGTGCTGGGCCAGCGGCTGGGGCCTGCTGGAGGGCAGCAGGAGGAGGATGGAGCACAGCTGAGGCAGCAAGGGGCCGGTCCCATGGCTGCAGGGGGGCATCCCAAATGCTAAGCTCAGCAGTGTCCCAGCCTGTCTGTGGGCCGCTCTACATTGTCACCTCCAGAAGGACAGGCTTCTTCCTAGAGCACAGACATGCACGTGCCAGCTGATTTATTTACTGTGCTTGTTTTCAAATATCTGCCAGCATAGGGCTAGGTCTTCTGTGCTTATCAGGATGAGAGTTGAGGAAAAAGATTCAAAAAAATGTACTTGGGATTTCCTGCTCCCAGACCCCATTTGTCACTCCAGTGACAGCAGGGCTAAAAATACTCTTTTCAGCATGGGGACTTGGAGGCTGGAAGGAAGCAGCTCACCAGCACGAGCTCAGCCCTCCCAACACAAAGCCAGTGGTATTTCTGGAATCGTTTTTCTCAGCTTGTAGCTAGAGCCTTGCTTCACGCTGGAAGATAAACGAGAGCTGGGGCTTCAGTGTCGGTTGAGGTTTGGGGACTCCTTCCTGAATCCTCACAATGCAGAGATGTTGGGCAGGAAAGCACAGTTAAAAACAGAAGCAGAGTCAAAAGGAGAGCAGAACAGAAGAGATGAAGAGCGGGGGCAAACCTCCACCCAGTGTTTTTTAAAGCCATCAACCTGGAGTGGCATGGTTGGAAGGGAAGTGCTGACAGGAGCTCATTTTCTTCTCTAAGGTCTTTAAATGAGCAGGGAGAGTGAAAAGAGAAAGGAATGAAAAAGGGAGGAAAAGGTTCGATAGGAATAGGATGACATTTTAAGCAGTGGCAAAGTCCTGGAGCCTGAACCTCTCCAAAACCTCTTGGCTGGGCATCAGGATGCACATGAGACCTTCCACCACTTCCCCAGCCCTGCACTTTCCCCCTTCCCAATGGGGTTCTCGAATGCAGCCAGTTTCCTCCCTCGCACTCTCACAGCCCTCCAGGGAGGCACACACGGGCACAGCACGCACTCGGTTTTTCTGAGACTGACGATTTGTAACGCAAGGTTTCCTAAATGAGGGAGAGAACGGTGCATTAAATGGAAACGGTCTTCTCTGAAATGGAAAGCGTTTTCTCTAAAAGCCACCGACGGGTACAAGAAATCCACTTAAAACATGAAATAACCAAATGTTATTTAATATCTTAAAAAGTAACACAATCCAAAATGGATATTTCACACAACACTACATAAACAACATGAACACAATATTACCATATGGAGGGACTTTCAAATATAGACTTACAAAAATCCCTGTCCTTTTTTCCTTTAAATTATTATACTAAGCATGACAAGTTATCATCATTTACAATATGGTACACTGACACAATAAAAACCATGTTACAAATGTGCTGTTATAAATCAGTAACGTTAGGGAAGACATTTCATGAACCGTAATTATTTCATATGAAATACTATACAATATAAACAGAACATCCATCTTGGATGACCTTTACAGCAACCAGAGACCAAGTAATTTTTAATTTTTTTTTTTTTCAGTGCAAACACATTTATACAAGGCAGTCTTGGCTGCAAAACTCCCTTCTAACATACAGTAAGTCCCACTTGCATTTATTAACTCATTTAGACCTAATGCAACAGCCACATTCAGTCACTCACAGGAAGTTACCTGCAGAATTACCATCCCTTTCAGCGCACGTCTCCTCCACACACCAAGGCAACCCCTATGCCAGCTCGCCCCACAGCCGGGCCGGGCACGGGGTTGCTGCCCTCCGCCAGGGATCTCTTCCACCTCCGGGCGTGCGCGTGCGGCCTTCTGCTCCTTCTCTGCCTTTAGCGTCTTGGGGGGAGGAATACGGAAATCCTCAGCTCAGATCTGAGCTTCAATGGAGTTAGCGAGCAATTCCACTCTCTGTGAGAGGGGGGAAGTGGGGAGTGACCGCCAGATTTACACCGTGGGGCTGCAACCAACGCTCGGAGCCGCTACGAGAAGCGCGAGTCCCGGATTCCTCTAGCACCAGCCTGGCTTTAGTTGGGTCCTGCGTGCCACGCAGCACTCTGATGCAGTATCCATGTACTTTATTTACGTTGGGGGGAACGCTTTAGATATATACTTTGTTTTCTTTTAAAGAATTATGTAAAAAATAGAACTTTTCTCTCTTAATACTGTACAGTTTCTTCAGAAGAGCAAAGAGAATTGTAAACTGTGCGGGTGACACCAGATCAGGAGTGCTATTTGCTTCCTCAGCACAACTTGAACAACTGTGTTTAGGAAAAGCTCTGGGAAATGTATTCGAAAAACAAATTTTTAATTAAAAAAATTGTTCCTAGAACCTCTGCTGGCAGTACTTGTGTGACTGGAATCTGTTTGGCACCGCTTGTCTGAGAGTCCCTGCAGGACCGCAGAGTAGCTCCTCTCTTAAACCGACCGCGTGAAAACTTCAGAGTATCAACACTTTGGTTAACTATTGAACTTACTTGAATGACTTTTGAAGAGAATGAAAGAAACTGCTTTATAACTTTGTCCACAGATTACAGCCTTTCTTTGCTTTCTTTTTTTTTGGCATGCCCTGACATGAGACAGGGACGGTGCCAACCGCCTGCCTGCCCCGGCTGTACCGCACAGAGGGCTCCAGGGCCAGAAGGCGTGATCTGGGTGCAAAGCATGACCTCGGCTTCCTCATTTTCTGCTATAAGAACGACTGCTCTGGCAAGCACTAGGCCGTGGTTTTCATTAAAATATTTGTTTCCTGATACATTTTAAAGTTGAGAGAGCATCGCTGCTTGTTTTATGGACGTTTTACAATGATGCATGGAGTCAAATGGATGACTTCTCATGATTTTTAACTGAACCACTTTAACAGCTAAATTAGCTCCGCTGATGATTGTATATTAACTTGCATCGGGATAATAGTACTAGGTTTGCTGAAAGAGGTGTTCATAAATCGGGGCTTGTATATAGATATGATCTGTTTAAGTTCAGCTGCCACTTTCTTCCTTTGGTTTTTGGAAAATCTTTCTTTTTCCCTCCTGAAAGGTGGCTTGTTGCAACTGACTACTTTTCAAAGGCCAGCTTCATTTTTCTTGGAAACTCGCCCACGTTCTTTGAACAATAGGCGCGTACCTTGAGCAGGGTCCCTAACGCTGCTCCCAGCAAAGTCAATTAAAAGCTGCTGATCATTTCTACAAGAGTGAGTGGTTCTGATGTACTTACTCCAGAAACCAGAGTGTATCGCTGAAGGAAGAGCCATTCTAACCCTTGTCAGCTCTGAGAAACCACGACCTGACCTGTTGGCAAAAATGGAGGCAGAATAGGGCCCAGCGTATTTGCAGGCTGCCAAGAAAATACCCAGAGCATCTTCCCTTAAACCCCACACCGTCAATCGTATTTCACAGACTGTAGATGCTCCTAATTTGCTCAGTTACATATACATTTTCAAGTTCTACCAGGCAGAAATTGTAGCAGTAACTGGGGAGAGGACGGGAGGGTTCAGCCTCCCTTTTCACCGTTATCCCAATTATGCAGCCTTGTCAAAGTCCTACGTGACTCATCTGAAAGACAGATTTTTAATATTGTAAAAGGAAATCGTGGCAATGGAAACACGATGACTTCATACGCAAGCACTGACACACAAGAGAACGCCATGAGCTAATGCTTCAAAGTTTTTAACCTTGCTTTGTACAATACGCTTTTATGTTGCTGCATTTCATCAAATTCATGGAGGTAGTTATATGTGTAAAAAAAATTACCATAAAAGTAACATGTTGTATTATAATAATACATATTCAGTGTGCAAAATGCCGACAGATTTGTGTTGACCCTTTACAGCTGAACACAACACAGATTCAACCTAATCTAACTCTGTAAACCTTTAAATCGATACATTAGAAGAATGATAGATAAGCAACCATGTAATACAAGGCTATGATTTCATCAAAGGATTAGGGTGACATAAAGCACTCAAGCTCCACTCTCGTGGTTTTGTTACCAGAACCTCAAGATGGAATTTCCTTATATTCCACTGTTGATTTTTAAAGAAAAAAAAAAAAAAAAAAAAAAAAAAAGGAATTCAAGATTAGAACGTTTCTATTTGAAACTTCTGTTTACATTCCATATTCCAAGAGTCACATTAATATTGGTACAATGCCACGTCAACATTAATATGACATTTATGTTGTCTGCTGGTCTCTGGGAACCTTAGGAAACTACATACTACACAGTTTGTAGGTAAGTATTGTCATATTTTGTTGGAATTATGTCTTCTGTACAACCAGCTGCCTGCGTAAGTTCCGATTAGTTTATGACAAACGTTTCTCCAAAAGGTGAAATTTATTTTTGCTCTTCACATTCTAATACTGCCATTAGTACTTCAGATCATCGGCTGTAATTATTTTTTTTTTTTAAGTTTTGACATTTTTATTTACTGAATGGATACATACTACTGATGTCAGAGCTTGTCTCAGAAAACAAAATCACAGTCAGCCACTGCATAGTATATGACAACTCCCCACAAAAACTCCGACTCTACAGTTCGCATGGAGTAAGCCCGGCTGGAGTTACATACTGAATAATAAGATGCATCATGCAAAGCGCTGTATGGTCATTAGAGCACATCTTGGAAGGTATGATAAGGCAGAAGGCTAAAGGCCAAGTGACTTTGATAACCAACCAAAAGCACAATAATTTCCTTCACGTGCACCGAAAGGTCTTATTGCTCCTATGAAATGGAATTTGTACATTGAAACCAAGGAAAGCAGACCTGTGCATTTACTGGGTACTAGAGATGTTCTTGACAGAATTAGAAACTGATTGTGTCCAGTTAGAAAGCCGGCTGATAAGTAAATGAACTATATCCAACTGCGTAACGTAAGGCTGAACCTTGAATGAAGACTTCTGATGAGAATATAGAACATGAGTGAAGCTCAAATGACTTTGCGTACAGAGTAATACGTGTCACCAGAACCTGATGAAAATACTGGCTTTTAGTATGTACAGTTGGTTTTAATACCTGTGTACTACAGGAGCTAGACAGTGGAAATGTCCCTTTTCTATTCAACAGTTTGGACTGCTGAACGTTTTAATATCTTTGCTATTCTTCCACCAATTTGTCTGTTCTGATAAAAAACGAAGACAAAACTACTTTTGAAGTCAGTTTGTTGCACTACCAGGTTGCATGAGGAACAGAGCAGAATGTGACCCTACACCTCAAAATTATTCTTGAAGTTCAACTATCCTTAGAAGTTACTCTGCAGTAATTAGCGTGGTATGAATTACTCTGGAGTAACAGTTTAGAGGAGAGCAATTAGGATAAACCATACCTACAGGATTCAGATTTCTAGTGCCCACCATACGGACACATTTAATTTCTAGAAACTAAACATGTCCATAAAATGCTAAATTGCAAATAACATCCACTGAATAAAAAGGCCAGAAGTTTATAATTCTCTAAATTTTGTTCTCTGATAATCACTACACTGTATGCTATTTTTAATAGCCTAATTTAGGCACTCTATTTAATAAGCTACATAAAATAGATTTATGTCCTTCCACTAGAAAGAAATCAGTTCTTCAGGCCATACTTGTCATTTATATCATAAAGAATATTTTTGTTCAATGAAATTAGATTTTTTCTGGTTCCTGCATTAATGGCAAGTTGCAATACCAGAAGTGACACAAGAATCAGATTATCTTTTTAAATCACTTGATGTACACCGAAGATATTTGCTATATTTTGTGTCACTCTGTGTTGCGGCTCTACGGCAGTTATAACTTTCCCTTCCCTCCCCATTCCCCCCTCTACGCAAAGGCCTACCTCCCCATTTGTGACTGTGGAAGGTCACGTAGTGAGCTTCAGTACATAAACATCTCTCACACTTTTGAAACACAAAAGGGAAAGCCATCTCCCTCCCCACCCTCCGCACTCTAAAAAAAGAACCTCTTCTTATTCACTTCAACAGGTATTTGCAAAATTGTGTCACAAAAACGCACAGTGAAAATGACTGACTGGTATTAATAACTCACAGACAGAGCCGAGGTCATCACTCGTCACGTTTGGCATCGTTTTTCCTCGCGGTGATCCTGGCTGGTTACTTTCAGCACTGGCTCAATTTTTGAAGGAAACCAACTCTGCAGCAGAGTTTAGCTTCTGACCAGGGGCATCACACATCTGTGGCATTTTTTTTAAATGAAGTTGGCAACTGCATGGACATTGAAAATGCAGATTACACTTACAGTGTCTAGACTTTCATATATGTGCTCAGTTACAATTAAGTGAAGCAAAAAGTGTACATATTATCCCTACTGCTATTCTGTTGCTACAGAGCCGCAAATGTGAAAAGCAATACCTCGAAAGAAAGATTTATTTGTTGCCCCTAGTCTACATAGCAGCACAGTTTAAGTAAACACTAAAACTGTGGTTGAGATGCTTTTTCTCCCCAAAGATGTAAACATCAGTCCCAGTGTCGTAAACTTTGCTGTACGGGATAAGACAGAAATTCTGAGGCAGGATGACTATCAGACACTAGTGACAGAAGCTTGCAGGCAGTTAGCTGGTTTCTGCAGTTTCTCAGCTTCGCTTGTTGGCGGGTCTGCGGTGGCTCGGAAGCTGAACGCTGGGCCCGCACCGCCGTGCGCAGGGCTCAGAGCAGGGTTCTGACGTCTGTTGCTTTCAACAATGCTCGAAGTGTTGGATGCCAGGCTCTCACGAGTACTAGAACGGAAAAGAAATATATATACGCACTCACATATGACATGCCGATATATCTATCGACCAGACAGGAAAGGAGAATAGAGTGTTTTATAATAGGCTTCCTGTGTTTGTATGTAATGTCACATCAATAAACCATCTGATTTTGATGGTTCACATATGTTTCTCCAGAATGGGCTCCAGCAGTACTCAGCAGTCACCGTGCTGTAACACGGGGACAGCACTAAGCAGAGCTGGAGCTGCCACACGGGGTCTGAAAACCAAAACACTATCAAGTATCTGGATTTTTTCTCAAGGACATACCTTCTATTTTGCACGTGGAACACAATAATTTTCTTTCCTGGCTGGTGCATTTTTGTACTAAGTAACTTCATCAAATGAACTATGTGATTAGGTAGAGCTATGAGAGTATCTATGCAACACAACTTGCTTTGTTGTCTCCTACCTATATCTTTCACGGATTTCTTTTTTAACTCAAAATGCTTCTTTACATGAAACATATAATGCTTTTGAATGCAACGCTTGAATCGTGCCTCACAGCTGAGACAACTGCAGCTCACAAGATGCTAGCAAATCAGAACTGCCACAATCATTCCCTGAGCGAGGAGCACTTGTTATCTCACTTAGATAATGGACTGAGTTCCTTTAGTTCTAACACACCGTTTGTCCACGGGAGTGACAGCACACTTAGCACTTTCAAAGACTATGCCTCTTAACAATACATCTAACCAGGAGTGCAGAAGAGCCTATATTTTAGCCCACAGCTTAAAAAAACTCATCTGTATGCTAAAGCTAGTTTTCAGCACTACCACTCTTTTTGTTCTCTTTCCACTCTTAATCTCTAAATCATGTTTTTCCATGCAGAGAGAGATTTGGTTTTCAAATAGTTATGTGGATCCTGGTTATGTATTTTTCATCTATAGCCCTGCTTCTTTGCAAAATGACATCACAACTTGCTAAGGACAAGTTTCCCAAGTACATTTAGATGACTGACTTAGGTGTTAAATGGACACTAAAACCAGATATACTAAGGACAGTGGGAGAAATGTGTCAGTGCATGATACAGGGAGAAGAAGAAATGTCTCGTTTAGCTGTAGTGCTAAATTTAGCTGTAAGTCATCTTAAACTGACTGCAACTAGAATGATGCTTTTAGAGAAGCTCTAGTCAATCTTTTAAAATCAATCAAAATGGTTCTGATCATCTGCCAATTTCTGCCTTGTTGTAAGCAGTTCCAAACAACTACGACGTGTGATGCGTGCACTGAGCTGCAGTGACTTAAGGCATGCTTCTGGGCTTCGATTCCTCTCCTTTTGCTTACAAACAAGAGGAGATGCAATCTTTACTTTTCAGAGATCATTCAGTATTGAATCATTCTTTATGGGGCCACCAATTCCACATTTTCAAACAATTTCAATTCCAATGTTACAAACTGACCATTAAAACATCTATAGGTAACGACTGCAGTGAGTTCTGCATGCAGAGTAATGCCAAAATTAGCTCCTTCCTTAGGTGACAAAAGAACAGCAGTATTATATAAGCTCTAAAAATAAAGCAGTAGAATGAATACGGTGAGCTAGTGGATGGCATACATCACCTGTATAAATGCATTGAACAAAATACTGAGTGGTCATCCTCCAAACGATGATGTCTTGATGAAATTCATACACGAAACACTTTTGAAGTCAAATGACCATTGCAAATCTCATGAAGCACCCAAATCTCGCTAAATACTCTTTTTCTTTCACAGTGTAAAACTGGTAACTCTGACTCTCCAGGCAACGCTGCGTGACCAAACAGCACCACAGCCTGACAGGCACAACCCAGAGCTGCACATCAGCGGAGGCCTGGAGTATACTTGAGAGATATCACCAGATGCAGGTCCTGGTTTTATCCTCTTCCTGAGGCATCTGCTAATGGATGCTGTCAGAGCTAGGTGAATCTTACCAGATGGATGCTGGACAGTATTTTTACATTTCCTGGAGAAGGGCTGTGGAGTACATTTCTTGTTATAAGGTAGGCAAGTAATAACATACTGGTAATTATAGCCAGAGGGTCCAATTCACCCTCAGCTTCATTTATTTTTATAGAGTTAAATCAAGGAGTGACCAAAAGCAAGCAAAAGCATCCAATTTAATCATCTTGATGCAGAACTCATGACTTGGATATTTAAAAGCCTTCAAAATATCCGGACTATACGCTGGCCTTACAAAACAAATACACAGAAAAAAAAATCCCTACAGAATGTTTTTGTTTTATTTTAAATGTAAAAGCTTACTTTCTGTGGCCTTGCAAAAAAAAAATCGTAACAAATAAACAGAAAAATTAAAAAGGGGTATGCAGAACATGATCATTATTAAAAGCTGCTTATCTGTTTCCCTTTTAATCTTAATGAAGCAGTACAGCTGAATCCAGTATGCTCACAACGTTCTGTTCTCTTCCATCTAAGTTTAAGTTGAACATCAACAGAAGTTTTAGCTTTTATGTAAATAATTAGGGAAGAAAATGCCTGACTTCGCATTAACCAGAAACGCAAGCTTATACTCAAGTTAGCATGCATCTAGCAAAATTAAGAACTGATTTTTATCCAGTCGACATCCTGTCCTAGAGATGAAACACACTCTGCAGAGTAGGGTAGGCTGGGCAAGCAGTAACAAACATTATATACTCCCCTGCAAAAACTGACTGCCAATATAGAACTTCAACTTAAAGAGATTACATTTTAAAATCAACAGTGCAAAGAGCCTCATACAGCAGCTGTATGCGACAAAGATGCCAAGCATCTGCAGAGCAGTAACAGCAGCAAAATCAAAACCT
The DNA here is from genome assembly GCF_002078875.1 of Numida meleagris. NCBI lineage: Eukaryota > Metazoa > Chordata > Aves > Galliformes > Numididae > Numida > Numida meleagris. Next base: position 44,816,966 of record NC_034412.1, read on the forward strand.
TCTTGTATTCTTTTCTTTTAAAGTTAGATTCAGTGCAAATGTGATGAGTTTACTCAAATTACTTCTAAATTTTTTTTACTTAGGAAAAATCATACGTATGTAAAAGTCTGCTCCGGTAGTTTGATGTTTGCTGTGTGCTGCAGCAGGCCCAGCAATTCCTGCCTTGTCACTAACATCAAGCAGGAGTAACCATCAAATCCAAAGGAATTTATTTCAGAATGACATGAGTTTAACTGAAAAGGAAAGTTAGTCCTGCATGTAGAAGCAGGAAACCCTTCATGTGCCTTTCTGTGAGCCTTTGCAGCAGATTTTTAATACTATATAATTTTGAGGAATAAGAATACTTTTAACAGTTAAAAGAAAACAACAATTTTCTTTTCCCTAATACAAATCCAGTCTTGGAGGTTTTATTTTTAAACACAGGCAATAAATAATTTAAGCCTAAGTAAGACACTATCGGAGAACAAGCATTGTAAATTATTTCTGTGCATTTAGAGTCATTGTTCTGAACTCTGATGGGTTGCTGTCCAGGGCAAACAAAACCAGGCAAGCTCCATTCCAGCAGGGACCTAGGATTGCTAAAGTCCAGAGGGAGAAGGAAGAAGGCTCAAGTGAAGGATTCTTAACCTGGAAATGAGCTTGTCAGATCTTCAGGGTAAGAAACACACCAGGAACTCTCTCCTCCCCATGCCTGTGAGACTCCAGGTGCACCGAGACTTCTGTGGTATCTGCAATCCCTGGGATGGAAATGACTAACCCTTGCCACCACACACAAATGTCTTGGCTCTTCTCCCAAGCATCCTAGGCAAGACACCTCTCTCTGCTTGTGCAGTACTGGGTCACCTCTGAAGGTCAGATATCCTGAGCCCTTTCAGCAGTGTGGAGGAAGCAGCTGTTCCAGACTCACTGGTTTGGAATGGTAATAGATATACTTCCAAAAATTTTGAAGAGAGCAAACAAAAAAGCCAAAACCCAGAACAATCATTGTATTTTTTTTTTTTTGTCTGAGCCAAAGATCACGGCATCTAGTTATGTCTAGTCTTCCAATTAGCCTTGATGAGAAAAAGAAGGGGTGAGTATGCAGGAGCTCATCCCTTCTACTCTAAATGCAAACACAAGTTTAAAACAGAAAAAAAAGGATACAGGGAGGTTTTTCAGCAAAGGAAAAATGGGAAAATGATGTAATACAGAGTTAGTACCACAAACAGTCACTGGCTGCTTACAGTATGGGAAAAACCATACATCCGAATATCAGACTCCAGAGCTGTAGAAAACACTGAGAGTGAGCACACTTGTTTAATATGGCCCTACATTCTGTCACCAATACAATACACACAAATAACTAAAAATTGAACTTTCTAGACTGTAAAGCTGCAATTAACGTGACAGTCCTACCGTGGAGAGTTGAACCCGCTGTCCACAGTAATGCTGCTGCTGTCCATGCTGTCCAGGCGGGCCGAGTGAGTGGCTCTCTGGTTGTTGCTACTTTCTGTTTCTTTTGGGGTGAGAAGAGTGAGATTCTTCTCAAACTTTCGTTGCAGATCTCTCTCTTTTTCCCTCTCTAGGAGCCACTGCATTGTGCCAACATCATCCCTGTTCTTCTCTTCTTCAGCATTTTTGTTGGTTCCCTCCTCTGAGTCGTCATCATCGGATACGTTGTAGTAGTCAAAAGAGGCCTCCTGGTTCCCAGCTGTCTCTTGCTGTCTCTGTGAGACAGGCATGACTTGTGTGACTGAGGTTACTATCGCTTGTTCAAGTTTCTCACATCTGACTGGCAACGTGTCAGAAGGGGTCTTTTGATGGGGCTTTAGCAGGGGTGCGCTAGACTTATGGAAACTATTCACAGAAAGAGTGTTGTGCAGAGGTTTGAAGAGTGTATCCTTGCTAAATATTTCTTTCCTTTTATCAAGGCTGCTTGATTCAGCGCTGTGGTGTTGAACCAGCCTTCCATTTGCAATCACCTCTGGAGTCTGGCCAACAACTGCTGAACTGCCGCTTGGGCCCTTTGGGGACTCCTCTTTGTGCATCCCAGGCTCCCTGGCAACATGCTGAGACTGTCTTTCTGAGGGAGTCATTTTTTTGAGCCCATCTGTCCCTGTCAGCGTGTCATGATCCTCTTTGTTCTTTCCCAGTGGTGACGGAGCAGTAAGCACAGTCTCACTGGACGTGTTGCACTGGAAATAGTCATCGACTGCAGATTTTGTTGTGCAGGAGTTGAGCTCACTATACGACGGCAAATTCTCCGTAGGCTTTTGTTCCAACAGGCTACAGGAACTGGGGGTTTCTACACTGCCGCTAGCTATTTCAGGGATGCAAGTCTCTTTGTAGCTTGCAGATGAAATCAGAGCCCTTTGATGACTGAGTGACTGAGACGGCCTTAGAGTACTATCATCAACGTAAGTTTGGCTAGTTGTTTGGTCATCTGGGCTACAGCCTTCACCCATGTCTTCAGGTGTGCCCAAAGTAGCCGAGCCCAGAGGTCCCTTGGAGTTATCCATGGATCTAGACCTTTCTTTAGCCTTACTAGACCGCTCATTTCTCGATCGTCTATCCTGTGTATGGCTGTGGCTCCGATGGACCTTGGAGTGGGAGCTCCCCCTGGAAGGTTCAGGAAAAGGCATTTCAGTTCTTCTTTTGGCCAGCTCACCAGACACATCCCATTCTGGTGTCATGGGAAAGTGAGATTCAATCATGCTAGGGTTGCTGTGCATTATAAAATTATCTCCCTTGTGTTCTATTATGAAACAGCCTTCCCTTGGGGATCGAGTCAAGGGATCATAGAACTCATACTCTCTTTCAGCAGGTATATCCAAATGAGAGCCATCTGATGGATCTCCTTTGGATACCCGAGTCTTGCTGTGTGACCTCGATTTCCCATGAGACTTTCTGTGATTCCTACTTTTTTTACTTCGTCCACTGTGGTGAGCTGAAGATCCTGCTTTGCTTCGTTGAGCTTTTTCTTCTTCAAGTTTCTTCATTAGTGCAGTGTGCCTCATGACATTTTCCACAGTCAAATCTGGGTTAATGCGCCTGATAATCTCCATTTCTACCTCTCTAGGTATAGTGGTAGGGGTGTCCTCATCTCTCAGTGGCCACTCCTCTGGAGGAAACTGGGCAGAGAAATTTGCCAACTGTTTTGTCTTGTCCTTCTTAAAACTTAATCGGAATAATTTAAGTCCAAATTTCTTAGACTGCTTTTCTACATCCTTAGGCTTTGTGAGTGTCTCTGCCTTATAAGAAAAATTGACAGTACTTTTACTTTTCTCAGTGGGTGGGACCTGGCATAACGAAGGAGGACAATATGAGTCTTTACAGTCTTTTGCTGACTTCCTCTGTAGGGTAGATGCATGCATGCTGTGCATGTCTTCTCTGCAACAATGGCAGGAGTCGCAGTGGTTTTTGGGTAGTGTTCTATCCCTGACGCATCCCGAGGTGGAGGGAGTGATAGTTCCTTGTTGCGGAGAGGTACATTGAGACCTGTCAGGTATTCTCTCATCCAAATGGTACCATTTACTGTTAGTTCTTATGAGAGATGGTGTTATAAAGTAAGTCTGCGGGGTTACAATGAAATAACCATCTGGAGTTGGGTATATTTTCCTCTCCCGTACAAGCATATTCAAGGTATGTCGAAGTATTTCTGGACTGGGTGTTGGAACCCCTGGAAATGACAGCAAACAAATATCAGGGAGTGTGTAAACAACATAGGACTATGGCTTCCCCCCTCCCCTACATAAACCTGTTTTTCTAATGTGCAAGCTGGAATATGCTGAACAAACAACTCCGAAGTACTTTGTTAGGCATCCTCTTGTCTGTTTGTTTTTCCACTTATCTCCTACACTTCAAACATATGAATTATTAAGAGAAGGGAGGCCATTAATGGAATGCTAAAAAAGAAAGAAGAGAGAACTTCTAGTTGCTTCCATTGCACAGGTGACCCTAAGCTACAGGATGAAATCACTGGAAAGCAAAGGGTATTAGGAGGAATATTTCACTTTTCTTCTTTTTCCAATCAAATATCTATCTCCCAATCACCAGAACTATTTATAACAATGTACAGTCTTATATAAAATAGTGGTTATTTATTAATTTGGATGCCTGAGGTTTTTTTTTTGTTTTTTTTTTTTTTTACAGAAGAATACTATGAAGGAGAAAAGAAAGGATTCCCCAAAATTGCCCCCCCGTCACAATCTAGACTGAACTGGTTTGCTCTCCCATTAAAACATGTCTCAACTAAAACAGCTGCTCCAAAATACATGTCTTGAATGAAACAGTTTAAGTTACCCAAATAAACATTTCCACTACTCCGGAAGTTACAGATCTAGCTCCTAAAAATTTGCTTCTGCCTTTCTTATGTAATGTGAGGGATGCTTACCTAAGTAAATATATCACATACCAAGAGACAGCCATGCATCAGTGCCAGACTAGCCACATAGGAAATGTGGCATTGTGAACTCAGTCCTTCCCACTACCAGTACTCCTGCTGAGTTCAGTGGTGCAGCAGCAAGTCTTTAATACTTTATTAGATAAAATACCAAGTTAGCACGCTGTGCATAGGAGTAAATTCCATGTAGAGCTAAGGGAAACAAGAGTTTTAACAAAACTAGTTTAAAAAGAAATCTGCTTGTGCTGAATGAGAAATAATAATCCTTCAAAATTTTCTGTTGAAATGGTTATCTTCAACCAATATATTTTGCTGAACTAAAACTGTTTAAACTTATTTTGGGGTACTGACCTGGTTTACATTTTCCGAACTAAAGAAACTCTTCTAAGAAGTTACTACTACTTACTCTAGGTTTTAGTTTTCTTTCCAATAAAACTAACTCAATAAAGAAATAGTTGAATCAGAGGATAAGGTAGGTTGGAAGGGATCTCATGAAGTCATGTGGTCAGTCCACCTACTTAAGGGCAGGCAAGCTTAGATCAAATTGTCACATCATATTCTGAATATCTGAAAGGAAATTAATTCCATGAAATCGCGCCTTCAAAAGCATTTCACCAAATACATGCTTTTCATGGAAATACTTCATGGAAAAATTTCAACCAGCTGTTCCTGTCATGCAGTTATCTTCTGTAGTACCCAGGGTATGGTCACCAGCTCTTTGCCCACATGTCAAAGGCTGCAGTCTGCAAGCTCCCTGAGTTTCTTGTGTGAGCAAATATGAGGTCAACAGCAAGAGCTCTGGCACGACAACCAACACCCCATCACATGATTAGCACACTGCTGACTGTACATATAAATGGGCTCCAAACATCAGCATCCAGTACCACAGTGCAAGTGAAAGGCAGGACAATGAAAACTTCAGTGTCTCAGAGAACAGGAGAAACACACTCAAAAACAGTTTCACGGTGTGAAGGCAACTTGCATGCTCTTCAGATGGGATGACAGCCCGCAGTAAATCACTGGGTAGCCCAAAGGAGTCTGGCCTTTGCAAACAAAATAGAAAGTCTTACAGCGCTGAACAAACTAAAGGCGACCAGTACTGAAACGTACAGCAGCTCTAACATCCTGTAAGTAAGGACTCTTGCTGCCAAGCACCCTCACACTTGATTTCATGATATAAAATATGGCAACATACATCTACTATTCATCATGTCAAGCACACTGGAAAGTAAAGTAAAATATAATGAAAAAAAGGCTAAACTTCTTGCCTGTTTCTGCCAAAGAAACAGATGCAAACTACCTGGGAAATAAGGAGTAATGGATAGTGAAAAGAATTAACAAGCAAAGGATATTCACCATTTTCCAGGAAGAAATGCATAGGCCCATTATCTTGACATGCCTTTAATATCAGTGTAGAGCATGCTGAAGGAAATCTAGAGTCTGCTTGGGGAGTACCACTCCTTACGCTTTGCATCATAAGTGGTAGATGACTCCAAACTCAAGCTTATATACCTTTCCATCCCGTGCTGAAAATGCACTGCAGGGTCCAGTCCTGCTCCTACTGAGATGCACCTGTGCAGCAGCCCAGCAAATCTCTTCTCCTTCCTCTACATACAACCTGACCAAGCCACTGCATCCTCCAGGAGCCTACAAATAAATACCTCAATGCATACCTACTACCACCTCTGGAAGAATTTGGTCCTTCATTCTTATTTCACTTAACAAAAAAGAATGAGGAAAAAAAAAAGGAGAAAAAGGAGAAAGACATTCACCTGGGAATCCAGGAAGAGATTAATATGAATCATCTCATGTGTTAAGCTAGCTTTTTTTTTTGTACTTTTTTTTTTTTTTACACTAACAAAAATGCCCTGCAAATAGATGGTAAAAATAAACATGTATTTTTTCACCCAACAAACCATAATGACTACAATATGTTGGCCAGGCTGGATGTGGCTTTGAGCAACCTGGTCTAGTGGGAGGTATCCCTGCCTATAGCAGGGAGGTTGGAACCAGATGATCTTAAAGATCCCTTCCAACCCAAACCATTCTATGTTTCTATGTTGGGTGAGTGTCTAAATACTGGATGAGCTGTAGTTACATTAATAGACTAAGTCGTAGGGACAGAGAACATGCAGAAAACCAACAAGGAAAAAGTAATTAGCATGACTGGGCAGTCAATGATGCCATAAGTGAATTGTGTCAGCCTTCTCTCTGGAGTTGGAGACTATCACTCTTATTGCTTGCTGCAGCACTTCCCTGCATTTCACCACCCCAGGTGTGATGATGGCAGATGCAGACCTCTGGAGTACTGCTAATACTACCTACATATTTTGTTGAGGTCTCTTTCAGGTACTTACAAAAGCAGAAACAGACTCAAACTTGGATTAGGCTCTTTGGCATTGCAGACAGGAGCAATGAAATTAATCTAGCTCCCTCTGCTGGTATTTTGTGTATGCCTTTATAGGTAGTACTTCAGGTGAATACTTCAAACATGGCTGCATATGGCACAGCCTCAGAAGATGTGCACTTGAGTGTTCCTGTTGCTCATAACCAGAGCCAAATTAGAACAAAGATCAAGTAGTTTATTTACATTAGGGAGTGTAAAATTTATCCTGCCTAATAATTCTCCTTCCCTACCTACTCCTTCTGTTTTCCATCTAAGCAGTTAAATATTTCACCCTATGACTCCAGTTGTGTTTTTAGTTTTTGTTTCCAAACTTGAAGTGTGATATTGGGTGTGCAATGGAATTATACAAACTTAGAAGCCAAAACTTCCCATACAAGCACTGGAAAGAGAGATTTTTCTCATGCGGCAATTCATATTCATGCAGTCAAAAAAAATACAAGGAGAGTCCTTGAATAATCCCATCGTTGGTGGGATTTCCGTTAGATTGTAGCAGGTTCAATAAAAAACAGAATAAATGCTCCTCTGTGTGGGCATTACTAAAATTTCTACAGCCTTTAAAGACATTAAAAAACAGCAGAAGAAAGTCCTGCTGTGGATGAAGACCCTAAGACAGGAGCAGGTCATTCAACTGTTCATGCATGGCATTGAAATTGCCATATGAACAAATACACCTGGGAGAAAGCATACAATGAAAACAGTCTGGGACCAGCCCTGCTCCAACTGGAGCCACTGGCCAAGATTCTCCTGACTTCAACAGGCACAGAGCAGGCCCAAAGGCTCACAGTGATTGAAAAGGGGATTTTTTTTTCCCCAGTGTGTATTTACCATTCAACAGCTCTATGCCTTTTCATATTTTGTGAGCCAGGGAAGCAAGGGGCCAAAGCAGCATCTTATTCCTGTTAACAGCTCAATTATCCCAAGATGAGAAGTCCAAGGAGGAAAACTTACACATTCAGGACTGGCCAGAGACCACTGTCGACCGCAGAGAGAAAATGGGAAGTTAACACAGTGCAACAACTTGATGAGGAAACGAGGACAGCAGGAGTTTCAAGCCTGCACAGTCTCTCTACACTTACCACTGCCAGGTCTGGGTTTGCGGGGGATGTTCTCAAATCAAGCCCCTTCCTCAGCTAGATCCGGAACTCCCCCACAGTATCTCAGTTGTCTGACTTTTTCATGTGGATAGACACAACTCGTGATCGACTCTCCAAGGATAACAAAGCATTTAAAATAATCAAAGAAGAAGACTTAGCAGCCCTACTGTGTTGGAAATAACAAGGAGAGATAGAGAGCAAGTGACTTGTCAAAGATCATGGCAACTGAGAGGCACAAGCAGAGGAAGAAATAAGATTTCCTGGCTTCCTCAAGACCTTTTTCTTCACAGTAACCTGCCCACATCATTTCTACATATAACCTGATCCTGCATTGAGAAGTCTACCTAAGGTCTGTCTTCACCTATTAAATAGGTGCAAGAAGGAAAAAAAAAAAAAATCCAACCAACCAGTAGTTTAGAGGCTCTATCATTTAAAATACTGCATGACAGCAGTAGTGTTATTTAAGATTATGTAGTGTTTTAATAATTCAAAAGCAGAAACTGTCTGGACACTGAATCATCAGACATGTGCATTTTTTGCATCTCAAGAGAGTCTACTATGCCATCCACTGAGCTTCCAGACAGAAGATTATGTCTTGTTTGCTGCTCACAAAGAACACTGACCTAGGATGAACTCAGTTAATGTATGACACTTATTTTAAGTGCTACATATATATTTCACATATTTAAAGAGCTAACAGATATGAATGTGGATGTCAGAGGAATTTGCAAGCTATCAGAAAACTGTCTTCTACAAAAAGTGACCTAGTCCAATACGCAGTTTCCATGCTGAAATATTGAACACCTTAAAACGATATTCATAACAACATGGACAAATTTGGAAAGAAAAGAAAAATCCTGACTTAAGACAGTATAGTCTAAAGCTCGATGTTTCCTTCAGCCATGGCCACACAGACAAGAGGGTCTGGCTGCTAAACACAGGAACAGAGGTTACATTCTTAGCTCCGTATACTGGATTTCAAAGATTTATATTTAGTGCACAGGATTTAAACCATGGTCAATAAATTATAAAGTAGGGCTGTACAGACATCTCATCGGGTAATTCCAAGTTAGAATAATGGCAGCACGTGCAGCAGGAACTCTCTTGTTCTTTAAAAAACCTGGTAAATAACAAATGTCACAAATAAGACATGCATTATCATTACAAACTTTTTCAATAAAATAAATTCATGAAAAATACATCTGAAGTAGTATTTAAATGGTGTTAAGTCTGCTAAAATGATTTTCTCCTGAGCTGATGCTAAGGCTTAACAAGGGATAAAAGAAATACTCTGATTGGCTCATGAAATACTAGTTAAGGATGTGGAGTGGTTGCTATGTGATGTTATAAATAATTAGCATACCTTATTTCAGATAGAGCCATGGCCCAGATTTATGCCTGCACAATGGCTCAGCAAACTAGAGGGCTAGACTGCTCGTGTAAGATCCGCACTGAGAAAAGAGGTTTATTATTCTTAGGCAGTTTGAGAATGGCATCTGGGGTCTTAGGAAATTTATACGTGCCACGAAGAGCAGTGAAGCATCTGTTCATTAAAACATGAACGGCACAGGCAGACAAGTGCTGCTACAGGGTGAAATACAGAGAGGTTATTTGACAATGACAGCTACATCTACACTGGTGATGCTCTCCTCTCTCTCAGCGTATCATAACATAATTAGGAAAAATAAACTATCAGAATATGGGAGGACATTGGGTATTTGAAAATAGCCACGGTAAACAGAAGGACTCAAAAAGCCAGTGCTGGTTTATGAGAGAGTTTGGGCAGACAAGTGGAAATATCAACACAAGAAGAGGCTCCATTTATTGTATAAAGGTATGCGATGTGTGGATAGTGCTCATACATTGAGAGAACACGCACGCTTTCTCTGTTAAACACGTTATGTCTGGGAGAGAAGGGCATTCCTCTAGAGAGGGGAAAAAAACTGAACAAAGGTTGGATTTCTTTTTTTAAACTATAATTTTCTCTATGTTTTGAGAAGTGGAGTGGGAAAAACAAGGCTCTCCTTTTTCTAATCCCCAACTTGAGAAATGCACATGTCCATGGCCAGTGGAAAAAAGAGGCAGCAAGAGACGGTGTGCTAAGTTGCCCGAGGCTTCTTGTGAGCAGTCTGCAGCAGCAGAGCCTGTTGAATTATTTTTGATGCACGGTTCTGTCTAGCAAGAATAGCACAACACAGCACAGCACCATACTCCCAAGAAACCCAAGGGATGCCACCAGTAAATTATCATTTTCGCCATGCAATCACATTTTTATTAAACATATTGATAGAATCACTGGAAAACACACTTGCAATCTATGCAGCCTTTCCAATACACAGTTATATAGAAAACGACCTAGAAAAAAAAAAACACCAAAATAAATTCAACTAGAATTACAATTGTGAACTTTGCCTTCTTTGCATCCTATCCCTTACAACTTTTATCACTATTTTCAAAATCTGCAGTGCATACTGAAAATAAACTCCTTGCAAGCTAAACCACAAATCAGGACAGAGAGATAGTATTTACAAAATATACTTGCAGCAATCTTTTCCAAAGCACAATTATCAAATGTCATACAGAATTGTTTACTTCAAACATAGCTGTAGATTTGGAACTACATTTTAAAACCTCAAAACTGAGTGCCTGTTGCAGCAAAAGTCAGTGCAACCTTTAAGGCTTTGAGTTAACTCTTGCTTTGTAACTTAAAAGCAAAAAAATTCAATACATAGGATCATAGAATGGTTTGGGTTAGAAGGGACCTTTAACATCACCTAGTTCCAACCCCCCTGCTATAGGCAGGGACACCTCCCACTAGACCAGGTTGCTCAAAGCCCCATCCATCCTGGCCTCGAACAGTGGAAGCCTGAACACTTCCAGAGTGCATCCACAACCACGCTGGGTTATGATCATGGTTATGATTAGGCTGCCTAGATGAAGCAGACACATCAGTAGTTTTATTACTGAAGAACTTTTAATTATCACTTTTGCGGCATTAAAAGAAGTACAATAAAGAATTTTCCAAGCTAGTTCAGAGAACTGTGAACTGAGGGACAGAACGGACAAAAGTCAATGGTTCCCCAAATCTTTTAGTCATAGAGAGTTGCCAAGTTAAAAATAAAAAATTTAAAAAATTGAAGATCTTCAAGACAGAACTGCATCCAAGATGACTCTGAAAGTTCCTGCATGCCAGGCTGACAGCCTCCTCTCAGCTTAAATATAACACCCCCCACTGAGGCAGACACATCATCATCATTGAACTCTAGCACTTGTATCAGACCCCATCAGATTTAAGAGTTTGTCCCACAAGCAGGATGTGGGAAACCCACTCTTTTAAAGAGAATGCTTTACACAGAGACCTCTGTGAGGTCAGCCCCATGGAGATTGAAGGATGGCACTTGTAACAGCTGAATGAAGTTAACAGAGCTCTTAAAGCCAGATCGAAAGCCATGAGGTGGAATTAGTCTGTTCTGGCTCCAGCATATGCTTTTGCTCTCTGTAAGCAATAAAGAAATCCTAACCTCTCCTGATGATGATGATAAAGAAGGTGTTTAGTGATAAAAGCAACAAATAGTCTTAATCTGATATCAGTTAAAAAACAAACAAACAAACACAATTTGCTGTTTAGTATCTCAAGACATTGCTTTAATATTTACGTAAATTGGCCCTGAAAAATGCATCTCACATGAATGGCCCCATCAAATGGAACTTCACTCTCTGCACATACAAGAAAAAAGAACAGAAAAAGTTTTAAGATTAGAACCCAAAAGCCTCCTTTTACTTCTGGGTAGCATCTCATGATTAATCAATATTCTCATCCAGGAGAGTTAAGATAAACAGACTATTAAATACTGAAACTCCATCTTCTAAGGAAGCCAAACAGACAAGCGTCTTTCAGGTAGTGAGAGGGGTTTCTTTAACTACCCTTTTACAGGCATGAGCTCTTCCGACCAATGATTTATTCATGCACAGTTACCTGGGAAGCAGGTTGTTAGGTGCTCCATTAGTGCTTCTTGTGTGACTTGTTTACGGGCAGAGTTCATTGCTGAGATGGCCAGGCAAAGGATTTCCCCAAGTGGAATAAACTGTGACTGACTGATGGGAGACATGCTGATTGGTGATACATCACCTGCAAAAAGACAACAGATGTGCAATGAAGTGTTCTGTATAAAAGTGCTGCTCATAGAACAACGATGATGAGACACAATTGGAAATGATGCACACAGCTATGTAGTCTTTGTACTCTGCAGAACGAGAACCATTCCACTTATTTCAACCAAAACGCTTATTTCAAAACTTGGACACAGTGAACTTTGGATGAGGGGAGATACAGTGCAGATACAGTTTCTCAAAGGGTGCAACAGATAGAAAAATGCCTACAAAGTGGCATTTTTAAGGTTGCAAAACCATATATTTGAACATCCTACTAGGTAAATCCGTAAACAAAAGAGTTACGTGCATTTTTCTGGATGCAGAGATTTCACAAGCTATTCACTGGTTAGCGGTATGGATCACTTACCACTTCTACTTGATAGAATATTTCTATTATATATTCTAGTGACAGATCACAAAAATATGTTGATGTGTTAATATGATTTCCACTCAGCTGGTGAAGTGGAACGCACTCTTTAAAGGCACAAAAGTATCAAACACCTAAAGATTGATACTTTCAATAAATCTGTGTTAGATCTACATGCCTAATGCCTTTGTAAAGACCATATATTTTTTAGGAGGTTTTATGGGTCAAGGATGGCCTGAAAATAAGCTTTGTGGTAACTTCAGCCAAACAGTTTTTTCTCATGTCATTTTTAAACATAGTTCTCTAGCTCATACTTAAAAGATCACTGAAAAATCTTTAAAGCAAAAGTTACCGGAGAAATAATAATCCGATAATAGTAGCAAGACTGCACAAATACACTTACAGATACGCATTTTTACATACTTTATATAAATATAGAATTGATCTTACATGCTGCTCCATACCTCCTCTTGAAGGGATAACAGTTCCCTGATGATCTCAAATATGGTGGAGAAACAGACTAAGAGATTTCCTTTGACAGTGGAAAATAAATAATATTCAAACTTTTCTCTGTAATTCTGAGGATCTGGTATGTGCCCTATGAATTCTGTATTCCTATTAGACAGGAATAGCTGCCCCCGAAACTGATTATCAAAAAGCATTTAGTCTTGTATTACAATCATTACTTTGTTAAAAAAAGGAACTGAAGAACTAGTGAGAGTAGCAAATTGCGTAACTGTTTCAGTGAGACATACCAGCAATGTTTTTCAATACACCAGCTGTACAATCTGTTGTACAACAGTGATACACATTACCCAAGACACAATAATGATTTTAAATACACATTGGCGCTATGCTGCCTCCTGACTGCTGCTGCTTAATCAAGCCTGACCACATCATTGGGACAATTCCATCACAGCAGTTTTCCTCCAGCTTCAACACAGTGCACCTTAAGACCCTCCTCTCGAGTGATGACAGAGTGATGACCTTAACGTATAATCTGTTCTGGATGTTTTCATCTATATGTGCCCGAGAAGTTCCTGCCAGAAGCGCTCTCTGCATGCAAGCAGTATCAATCAGAGAGGTTGTAGACAGTTTACAGGGAAATGTGATGAGGTGCAATTCCACGCGACTCAGGAACAAATCCCGTTTGTCCCTTCATCATTGGAGAATGGACAAAGAACATCACAGTTATTAATTACTGCTTACTGATAACTAAGCCTGCTATCAGATGAAATTTGTTCATCCCTGTTACCAAGACACACCAAGTCACCACTGCACTTTGTCTAGGGGAATGGTTCCTTTAATGGTTAATTCCATGTCTAAAAAGAGTCAGAGTTATGCTAGGAATCATGCAGATCGAGGTTGGTAATTTCAGAAGCTACTGCCTGTCATCTGCAGAGGATAGGTGCCACAGGTGCCCTTGTAAGCACACCTGTGCTGGGAGCATCCTGGCCCTCTCCCGAGACAGCACCGTGCCTGCAGGGCACACCTTTGGGATCACCCTGTTGGGGCTTGTTACCTTAAACCTGGCTGAACGAGAGTTACGCAACAGTAAAGTTTATCTGGATTTTAGTGACCTTGCACTGTGCACAATTTCCCTTTTCAAAGCAGGCCTCCAGCACGGGATTACTTTTCTAGCTTAGCATGCAGAAAACATTCAGTCAGCTCGATTTGACCACTGCCAGTTGGCTCCTCCCTGTCAACAGCAACAAGCTAAAAGTTTCCACCGAAACGTGAACTATTTCTATTTCCCATACCTCACTGATATAAAACACACGTTCCCTATCAGGTCCTTAGCACTAACACAACTTCTAGCAGAGCATGCTATCACTAGCTAACAAACATTTCAATAACGAGAAATAAGATGACAACTGCACATAAAACCATAACTTAAATACCTTTAAATGGAATGAAAATGGTCAACAAGTATTTGTTTATGTGAGAGCCTTCCTTTCTGTTTTGTAAAGGACTATCACTAGTCAAGGCTTACACTGTTCCACGAAACAGTTTTCAACCTTCTTTATGATGAGACAGCTCTTGCTTCACCTCAGTTGTGTCCAAATTAACTCTGCAGCCCTCTATCAGTAATGGTCTGGTGGAGCTAATTAGTGACTCCGGGTTTATAAACGCTGACACACATCAGTAACACCTGCAGTAGACCTAGTGATAGAAAGCCAAAAGCCCCTCACTCAGGGAGGCTCTAATTTGCCAAGTTTCATCTTAAATACCCCGCGGCTCTGGGAAATTACAAGCACTCTGCAGTTATAGTTAAGTAAACAAACTTCTCTGATGCACAACAACACAACATTTCCTTGTATTTATGATTCAATATATTAACATCAATTACGTGTATAAATACTGTCTAGCTTTCTGAACAGAAGTTTGACTACAACTTTTTTAGGAAAGATCTGTTTAAAAAAAAAAAAAATCAAATCTGCTTTTTCTACTTCTTTTCTTTTGGAAGACCACATCACTTACACAAACCATCCAGCATATGGCTCCTGTTAGCTCTGGCTGATGCATGTCTCAAGCAGCTTTCTTTTGAAACCAAATTACTATCCTTGACTTTCATATGTTTATGTTCCCAATTAAATGAAAACTGAAGCTCAAAAAGCAGTTTTCACCAGCTGACTGCAAACTTTGTTTAAATACTATCTATATATTTATATGTATACATATATAGTTTCAGCTCTGTTTCTGCAGTATCTTTCCAATGATCTCTTTAAATAAATTTTTTTAAAAGTTTTTCTACGCTTTTTAAGTGGTACCTCATTTTAAAAAGTGCCTAAGCATATAACAAACAATAAATGGGAGCTGTCCTCATTTATGCCTTAGGGGGATTTATAGTGCTACCCTGTGGGAAAACAATAATTCCTGTTACTTAGAACAAGAGATTAAGTAGCAAATAAAATAAACACTTAGCTCCTACATAGGACGTTTCTTCAATGGATTTCAAAACACTCAGAAAAACAGAGTAACCATAGCTATCTTCAACATACAGACCAGAAAGTGATAGTCTGCAACTGAGCTGGCAAAGAAAATTCACCTCTCCCTAAACCATATGAACCAGAGCCTTTCCTGTGCCAGTTTACCTACTGCCTCTGCTCCCTGAAAGTCTGGGTATCACCATCCTGGCAGAAAGTGAGCTAGACTGTATTTCTCACCATCTATCAGTAATTAAACTACCAATTACATACAGATAACAGAATTTTTATTAGCGATTCTGCTGCTGGAAAGAAGTGATTTGGAAGTCAAACTCCCTGTCTCGTGAAGTTTGCATGAGGACTGTTTGAAAAATCACCTCTTGACTTATAAATGGAACTGATTCAGTACGGCCTTTCAAAAGGAAAATTCACAAAATTACAATGCAAGCCACATTTTATTAGAATTTATATAGACTCCTTCCTTGAAACAGTGAAGAAACCCTCCAATTACACTATGCAACCTGTGAAATACAGAAAGCCAAAGCTTGGCCATCCTGCCTCTCAACACCTCTGTAGCCTTTTGCCTCCTATGGCTCAAAACAAGCTCTAAACATGATTTTTGGCCTGGTTTCCATGGGAAATGAAGCTTGCACAAACACAGTCTGGGTAGGTGCATGTGCCAGAGAGGTTGAGACTCAGTAGACAACAGACTCTACAACAGTGAACATTTGCTACATGTGCTCCAACTGCTCAGAGCGTGGGGCAAAGCCACGTCCTGCCAGACACAAAAGAACCTAGTCAGAAAACACACATCAGGTCACTACTGCTGCTGTTTACAGAGCTTCAAAATTAATCAGAAAAGCATCAAACAACTAGAGTACTTCATGGCACCTCATGGCCATAGCCGCAGTTTCAAGAAAAATTCCCTACAGACATTTTCTTGGTAACAACACGTTTACATCAACAATCAACCACAGTTTCACTCCAGGAAGAACTAGAGAAAGTTGCTCTTCAGTCACAAGAGAAGTAACAAAAACAAAACAACCAGTAAGGGACAGAAAAAAGGCTCTTCAACCTAGAATATTTTCACTTTTTTTTCCCCTAATAATACTGAAAGTGAAAAGTCTCTTTTAGGACAAGCACATTTTCAAGTTGACTTACAGAAATGACAGATGCCCCACAAGTCACATACCTGGCCTGGGTTGCACATTACTCCCTTTTCACCCAAACCTCAACATAACTGAATCACTCTAATCACAGAATACTTGCGAAGATGTGGCAAACAAAACTTTTCATATGTGAACTCACAATGATGATATACAATTGCCATTTTAAGCCAGATAATGCTTTCATCTGATTAAACAACACAAGGGAGCAGAAGGATGTGCAGATTTCTGTATTACCCAGATTACCCTGAAATGCCTTGGATCTGCACTAGCACATCGCAAGAACACATTTTACTAACCAAATCTGAAATAAATAAAATTAGAAATTACATTACACTGTTCTCAGCCACAGCTAAGTCCTCATTTAAAACCACATTTTTGGAGTATTTTCTGGATAAAGCAGCAAGCTGTATTTACTAGATGGTTACGCATATCAGAGGATTGATTTTCAAATAGAAAAGTTAAGGATTCTGCCATTTATTCACATTTAAGAGCAGGTTAAAGAAAGGCATGTCAAGTGCAGTAGCAAACATTCTCTAAACAGGAAGCTCATTCTGCACCTCCAAAACGCATGCACATCAAAATAACCTTCTCTTGCAGATACAGATAGACTTCAAGAATGCAACCTGGCAGTGTGACCAGTACCACTTTAACCAGCTTGAAGAAAACAAAGCAACCCTAACAGTAAGCAACCACATGACAAATACTTGCCTCTGAACAAAGTTCTAGTCCTCTACCAGTTATGAACTGCACTTCAATCATGTAAATTTATCCTTTCACTCAGTCAGACCCAGCTAAAAGCACGATCTGCAGGTTCATCAAGTGGCACACTGTGTTCGGAAAGAGGTGCTAAAATACCCACTGTCTCCAGACTTGTCTTACATACATTCCTCCTGAGTGTTTCCTGAAATGTAAATTTCCTTTTCTTGGTTCATGTCCAGTGGTCAGCTGCCTCCTGATCCAAAGTGATATATATCCCAGCACGTGTTATGACTATAATCATAAAAAGTTTCTGCTGGAGCACGGAACTTTCCCAGAGAGGATTCAGTTGAGACTTTTTGAGGTATTGCTTATCCTGGGATGAAGGAAGGTAGGACTGCTGTTTTTTTTTAATATATTGTGTGCTTTAGAATGTGTTTACACAAATCGTAATTTTCAAGTGCACCTCTTAGTAAATGTCCATGTCTATATTCCCGGCACACAATATGTTAAAAAAGGGGGGACTTACCTGAACCCCTATGATCTGGTTTCATGCTCCAGTACAGTATTCCAGAGTATCTGTGATGTAAGAACACCGTGCATATTGGGGCTTTATATCACTGTGGAAGCTGGCAGTAGCAGAGATCAGTGCCACAGGACCTGAAAGAAGAAAAACAAAGCACGTTTTTAGGCAGCAATATGCCAAACACCCACCTCTTCAAGCAGGAAGTAGAGGCTTCCAGAAAATAAAAGAGAATGCAGTATCTGTGCAGCTCCACCGGAGGGAATGCCATTTCGCACTTAATTCTCACATAAGCACAAGAAATAAATGGTTAAGAAATGAAGGGGAGGAGGAAGCAGAGAATCTAAAGGGCCCTACAAATACAACTCCCACACGGTGTTTTGAAAACATCTCTCTCCTTTTTGCCCCATTTCCACGGCACAGCTGGAATCCCGCTCTGACACCACCCCGTTTCGAAGGCACTCACAGTCTTAGCAAAGCACCTCTCCACTGCAGTGCCTCAGGATTCTGCAGTGTCACTCCTCTTCTGCCTGGCTCTCTGCAAAGTGAAGTCATAGGAATGGATCAGCCAACCTGACTTCTCACTACCCTGCCCAGAATCCTTTGTGAACTGAAATGAGTCATCGCTCTGAAAAAATCCACCGCGCAATGTTCCAGGTTTCTCCCTACGTCTCCGTTGGCTTCTTTGTCTTTGAAACGAAGTGCCTCTGCTTCTGGAACCGTGCCCAGCTGCACTGTACAGGATAACAAGCCAGCCTCCTCGTTAAGTGGACGAAAAAGCTATTTACATGCATTAGCAAAGACAAGTTAAAGCTTTAACCCTCCGGTCAAGATAAAAAACGTACCCCCAACATCTCTTGCTGATTTAACATGCACACACACACTCCCACAACACACAAAACCACAAATGCTCAGATATACGCATACACACACCCGCACTTACACAGAGCTGTATTTTCCTGAATTATTCACTATTTGAACACGACACTAATTTTTATTCTATTCATTCAAAGAAAAGACTTACTCTCCTTTGTCAGTCCTGAAGAATGCTGCAGCCCTGCACGTAACAGACAGCATTACTCTACACTGGATCAAAGTTGCGCTGCTGCAACTGTTTATCAAAAAATTAAAAGCAGTGGACAAGTTCTTGCAAGCTCGTTTTTCATCATTCCATTCACCGTTTGGGCTCACAACAAAGTGAGCCCTGAAACCCTGCCAGGCAGAAAACGTCAAACCGCTCCAAGTGCCGAGAGCCAGCGGAGCTGCCTCAGCTTCTGCTGCTCCTGACAAAGAAAGTAATGCTCAGAACGAGGTCACTGTGTCACCATCTCGCTCCCAGTGTTAGGTTTTCCATTGCTTGCTGAGGCTATGCTAAGCTGGAGCATTGGGAAAACACAGAAGAGGAAGGAACAGCATGTGATGAGGGACAGATGCAGCTTGGGAGGAACATTTTGAGTTATTTGGGAATTTTTAGAGAAACAAACATTTAAAATTGTCCTTACTGCAAAAGAGCTATTTCTAGTGGTGATGCATCAAAATGAGAAGACCACGCAGGCAGAAACAGGAGCAAACAAAACAAGGAGTGCTGCCATGGGGCTCTCCTTTAAAGGCTCCTGTATTCTAAGCACTCTGAAGCAGCTTGAAGTGTAGCAGGCACATAACCTTTACATTCCTGAAGCGCAGCACTTGAGGACCCACCCATGCTGGGTCGGAACAAGCAGGCACCTGGCTTCCCCCCCGAAGCGAGCACTCTGCCGCCAGCCCGGCCTTCTGATGATCCCGGTGGTGAAAGAGTCCGGCCCAGCCTGAAATAGCTCTGCGAGTTTCCAGAGGACAGTACAGATCTGGGTTGCTCCACTAACAGATCGCTTTTGTTCGCAGCTCTGTGCCAACTGCTACACAGCAAAGCCATAGTATAACCAAGCTGATTTACAAGTACAAGGCACATAGCTACACCTGCACTCACATAGCAGCCAGGATCTCAACATTAAAAGCTGAGAGTATGCTATAAGCCATCAGCTGCTATGTTCATTCCAGGAAATCTTCCTTCAACTTCACAGGAGCTTTGCCTTCCCCAGGGCTGCAGGATCAGCCACAAAGCCTCCAATGAGTCCAACTTGGCACTCCCAACGTTTAGATCCCCCAGGATCACCCCATGGAAACTCAGCTTGTTTGTCTGCTGAGCCCACACCCACGGCACTGCAACAAAACTCATTCCAAGAAGAAACACTTCTGTAGGCTTAAAAGTGAATTACAACATGCATGAAAAAACAGGAGCAGCTTCAGGGGATGCCGAAGGTGGAAGGCTAACCATTGCCCATCAACACTCAGAAGCTGGAGCCCGTAGATGAAGAGGCCACGGCTACCCATCACAGGCCATCTGCCACGACCACCACTTCCACCAGAAGCAGCCTCACTGAGCAGCCTGGGGAAAATGGTCCACCAGTGGCGTGGCTCCAGAAGAAAATGGACCAAGGAAATCAGAAAGACACAAATGCATGCTTGTGTTTCTTAAGGAAATCTCTACGTACTGGAGATTTGGAAATATTAGTGTCCCACTAAGAGCAACGCGTTGGCGGTGAGCCGAGAAGCATCCTTTGCCTTACCTGCACAAATCTGCTGTTTGTTTCAGAAAGCGCAAGAGGGAACTCAATCAGGATATTAAATTCAGCAATACCACAACAAGTGACACTCATCTGGTTTTGTGCTAATGTTGTCCATGAGCCTACTCCTTTCCCCCCGACGCTGCTCACACTCCAATGTACATGCAGAGAGCATACCTTCCCTCCTTCAGACCTCATTTTCCTGGCTTTCAGAAGCACATTCTTTTAGGGTTCTCATGTGCCTGTCCCTCCTGTTTTGTTAATCTTTCTAACTTACTGTTCTTCAAAAACCCACAACCAGAATCCTGCACCATATTCCAGCGCTCCTGCCAACCTCTCACCCGCATCACACACATACAAGGAAATTTACATTTCCAGGTGGTGGAAACCCTGCTTTATATGTACCAAGAATGAAAGTTGCTTTTTTTCCCACTGCTGTACTACACTGGCAGTCAGCTGTCACAGGCCCCACAAATGACCGCTTGCAGGTATCTATTTATGCTGTTTCAAACTGCTGAGTTGGAGGCAAGCAGTCCAAGCTTTGGCTCCCAGGACTGCGATCTTGCCCCCTGACACTTCATCACTCACTCAGTGGATGTGGAACTCTGTCTATCCAAGTCTTCTAATTTAAGCACCTCCACTTTGCTAAAGTCACAGAAACTAAAACGAAAAACAAGTGACACTTCATGCCTTCCCTACACAGGATAAAACCAGGACCCAGCACAACACTTGCTAAGTTACTTGCTACTATCCAGTAAACAGTCTGAATGAGCCAATCATTCTTAACAGAAGAAACAGAACAACCCACAAAACCGCCCCCCAAGAAAGCCTAGTGGCTGAAACAATTGTATTTTCAGAAAATCACCCTCACAAGAAAGTACATAACATTCTAAATCATGGGAAGAATTCTCTAAGTTAGATTTTATAGCCAGGACTGTGGGATGGGACAAGATTAAAGAGCAGCAGTGTATTGTTTTATTTTCTTGCATAGAAACCTGCTACTATTAAATTATTTGAATTAATACTAAAGTTACAATGATACTAACCTAAAAATAAATAAATAGATGGATGGACAGATGGATAAAGCTTGCCTATTTTCTGGCAGCACACAGTTTAAATGCAAGGAAAGACAGAAGCACAAAAAAGGACCTGACATTTGGCAAGTCAGCATGAGTACACGAGAAACAAAAGAAGAGAAAACCAACAACGATAAACCTAGATGTTTTCTTTTAGGGCAGGAATCTTATAGAAGATCCCTTTGCCAACACTCCTGCAAGCACAGAACGTGGATGCTGGAGCACAACAACCAGCTGCCTTAGCCCCTCACTGCTCCCTATCGACTTCAGTGCAGCCAGCACAGTATCAGTGTGGCTGGGAATGCTGCAGCACACACACACAGCCAGTCAGCAGCTGAAACTCTTGGAAGGTGAAAGGATGATTAGCAACACAAGCCAACTACACGGTGCACCTCCGCTTATTTGTATTGATTGCTGTAACTGTGGCAGGATTTTCATCCCAAAGATGACGCTGAGGTGGTTACAGCTTCACAAACAAATAGTGATGACTGGCAGATAACTTCAGGTTAAAGTAAGAGTCTGCAAGACTGAACCAAGTCCCATGGTACTGCAGCAGCCTTTAAAAGCCCAGTTTTTTTCCTGGCTAGGAGAGAACTGATGAAAAGGCCAGGGATGGAATCAATTAAAATAGTGCCAAAGTGGTTTTAAAAAGAAAAGGTTAGACACTCCAAAGACCTAGCAGTTTAGAGTTCACTGGGTCATTTCCAACTAGTGTAACTATCAGCAAACACAGACACCAAAACCTACCTCCCCAAATAAACGGCATACCTGGGACCGGAGGTTCCCCCAGTTAAACAATTCACTAGATTAAACGCATTTCCCCCTGTCCATTTCACATGGTTTTTGCTTCATTTTATTGAATAGTCATTATATTACAGTAAACCAAAACCTCCAACGGGTGTTTCACTATTACAAGAGTAACACCTTCCTGCATGCTACTCTTTTTTATTTAAGCAAAATTTCAAGAATCTGAAAATCTCCCTGTCCGTGAGACAAAAAACTGAACAAGCTATTTCAAACATGGATGGAATTATCAACTTCACAGGCATCCATCTCTTGTGTGAATTCTTACACATTTCCTAATTCACACACTTTGAATTACCATCACTCTTACCACCAGTTCCACCAGTTTGATGCCAGCAACACGCAGACCACACTCCTGAAGCAGCAGGAACTCAAGGTATTACAGCATGCCTTCCACAATATTGCTGACGTCACTGTTTTGCCAAATGGCTCAGCTGTTCCACTCAGCTGCTGCCAGTCCCTTCTGAGGCCCTCGTTAGCCACCTTAATGAACCTGAGCAACTGTGACCGGACAAACTGAGTTACCACTTTCTGATTCAGCCCACCCTTCAGATTTCTAATGCAACTATTACAAACAAAACACTCGCTGCACATAGTGCAGTTAACCCTTTCCTGGGATGAGAACTGGATGTTCCTCTTTTTTCTCCTCTGTACTCTAAGTGGAGCTCAACAATCATAGAGTCATAGAATCCTCAGAGTTGGAAGGGATCTCTAAAGGTCATCTAGTCCACCTCCCCTGCAACAAACAGGGACATCCACAGCTAGATCAAGTTGCTCAGAGCCTGGTCCAGCCTGGCCTTGAAAGTCTCCAGAGATGGGGCATCCTGGTGCTCCCCAAGTGTTGCTATGACCCAGTTTTCTGAAAGACGAAAGCACATAAAAATAGTTGTGTCTTTGCCCCCTTACGGAGAAAACTAAAGTAGGATATAAGACTGGGTTCATCAGATGAGCTCGGGAGCTGCTGATGGTCTCAAGTGACACTGAACTAAATCAAAAGGCTACCAAAAGAAAGATGAATAATTTCTTGAACAAGTTCAGTAAATGTCCACATAAAGATCTGAGACTATAACATAGGGGATGTGTAAATCCAAACTCTGGATAAGTACATTTTGTGGCATGGTTAAGAGAACATGCCACACTAACCAGCTTTCACTTACCAGGGCTGAAGGCAGCCTTAGAAGAAGGTTTTGAAAACTGTGCTATTTCTTCTGTTTGGTACCTAGAAATTTTAGCCTTAGAGCTAATGTACAGGCTGCATAAAGAAAAGCCCAGGCTGTGAAGATTGAAACATGATCAGTGGCAGATTGCAGGGCAAAACAAGGAACAACAGACGTAAAGAAAAACACAAGAAAGGTTAAAAGGAAATGCAAGGAAAGAGATGAATATTGTTTGACTCCTAAAGCAGGCAATGCAGCAGATGTGATGCTAATGATGAAAGAAGACTTGCTAAAAGAACCCAAATGCTTAGCGGGGCTGAACGGAAGCAGGAATAACAACCAAATGGTGAGAAATAAACTTTCCAGCTGTACGAAGGCTGGGAAAATCCAAGGGTCTACAGGATTGTTGGAATAAGCAAAGTGGGAACGGCTGTGTGTTTTGGTGAAGAGAGAAGTGAACAAAGGGACAGTTGTTTTCTGCAAGCCAATCTGCATGTGCTCTGCATCCACCAGGCGCTTGCCTTTGTTTTGTTTTCCAGGCTGACCTTCACCCTGTGCCACAAAGGACTCAATGAAAGCCTCCATTCCCAGCCCCAATTAAAAGCCTGAGAGAACGAACACATCTTGCTGTCTGCCCAGAGCTGAAGCCCAATTGCCAGTGCCGCAGCATCCTCCCAAGCTCGTGCTCTGACGGAGGGAGTCTGCATCCTTCAGTGACTGCAGATGGGCTCTGTCACTCTTTGGAGCTGGTACAGTTCCTAAAAAGAAGCATGCAGGTCGTTCTTCAATGGGTTGCTCCTAAGCTTTTATAATGCAGGAGCAAAGCCAGTGGGAGGAAGGATGGGAGTTTAAGGGGACAATGAAGAAAGCAGACAGTACATTAGTGTGCGTGTTAATAAGGTACATATGCAGTACCACTCCACTGAGGAAGCAAGCAGTTTGGGCAGTCTGAACCAAAACATATGAAAGCAGTTAAACATGTCACCACCAATACTGTTTTTAGAAGTTTACTGCTGCTTTATGAGAACCTCTTCAAAACACACATGCACAAGTAGTTTCTAGAAAGAAGGTGTAATCCACCAGGACTTGAAAATGCATGGCTTCCCAAAGTGTGTCTTGTATGCCATGTGTGGTCTGCCAAGCCTCTGCAGGAGGATTGCTTAACTTGTGGTATTGTATTTTAATTGTGGTACGACATTTAACTGAGATGTTGCACTGCAGATTTATTATGCAGCATCTGGTTTCATCTCATCCCTGACCCCAGTTTGGGGAATCTCTGGGTACAGGGATGAGATGAAAACTGACCGCAAAGCTTTCGTCTGAAAGAATAATTCACCACCAGAATTACTACCATATAATTATACCTATGTAAATCCACACTTACTCTGGAATGAGTGCATTTTTAGCCTGATTTAGGTTATACATCTTCCAAATATTACACCAATAATTGCAGTTGTATGCATATAATCCTGCTAAACTCCTCTGCAGGAACTAACTTTCCTATGACACATTAAAAAAAAAGTGAAGATGAATAATGAAATCAATTGTAATTAACAGTCAAAACAGAATACAAATTTAAATAGAGGTGGGAATGTGTCTTCCTGTTGTTCAAAAATACCCCTCCCAATGTATCAAAAAAATAAACGTTTAAAAGAAAGGAATTACTCTTTTTATTTAATAATTTTTTTTTCCTAGGTTCTGGTAACTTCACTCTTGGAGACAGAAAACCACTGACATTTAAATTACAAATTCTATTTCTCTAAAAACTTCCTGTTATGGTCAAAGGCAGAGATATTAAAAGAGCCAAGTTTGGTTCCTACTGCCATATGTTGTTTCTAATAGTCACAGCTTGTGTTTCAAAACTGATGTAGATTTGTACTTCCCTTCATCTCCATTGAGTGCTGCTGTACCCTCGGTATTTCTGAAAATAAGGATAGTCATGGAGGAGCCTAATTTTAGGCACTCGTTCCTGCAATCTGGCAATAAAAGCTCAGACCTGAATGTGAACAGAATCCATGCATGCAAGTTACTTAGTAATATCTGAAAGTCTCAGGCCTAATGTCTGAAGTTACGCATCTCCTTCATATTTTATTTTTATAATTAAGAGCCTAAGAGTCTACGTAATGGCATGAAAGTTTTACTAATGTGTCTTTCATCTCGTACCTAAGAAACTTCTGTCAAGGGTGTTTCCAAGAAATGCTTTAGTTTTGACAAAGTTATATTCTTCATATGAAGAAGAGGGATGGTAACAAGAAGTTCTTGGTTTTAGATGAAATAACTCCACTATTCAGTGTCATTTCCTCCTGATATCTTTGGAGATCAAGTATGAGAAAGCTTTGTGTAACTTCCCAGTGACATTTTCCTGCTGTTAACACAAGACCTTTCAAGGGTAGGAACAACCTTGCCAAAAATAATCACCGTGAATTTGCCCCTGACGTGCAGCCTCTGACTGTCATTCATCACCTATGCAGACAGGTATGATGCATGCGTTTGTCAGACAGCACTCCTTGGGAAGCACTAGCAGAACACCAAAAATACACAAGCACAGAGAGCTGGACAACTCCTTCCAACAGCAGTGAAGTCACAGTATAGGCCCTGTGATATCACGGCATTCTCCGTAGCAACAGCCTATGAGGTCACAAATAACAGATTATCACTTTGCTGCAGGATTAAGGGAAATAAGAGGCTGGTCAGTCAGGAAGATGGGTTTTACTTCAAATAAAGGGAATTAGGAGAATGCTGAAAATAAATGGGCTGTAAATTGTCTTTGTTCGACAAGTTCCCTTTCTTAGCTGGTACTGTAAAATAAGATACTGCTTTCTTTGACAGCTCCGAAGGAACTGAGTGAACTGGAGGCTGTTTTTTGACTTATTACACAGCAGATGAATCCCGAAACAACTTTTGTCTCTCTTCACTCATCAGTTGTGTGGTTTTGCAAGTGCAGACAGACCCCTCTCTTCCCGCTTTCTGCTAGCTACTTTCTTCACAGGTGTTCAAAGCGGGTGCTAAAAAAAAAGCACACACACGCACACACACACACAAACAAAACAAAACAAAACAAAAAAACAGAAAAGGAACAAGAAGCCTGAACACATCTTACATCAGTGCATCTTATTGCTAAGGCAAGGATCTGGGAAGATAACCCAAACTGGGATTCTATCTTCTGAAAAAAGATTGAAAACAGTACACATTTTAAGCTACGGTGCTTTAAGTATGTGTTTAAAATGCAAGAAGCGGTGATTATTTAGAAGAAGCTTCCCCAGAGAAAATGCTTAGAGTCATAGGAATCATTCTCACAAGAATTACTGTAAAAATAAAATACTTGTACCAGCAACTTCTTTACACTCTTAGTGAGTCATTTTTTTTCCAACAAAGAGGGCTTACTCTCCTGTAAATACCATCTTTGAAAGTTTTGTGACAAGCAGGGAAAGGGAGGTGATCCTGCCCCTCTGCTGTGTGCTGTGAGACCTCACCTGGAGCACTGCGTTCAGATGGGGAGTCCTCAGTACAGGAGAGATGTGGACCTGTTGGAGTGCATCCAAAACAGGGCCACAAAAATGACCCAAGGGATGGAACACCTCCCTGCGAGGACAGGCTGAGAGAACTGGGGCTGTGCGGCCTAGAGAAGAGAAGGCTGTGGGGAGACCAGAGAGCGGTGGTGAGGCACTGGCACAGATAGCCCAGAGAGGTGGTAGAAGCCTTGTCCCTGGACACAGCCAAGGTCAGGCTGGAGGGGCACTGAGCAACTGATGGAGCTTTAGATGTCTCTGTTCATGGCAGGAGAGTTGGACCAGATGGCCTTCAAGGGTCCCTTCCAAATCAAATGATTCTATGATTATTCACAGAGATCCTACACTCCATGCATGCTCGTACATGAAACCACTTTTCCCACATTTTTGTAGTAATTGCCCACTTTTCCAGACACTTGGCAACTCAGGCTGCCTATGTCTGCAAACTAACTGCATACAGACTCATCTCACATGTGCAAGAGGTCCAACACATCATGTGTGCTACCCGTGCTTAATTTATCCATCTGGGACTGTCCCAGATTTAAGATTAAAATCTAGCAAACCTAAAGCAGCCTGGTTTGTGATTTACAACAGGAGCTGTGATGCAACCATGAAGTAGTTTTACAGCATGAGAGCATCTTGCAGCTTCAGGAGAATTGTAAGGCCCTGTTCAGCTTATCCTGGCCCAGGGAGACTTCCAGCCCTGTGTGCCAGCAGCAATGTCAACTTACACGCTAGGAATGGTAGAAAATGGTGGGCAGCTTTGCAGCTGCTGATCAAGCTTTCACCTGCAGTCCTATCATAGAGTCTGGAAAACTCAGATCTCTATTTTGCAGTGGGACAAGTATAAGAATAAAAAAAAATAATAATAAACACTAATAAGAAATAACAGGCAGACCGATTATATGCTTCACAGTTTTAAATATGCTTTGAAATTCCGTACTGTGTTTCAGTACTGTGTTTTGCCCTCCAGCCCAGCAGTGAGGAACCCCGGCAGAGGTGCCTCCATGAGCCAGATGTACTCGCTTTGCCATTCAGCACTCGAGCTCTCCGGGGCTGCATTACAAACAGTGAGGCTGTGCCAGAACTAGGCTGGACCCCGCTGCTCCCTTTCAACCCGCAGTGAGAAACAGACGGCCGTTCCGCAGCCGCCTGCCGCCACAACCCGTGCCAACCCTGGGCGCCACCCGCGCTGCCGCAGCACGAAAGCGAGCACGCAGGCCCCGACGAGAAACCACCGCCGCCCGGCCCACCACTTCTGCAGCCGCTTCCCCCGCCGTCTCGCTCCGCCGCCAGCCCGGCATGCCCCGCGCGGGGCTCGGCAGCCCGTCCCCATGGCAACGCGTGGCCGCGGTCCGCCGGGCCCGGCCCGTCAGGAGTGCCCGCATTGAGCCCTGCCCTCAGCTGACAAGCAAAGCTTACCCACCAAGAAGCAACATCCACCTCGCTTGAAGAAACTAACCCTACCTTTGCACCAAACACATTCCCTGCATCTTTCAGCCACAACTAGGGCTGGCGTTTTGCCTCACACCCAAGGCCCCAGGCTTGCAGGCACCCCAGACCTGAGTCAGGTGGATCTCAAAACGTAAAAGACAATGAAGGTTTTTGTTGATTGAGTTCTTTGGGGCTGGGATGGTAAGATTTTGCTATTTGGGTTTTTCATTTTTTGGCTTTAAAAAAAAAACAACAACAAAAAACCACAAGGTGATAAAGCAGATCTCTATCCTGTTCTCTGTCATGGAGCCATCATTCCCATCTGAAGCACAGGCATGCCAGGCTCTTGGTGCTCCAAGAGGCAGCACAGCAGGAAAATCCCTTTGCACACCGCATGATGGGCCACATTCCGGAGACAAGGCAGGTCATGCCAGCCACGTGCTTCCAGAAATGAACCTGGGCAGCTGCGGCAAACAAATAGCCCACCCTTGCCCCCAGAAGACTGAACACTTTAAGTATTTTACATGACTTTTTAACCTAATGCTAATTCACGATTGGTCTTTAGGTTGAAGAATGCAAACAACAAAGTTATTCTTCTATGGCTGCTGTTAAGGAAGGCTCTACACCTGTACTAATATTTAGCCATTCTACTTGTCTAAAAATATGTCATCATCTAAATAGACAACTGGAAAAGGAATGGTTTTCGCACAAGGGTGAGATGACCAGCTACCTCTATCTTGAACAGATGCAGGAGTTTCTATGTCTCAAACACGCTTTGTAAAAACAGAGACCAGCAAACAAAACCCAAAGCTGTATGGCAAATCAGAAAGTTGCAACAACATCCTCAGTTGTTTTTACTTCTGCTTATAAAATGTTCACTATATAGGCTTTTAGGCAAGCAGGAGATTTTGTTTCCAGAGCCAAATCACAGGGTAGAAAAGGTGCTTTGCTGTGGATCCAGAGGATGAATGTGAACTTTGCTCTCAATGTGAATCAAAGGCTTTCTTTCAAGTGTAAATGGTCATCTGGGTTTTTTAGGGCTGGTCAATCTTATGGTCCGCTAGAATCAACAATCAACCACACAAGGCTGGTGGATATTTAGGAGAAAGCTAAAGCGGGGTTTATGTCAGAGTAACGTGGTGTTTAAGACATGGCTGATGCAAGCCCTAGTACAATACTGAAGGTCGGCAGTTTGCTGTGGTCAAGAATCAGCACAATGACCTCCTCCTCCTCCAGTGCTCAGACAAAAGGAGGGGAGCTGAAGAAGGGACAAGCATCCAATTAACCACTGATTCAGCCTGAAATTCAATGTTCTTCCCTTTATGATCTCACTCATCATTTGAATCACTTATGCAAGCTGCATAAACGCTTTTGTTCCAGTAGCTGACATGCAACCCATTACTGGAGTTGGCTAACTTGAAAGAAGTGATATTTTTCTGCTTGAGCAAGGGAAAGAAAAAATCAAGAAAGTAACATGGCAGGGTCATTACCAGCATTGAAAGGGAACTACCACCATTCAAGCTGGACTAAGAACTGCTGTGTGGCACCAGAAGTGCTAGGTAGGATCTCCCCTGCCCTGCAACTATACACTGAAAATGCCCACATAATTTTCTTGCCTACACGGATTTCCCACAGAATTGCTTTGGCACGCATTTGTTGTTAATATTTGAGGCCTTTAAATGTTGGCAGTCTTGTCCATCAACACAACTGGAACGCATCACTTTCTCTACAATTCAGGTATGAAGAAATGGTTCCTTACAGGGAGACATCAGCAGTCTAGCATTTTACAAGATCTGGAAGAAGGCATGTCCTGCCTCAAGGAGTTCACAGCCTACTTCAGACAGAGCCAACGTGTTTCAGATAGAATCTATGAGGCCATGCAAGCATGAGATCATTTCCTCCTTGTGATCTTTAGCTTTACATACTTATCAATTGCTCCTATTTAAGAAGTTCCTTTGCTCTTCATGATTTTATCAGTTTTGGTTTTTGGCCTTGGGACCAACCATAAACCTTTAGTTAATAAACATTTACATTTCCCTTTGTCCTCAAGTAGAGGAGGAGGAACCTGGCAAACAAGAGAGGACAAGATGAGTAGCGATAGCTTCCAGCAAAACTAGCAACTGCTCAACCAAATTGCACAATCCATAGTAGAAATGCCACAACTGTTAGCTTAAGGATAATAAACCTACAACTGAA
The DNA here is from genome assembly GCF_002078875.1 of Numida meleagris. Lineage (NCBI taxonomy): Eukaryota > Metazoa > Chordata > Aves > Galliformes > Numididae > Numida > Numida meleagris. The sequence continues at coordinate 44,847,461 of NC_034412.1, forward strand.
CTTCATAAGTTCTATTGGCACCTCTTGTTTGTATTCAAAGAAAATAATTAAATATGTGTTTACATATTTCTGAATATCTGAATGCAAAAGATTCCTCAGCTTTCTGCATATGCTTTCTGTTAGAAATGATTTAACTACTACCTCTACATACTAGATTTGTACAGATACTAAAGCTTTGGATTTTTCTGGAAGCCTACAGGACATTTTTGCTCTTTTTCCTTTGCGGCTAAAAAGGAAAGATTATGGCAAAGGGTAGACTAGGCTAAGCACAACTTGTTCCAGCTTTCCACTTCTCTCAGATAGTGTTTCAAAAGTGTCAACCTAAACTGAACTAACAGATGATGACCAAGCAAATTAGTTATAGCAAGAACCAAACGTGAGGCCTGGCACTGACCAGCAGTAGCTCCAAGAGGAGATGCACAAACAGCACACCTCAATTCTGCCAGCCTCCAAGAAAAGATCCAAGAAAGGTCCAGCACGCTGAATGCCAAGAGACTAATGATCAAGACTCCCTCAAGTGCACCAGGAAACAGCTTTGATTCAAAAGTAAGGGGAGGTAATGATGTCAAACACCCTTGCAGTGCTTTCAATGCCATGACATGATAGAAATGTGCCTTGGGCCAGCTTTATGCTACCCCTATGGACTAACTCCCCAGCAATTCAAATTTTTTTTTGCTATGTCGAACACAGTGGTGCAGAACTACATTGCTTATATTACCAGAGTTGACTATGCTAAAGTTAGCACTGGCCCACGTGTACAAAATGAAGTCATACTTACATCCCCTAGCATGCAGTGTATTGTAGTCATATGCTTGGCCCTTTTAGACTGTTTTTTGTTTGTTTTTTTTTAATCTAAGCATCTGGAAAACTCTGCTGAATAGCTTAAGCAAAATGGTCTCTCCCATGCCAGAAATCTTCCATTTATAACAGACAGATAGGGTTAAACAGCCAATAGATAAACATAAGTCTCTTTATTGCCCTTGAAACACTCACATCAGGGGCATACATTAGAAATGATATATTCTTGTCTGTGCTTAAAATCCTACTAGCAAACTAGGTGCTTTTAACAGGTCCATCTGGCAGCAGAACCAGTATAAACAGAACTAAACTCTCCTCAACAGCTGCATGCCCAAAATCAGTATTAAATCCACTGTTAAGACAAGCAAGGCTGTGTCTCAAGGCAAAATAAGAGGCAGTGGCACATGGCCAATTCAGGTACCAGGGCCTCCTGCTCTGTAGCCACCAGGTGTAAGAACTGCTCAGTTACCATGACACTGCACTGTCATATGGCCACCCATCACCAAAAATGACTGACACAGTCACCCCCCGACAGCAAGTCCACATGACAGCGGGAATTTCCATGGGAGTTTAAAAACGCTTACTAAATTCCATCTGGGTTTAGGACTATCAGTACTGGTTTTATCAAGACAGCAACTTCTGCAAGAGCTCACTGGAGTGGGCAAGCATCGTTTGTCATATCCAATAGATCATCAGGACTTGAACCAAGGAAGAGCACATAGCTGGAATAAACAAGGATAAAAGTAGCAAGCACACATTCCAAGAACATGCTTAAAAATAGTGCTGTTTTGTCAGAGACAGCATGTACCCAACTTCACCAGTAGTACCAAGGATCTGTTAAAATACATCATCAGCAGTAAGTGAGTTTGCAAAGGAATATGGTATATTAGACATCAGAAACCGATCGTTCTCAGGAAAAATAACAGGAAGGCAGAATCCTGCATTTCTCCACTACTGCTGGAGCATCTCCCCAAAATGCAGAAGGTTACACACAAAGAATGGCTTGACATGAACAACATCCACTGAAATTAAAATGCATCAGAAAGTCAGACTGATATTAAATACTAATTTGAGTGAGGGAGAAATACTTTGAGAAATGTCAGAACTTCCTGTTTCTGTATTCCTAAATGAAGTATTTCTTTCTCTCCCTTCAAATTGGCTTGTTCTGAAAGGCTGCATCAGGTAGAGCAATATTTGAAGCATTTAAGCAGTCAAATATGAAATAAAACAGCCTGATCCTGATGGAATTAAGCATTTCATCTGATCTGAAACTACTGTTTTGGGGATTTTCTTCCATGTGAAATTTGACTACTTTGGAGCTCTGTTTCAAATCAGAAAACAATTTCCTTTGAATCTCGAAAACCTCCACAAAATAGAGCTTCTGTCTACTAGTCGACCATATGTAAGACTCGAGTTTTACAACATGACTTTCAACATATGTCCTAACAAGAATATCCAGTATCGTATATTTCCTCATGCGAAACTTGAGAATCTTTACATATTACTTGCAAAATGAAAACTTTCTTTCAGTCTGAGCAGGACCTGAAATTGAAGCATTTTCACTACCTTCTTCTGTATCTCAATCCTTGTTCTGTTAGTTTATCTTGCAAATGCAATACTTGTCTGGCTTGCATGTGTTTATAAATATGCATGTACAGCTCAGAGTAGAAAAGCAGCAACACCATTACATCAGCCTGAACACCTGCACCATGCTGATTGAAGCGGGGAGGGCTGTCTGTTGTTTCTCTTTCTTATTGATATCTAACTTCCTAGCCTTACAAACTTAGTACTTCTTTGCCTCTAACAGGAAACACGCTGGCTGGAGATGCAAGTCTTTAAGAAAAAAAAAAAAAAGGAAAATATCTAACAAATATTTGTATAAATCTTATAATGTCATCTGCCCCAAGTGCCCATTTGTGTGGAAAATGTTTAAACTGTTCCATTAAAAAACTTACAGTCCTAGGGGAGCTTTCAGAGTTATACACAAAACATTTTCATGCAGATTGAGGGCATTAAGTACTTTATGCATGCAATAAAAAAGGTTGGAAGAAATGTTTCAAAAAGAAAGCAGGAATATTTTATGTCTGAGACAGAGATCTCATACGTCAAATTTGTAGAGAAAACAAACTGAAAAGAAACCAAAATGAAACAGTTTTTAAACTACAGAACAGATTATTTCCAAAGACTTAGTCAGCAGCATCTAATGTAAACAACTGTTGAAATAAGTTTTCTTCTAATGTAAAGTGCAAACCTATTTTGCACAGCAGAAGCTTACCGCTCTTTACGCTAAGCTATCTGTTAAGGCAGATTGACAGGAAGGATCCAAGAAAGACAGAGAGCTAGGGGAGCCCCTCACCATGTGCCACCCAGAAACCATCTTGTTTCAGCAAACAGAAAATTCAGCCAGGAAATGAGATGAAGATTGCTAACTGCGACAATGGTGCCTGGCACAGCCTTCCAGCAGGAGCAGTAGGGGCAAAATCCCAGCCTGGTTTCAAAATGGATCTAGAGCCATTTATTTGGGAAGAATGTTCTAACTCATTTGCAGCAGCAAGAGATGGGACTCAACAGCCCCAAAAGCTTGTTTCTTCAGATTCAGTAGCTGCCCTACTAGAAGGCAGCTGTGGGAAAAGCATTAGCTGGAGAGGCATCTGAATACCTGGAAGACAGGCTACAAAGGAGCAAGCATTAAGACAAACCCCTGAGGGACAGCAGGATTGCTTTGGAAATGTTTATTTTTAATTTCAAATCTTGATTTTGAATTGATAAAGAGAAGCCCCAAGCAAAGCAACCGGAATGGCAATAGTCTGGAACATGATTTCATCTTCTCCACCTTGTGAATAGCCTGTCAACTAAGGAGGATACCATAAAGCTTAGCAGCCTGGGCTTGCTGCTGGAAGAACACGAACCCACCAAAGAATGTGGAGCCAGCAGGGTTTGTCTGGTAAGGCTGGGATGTGCTGCGAAGCAGTGGGTTAAGCAATTTGGGTGAGTGAGGCAGGAGGCTCAGGAGTAGAGAGCTTGCTCCTGGGAATAAGATCTGGAGAGTCAAACCAAGCAATTCTGCAGAAGGGATGGCCAGCCATCAGTTAGTCTTTCCACCATCTCTTGCATTAAAGCCCAGATCCTCACCAGCATCATTTACTATCAATTATCTATTACCAACACAAAAGAAGAAAGCCCTATGACATTCTTACTGCCTCTCACGATGACGAGCACCTAACATCAGCGTATTTCAATGGAAATTAATGATGGATAGTGTCTCACAAAATGAGGTAGACGTACCACAGGGAATATCCCCATGCCTCTGTTGTACTGGATGCATCACTCTTGTAACAGTCAGGGCTATTCATTAACCAGTTATTAGCTGAAAAAAATAAAATGTCCGTTAAAAAGCAGCACCAGCTTTTAGAAAGTGCAGTTAAACTAAGACACAGTAAAATTTTAAGAGGCAAAAAAAAAAAAAAAAAAAATTAGCTAGAAACTTCATCCTGAACTTCTACTTTAAATAACTGGATCTCATACCTTGTAGAGAGCTGCCAAAAAATCCAGGCAAATTCTGAGCGTGTAAAAAAAAAAAGAAAAGAGAAAGAAAGAAAATGATGCATTTTCAGGAATAGCACAGATGAAGCTATGCAGCCTGTTCAGAAGAGAAGTTCTCAACTCTAGAGTTAATTTTGTGCACCCTTCTATTTACAAACCCAAAGGATGCCCACAAAACTGTACGGGTGAAAGTCGTATTTTAAATGTGTTTCAAATTATGCTTGGAATGAGGAGCTGCTTTAAGAGTTATTCATGCAAGCTATTTCCATTTGTTAAAGCCATTATCCTGATTCTCCGACTACTCTCCCTGCGCCCCCCCAAGAGAAGAAAAAAATCCAACAAAGAACAATTTTAAAGTATTGATGTGACAAATACCAGACTCCAAAACACAGATTTAAATGTACTTGAACAACGCACTTAAAACTCTCATCCCAGTACCTTACCTCTTCACATGAACTTCCTGAGCTCATTCAGAATATAAGCACATGAAATTCACAGACATGGGAAGAACTATCCAGCCCTCATAAGGAGATAATAAATCAGTGTTAACTTTTTGCTTTCAAGATGGCTCTCAATGGTTGCTTCAGTGATCTTGATTTCAGCCCTGTCCCAATCGTGGCATGTTCTGCTCCAGAACACACACAGATTAGAAAAGGTTTGCTTAAGATTCACAAAGAAGATAAAAAGAACAATAAAGAGAGGTGTTCACTATGATGTCTGGAAGGATGGGAGGGAGGCACAGGAAGGCCGGGGGAGGGCTGGGGCAGGAGGGAGCAAAGGAGCAAAATGTCAGTTTTTAAATTCCTGAGAGAAAATCATGTAAAGTATTAGTTAAATGGATGTGGGTTTTAATTTTTTGAAATTTAAGCTGTAAGAAGACTAAAAAGATCTAAAAGAGAAAGTGAGAGAGGGGTTATCTCTACTAAGGAAGTTCCCAAAAGATGCGGATGCTATCTTTTATGAAGCACTGGCATTTGCAGAGGAAAATGTCCAGAAAATGCTTTACCTCCAAAAAAAAACCTGAACAAGACTATGATCAAGAGGAGACCTAAAAGCAAGCAAACAAAACCAGCAGAACAGTCAAGCTGGTTACCCAGACTGAAGAAGCAAAACTAACAAGCTCTCCACTTGACTGCTATGCAGTCAACGGTCAGGCCAAAGCTTTAGGACTGCATCCTTCCCAGTTCCTACCTCGTCTTCACAAGGCCCCAGCAGACACTGTCCTGTAGGAGACTGCTTTGACCATCCATTCCTGCAATGCCTGCTCTCACTTCTGCACAGCTGAATCCAGGCCTGTTCAAAAGCAGGGCAAACCTCACTCCGCACGCCAAAAGATACCCAAAAGGATACACCTGACTTCTCCTGAGCCCTGAATACAAGGAGAGCAAGCACTGTGATTCCAATAAATGTTCTCAAGTGATCCACATGACCAGCAATGAAGGAACAGCCCTTCATGACAGAAGCCTGAGGCTGGCCCTCACTGCTAAACAGGCTCAGCATCCTGAATACATTTTCCATGCATCTATTTGAACACAGACGTGACTTGCAGGCTCAGGGCAAGGCAGCACTGGATGTAGGGTGGAACCCACAGACTTCAAATGCTGCTTAGCGCTTCCAATCATGAGACAAACAAGTGCAGAGAGGAGGGATTCCTACACGGACGACTGCAGAAGGCAGCATACCTGGCAGGCAGCAGCTCCCTTCTTTCAGTTCCGTGACCTGCTATCCAAGACAGATTCCCAAGAACTTACTTTCTTGGTTGTCTCTCTCTTTCCACTCTCAGGATGTAATTAAGGTTCAAAGCGAAGAAAAAAGGGGAACCAGCTCTGTGTCAGCGATTAGCTCAACATCCTGTTAATATCCACTCGTAATCTCTCCCAGTCTTGGCATGTATCACCTGAGAACTCTTCCTGAAGAAGCAGCTTAAGGCATTTTATGAGACCCTAGGTAGATTAATTTTCCAGTGACTGCCTCAATGGGTTACCAATCTCCTCCATTTCTTGGTATACATTCAGTTACAGAGGCAACAAATAACATCTCCTGTGAATATATAGACAGGTACTATACATCCACAAGCCCCGTTCTTCTCATACCAGGGCCTGTATTCCCCACGTGAGGACTATGAGCTCAGTTAGAACTGAAAAATCCTATTTTCCCATGAACTAGGACATTCTTCACTTTATACATTTAAAGCACAATTCAGCAGCTAGAATGACCTCAAAAGCCTTATTCTGATTTTTTTTTTTTTTTTAATTCCAGTTCTTCAGCTTGTTAGCAAATCAGGATAGTTTGACAGTCTATGGGTGTCAGTAGGCAAAGTAATAGGGAAGCATGCAGGCAATTTCCCGTTTTGCCTTAAGCTCTCCCAGTGTCTTGGAAAGACAGAGAGATTAACACTAAACCACTGGAGTGAAGCGATCTAAAAGCTAAAAAGAACATCCTTGCTGCTGACAGAACAAGGTCTATATCAACAAAATTTTATTCCATTTACATTTGTACTTTCAAATACACACAGGTTCCCACTACTGGACAATGGTTGAAAGACAGAAGGTTAAAAATGACTCCTACTTCTTTTTAACTTTTTTGTATTTCTTTAAACAAAAACCAATTCACTTAAAGAATCATTTCTGGACAGTGTTTTTAACTCAGCTGTTTTGCATGTAACTATGAGGATAAGAAAGATAATGGCTTTGAAGCAAAAAAAAAAAAAAAAAAAAGGAATTAAAATGAAAGCTCCCAGAGAATGATTTATTCCACACTCCTCAAATTCCAAAGTTAAGTCTCTCTTGCAAACTGCAGTTAGTAATCTGAATTGTTCTTTGGTGCACTTTTATTTCTCTGACAAAATTTATTGGAAGTATAAAATGTAGAAAAATGTTTCACTCTGCACATATTTTTCACCCCTTTTCTCTTGTCCTCTGAGGACACTGTTTAGATCCTAAGTCTTCAAGGCATTTCCTATACCTTATTTTCCGTGCCCAGCACAATGGCACTCCTTAGGCACAATTGCAATGCAAATAAATAATAATGGTAAGAATAAATCAGTCTCTTCTCAGTTGCACACCACACACACCAAGTGTGGTGAAATATTCTTGCGCGTAGAGCCAAGATCTGAATTTCTGGTCATGGCAGGTCATTGTCAATAGAAGGGGAGACCTGGCTTGTGTTGGACTGGGATTGAAAGGAAGGGTCAAGTCCAAGACTTACCCAGCAGAGGTCAGGCTGAACCTAAATTTTTCCATCATGGCTTCTAAGAAATTGTCTCTTTAGGTCTTTCTTTCCACGACATTTCTCTTCAGAACCAACCAAGATTTTTTACAATGTGATGGATACCTACGAGTTACTGAGAAAAGTTTTTAAAGAATAAAGGCTCAAGTCTGTGGGCCAAAGTATTTCCCAAAAAGACTGAGACAAAACAAAATATCTGTCTCAATATTTTAAGGCCTTGGTACTACCTTGAGGCAAACATGTTAATGTATTAATGCAGTGAAAAAATAATAAAAGTTTGTTGTAGAAGTGTCAATAAAACATTGTACTTGATCTCCAAGAATATTTGAACTGGTTTGCCCAGAGAAATTAAGCACGTTAAACGCATGTAAAGACACGTATTCATAATGAAAATATACATGGGGAAATCAAGAAGGTTCTCAGTTTGTCAACTGTCCACAGAAGCAAAGCAATAACATCACACATGTTATTTGTCCCACAGCTCAAGGAGCAAAAGACAGATGGAAAACACTTCAAGGAAGACAGAGACAGAATAAAATAAGTCTGTAGTGCGCTCCTACAGATGGAAAAAAATAAAAAATAAAAATCTATATAGGTCCACACTGCTATATAGGTCCACACTGCTTTCACTTGAAAATGTGGAAACACTACAAAAAAAATCAATCAAAGCAGATACAGAGTTCAGCACTACAGTACACAGTGTTGAAATAAACAACATACAAAATGAAAAAAGCACAGAAAAATAAGAAGACAGAAATTGCTGAATTATAAATAGAAGCGTGTGCACGTCTGTGATATGTATGACTGCAAGTAAAAGTGAATCACTTGTTGAACAAACTTTTTTTCCAGCGTAAGTGTTGGATGCATGAGTTTCTGCACAGGTGAGAAAGACTTCTGCACAGGCAAGATGTTTTATACCATTCCTTATGACAGCTAATACCAGACTATTGCAGACAAAGGTCATTAGGCCCTGAATGTTGTCTAAATCAAGGCATTAGGCACATTGCGCAACACTCAGCATAGCAAGCTGCGATGCTTCATTTCACAGAAGGCATCAGAGCTGTTATGCAGCCACTATCTTGGTACATAAGGAAGCAAAGCACTTTAAGTGTAACTAGGGCAGAGGTTGTCTGATCTCTGTTTAAAACATATACATTTAAAATCCAGTGTACTTTACTGTTGCAGGGCAGACATCCAGCACATCAGGTTACCCTCTCCTTGCTGCCCACACAGGGAACACCAAGCTTGATGAAGGAAACTCAACTCCTTTGGGCTCCCACCACCTTGACCAGACCTGTGAAGGATTTGATTACAACCACATTCCTCAAGGACCATTCTCCGTCAGGCACCTTAAGGAGCTACCAATCTGTTCTTCTCACTCCACATTAAGCGGACAAATCCAGACTAAATGTTCCCAATGACTATATTTAAAGCGCAACTAGATCTGTTTCACAACCTACACTGGTACTTACACCTTGACTGAAGGTTGCTTTCACGTGTTGGCTCTGCAGAGTTGAAAAGAAAACTACCCACTTTCAGGGAAACGTAATACAGAGTTCCAAAATCAATGCTGTATTCCTATATAGATAAAATTATCTGCATTCCTATAGCACACTCACAAACTATTCCGCTCTGAATAAGCAAGAAAAACTTGGTCATGTAAAAGATACTGTAAGGATGTCAGAAAGAGTTACCTTCTAAACATCCCTCACACTGTATGCAGCTTCTAGAGCATACAATTTCTACAAGGATGGAAATGATCACATGTGCAATCCTAGAGAAATAGCCAGAAGAATTACATTTATTCATTCAGCAACAGTTTGAAATACGGATGAAATTAAGTTCAAAATGAGCTGTGGCACGAGCAGTAGATACTGCCATTTCCCTTTAAATACCTTTTCTGCCAAGCAAGAATCAATTACAGTGGCTGAAAAAGCTGGGGCATTCTCCCGTGTGACCAGAAAGCCATCTACTAGAACTTGGGATAAAGTCAAAAGGAAGACACAATTTAGGACATGAAAACAAGACAGACACCACTACTGCTCCTCCAGACACAGCCCATTCATGTAGGCATCCAGCAGACAATTTTGCTTCCGTGGTATGCCAGCCACCCTTGTTCCATCTCCCAGCTAGTGATTAATCACTCTTCAGTAGAGCAATTCATCCAGCCCTTGGAAACAGTAAGACACTGTGGGAATCTTATGTTTCTGAGTGCTTTCCTCTACCAGTGAAAATAAAAAGAGTAAAGCCACATGGAACCTTTATATCGTATTTCTGGTTGCTGAAGTGAAGATAGTATTTCTGACTAACGAAAGATAACCAAGATCTTGTCGTAGAGAGAGGGAAAGAAAAAAGCATCTTCATATTAGCCACTTAGCTGCCACTCAGTACTTATCCCATCATGTACACGGTCCTGTCAAAGCTCCTTCCATGGACATGAAGCGCTTTCAAAACCAAACACAGAACAAACGTCATACAAGGAGCACAGTTATTTTGTGGCGAAGCGTGCTCAGCCTCGGCTGTGCTTTGCCAGCCATGGAGCTGCCTTCTTGTATTCCGCTTTTTCAATTCTATCATCCAACGCACTGCTGCTATCACCACTTTGTCTTCCTCCACGTGCTTTGAGACAGCTCTTGCTAAAAACTAGCTGCAAAGTAAGATTTATTTATATGGCCAAATTACCCCACTTACATGAAAGCACTCATCAAGCTTGCTCCAGTAAGCTGAATTTACAATAATAATAAAATAATGAGAGACATTCTCTTAGGCACATCTGAAACTGGGTGCTAACTATGATATGCAGCCCTGGCTAACTGGTGCAGTTCCGCCCTCTCAGGAGGCAAACTGCACAGGATTGAAGAGCAGTTTTTTTTTTTTCCTCTGATTTGCTTGCTTTTGCTATTCTTGTCAAAGACGAGTGTCTTTTACATGCACTATTCCCCAGCTAAAATTCCAAAATTTGCTTTAGTTTTGTTTTAAAAGCACTTTTTGTGCACAAATACTCGAATCCACTTGAGAGGAATGGCTTGTATTCACGTGAGGTCAGAATATAATCTTCAGAGATCTCTTCCAACCTAAATTCTCCCACTCCAGTATGAAGATGGTCAGTCGGATGCCAATTTGTATACTGGAGGCAGAGTGAGTAGCCAAGACCTGCATGGTTCTATTGAAAATACAGATCAGTTCTCAAGCTAAACTTCTGATGCCTGTTATGCAATAGTTAACAGCGATCAATACCAAGTCTCAGGTTTGCAAACTCTGATGCACCTGTATCCTGTGACACACACTATCCTCTTGGGTGTGTTAATGATAGCAGCACAATTAAGCAAATGTGCAGAAACTGGGCCTTAGTCCTATCACTTATGCATATCTTTTCAACAGAATATTTATAATGAAAATGCCACAGTCAAATCTAAGTACAGTTCCTGTTATCATTCCTAATGCATCTTTAGATTTTGCTAATGATGTTATGGGGTTTGTGCATGTTTGGAATTTTCTCATTTGTTTTGCTGGCAGGACCAGAGAAGTCCAGGGCTGAGAATGGTGGAGTGGTGGTGTTCTCAAGGACCACACAATAGAGCAGTGTTTCCTAAAGTAGGTTATGTGAAGGACAAGCAGAAAGGCACAAGAGGGAGGGGTGGTTGCAGAAAATATCAATGATGTCATCCTTAGGATGAGTAGATCTTTGAAAATGTATAGCAGCAATTTACTTTTTAAGTGGGAGCCATGCTTCCGAAAGTTGGGAAAATCCAGATCTATCATAGTGTTCCCCTGCACAACAGAATCCTGTTAAGCAAGTGGTTCTGCAAATGTGGACAACCTGGTTATAAAGGGCCATGTGCTTAGCCTTTGTCTTAAGCCTATGCCCAGATGACCCATTTTGCACATTTCAACCAAGAATAAAGTGACCTCATTTTCAAAAGTGCTGAGCACCAGCTGTTCCTATTGTGTTCACCAGCCCCACGATAGGTTCCTGTTTTGAAATTCTTGGCCTCAAAAGAATTTTGAGGCAACAGAGTGATTACATGTTCTTCTACTTACCATATGCCTATTTATTTTAGTTCAACTCTAAAAGTCTGAATAAGCTACTTTAAAATCTTGAAGACTCAAATTAGAATAAGTGCTCTCTCCACTGGAACAAAAGTGCAACATAAGTGAGCCACATGATCTTTAAAGCATGTTTTTTTGCACAGACTAGATTGAAGGGCAGAGCATTTCAACCTTTATCCTTTTTAGTGAACGGCTGGAGAATGGAGAAAAGCTATCATCCCAGATCACACAATACCTGAACTGGTATTACTGGAAAGAAGTTTCTTTGCTACCTGCTATAAAACATTAGCTAAACAAATTTGAGATTATTTTACCACAGTTGTCAACTAGCACCTTTTACGCAACAAACGTGTATTCGCCTAAAAGTAGTTTTATGATATGTAAAAAAAAGCAAACAAAAAAAACTTCCCCACAAATAACAAAACAAGCCATGACAACAGTTCAAACATCACAGAAATCTGAAAGTTGTAGGCAAAGTGCACAAGAAGAGATAAAAGCTTTATTAAAGACATAACTCAGAATACAGCTATTCACTGGGAGGACACTGATGTCCTGAGATGCCTGAAGAAGTTTTAGGGAGCACTTCAAAGTATGAGCGAAGTACATAAATAAAAATCTAGTCTCTTTGTGATGTAACCTTCAAGATACAACTTGTTTCCTTGGTGTGAAGAACGTTTGTCAGTGACATTTTGAGGGGAAAAAAAAAAAAGAAGATATAAATCCTGCAAAAACACAGCTTAAAAATCCCCTGACACTTCAGTAGGTTTGGCTTCAGGGTCCCTGAGGGTCCCTATTTGCTCATTCTCAGTTGTCTGGCTGCTCCTCGAAGTACCACAGTTCAGCTCCTTCCAGGCTAACTCACCCTGCTTTGTACAACTGATGCCAAGCTGTTTCTCTCAAGAACAAAGAGACAAATAAAATTTATAAAATATCATATTGGTCCTGAGGATCATTTCACCAATGCCTGGGAGAGGCAAGGCTAGATGGATAGTAAGTATCACAATATGGAAACTAGCACAATATATCACAATATGGGAAACACAGACATGGAAGAATGAGTTAAGAACCAATGAACCAGCATGAGCACTTAAATAACACCAAGTTGCTGAGTTCCTTGTCTCATTGGCCATAAAGAAGCACCTGCTTCTTTGGTTTCATCTGTCCCAATACAGAGTAAAATCTGGAATTCTGACACATCTTTCTTCTTATTTCCAACTGCAACATAGTCAGTGAAAGGGAGGAGTGAAACAGAGAAAGAGGGAACAGAGAAAAGTCAACCTCTGAATAAGGCAATATGAGAAATGCAGGAACGTTGGATTTGAAATCACAAAAAAAAAAACAACCAAAACACAAATGCAACCAAAAAAAAAAAAAAGCCAATTAAAAGCATGTGCACTTAAAGACCATAATAAAACAACTCCACTTGTTTCGTATAGCTGATACTTTGAGAACCATCAGAGAGTGCATCCCACCTCTGACCTCCAACACTATGATATTTCTGAGGTTTGCTCCGCTGACAAGCCACAGAGCATTTGCTAATTTCAGATTATGAGCTGGCTGGTCTATCCTAAGAAAAGCTATATATGTGGTATTAATTTGTTCCCTAATGTCATTCCTCCACTTAAACTATAGCTGCAACCGCAAGTGAGCCATTATTGTAACAATGAGATGACACTGTCCTCTATAATCACAAAAGTGAAGACAATCCAAATAAGATCATAACTTTTGTGGTTCACATATTAAGAGAAAAAAATCTATGCCATTCTGAATTTTACAGCAGACATCAACTTCTTATTGGAATGCAACCTCCAAAAGCAGGTTGTCCCTTTTGCTCTTCACAGAAGAAAAAGAATTATGCAATGAATTAACATGGACCAGGAGAGATGTGAATGTAACTACATTTTCTAAATCTCTAAAAAAGGTGTCTCTAAAACACCTTCCTGGATGCTCTCTGCTGCTCTGTGAGCTGGTTTCAGGCAGCTTTCACAGTATATACAGCATAGGAGGAGTCTGGTTACGTCCAACAAATTAGCTTACACTGCTCCATCCACAACAGCTTGGTCAGACAGGCTTGGTGGCTGGCCATTGGCTCCTTGCACAGAAGATTGGTGAGTCCTGCACCCCGCCCCTGACCAGCAGGAAAAGCTGCCCACTGATACCAGAGCCCTGTGAGGCTGTGAAGACATGACAGAAGGAAGCATACGACATATCCTTACACAGTATTTACATGACTTTATTATCTATATGATTTAAAATGTATATGGTTTATATTATTACAGACCTCCAAGAATGGCTATGTTGAGATACATATCCTAGAAGTGAGGTGTACATGCAACTATGAATATCGCTTCTTTGCAGCTGAACTCATTCGTCTGGCTTTTTCCTTGCAACATTATTTTTATGTCTTCAAAGATAAAAGTAGTCAAGCCAAAAAAACTACCCAAAATGCTTGCTCATAAAACCCATCTGCTTAGCATATTTCATTACCACACTGACTTCAAAAATACTGAGCAACTCCAACCTGTAAGCCACTTGGCTTTAGCGAGAGATAAGTGCCTGAGATAAGAGAGGTATAATTGTTCAATGTAATATGGTAGTGCTTTATATAAACATTTGCTAACACTGCAGTTTATACGGTTTGTTTCAGAGTTGTGAAATTCTGATGAATGTTTCAACTTCTTTTGTGTCTACATTCCTTTAGTATATGGACACAAAACTAGTTCAAGAGAGCATCCAAAGGAGGGCTATGACGATGAAGGGGCTAGAGGGCAAGATGTGGGAAGAGCAGCTGAGGTCCCTTGGTTTGTTCAGTCCAGAGCAGACGAGGCTGAGGGGAGGCCTTGTGGCAGCCTGCAGCTCCTCACAGGGAACAGTGTAAGGACCCAAAATGGAGCTGCATCAGGAGGAGGCTGAATGGGCATTAAGAAAAAGTTCTTCACCAGAGGGCAGTGGTCATGGAACACACTGCCCACGGCAGTAGTCATGGCCCCGAGATGCTGGAGTTCAAGGAGCATTTGGACAATGCTCTGAGACATAGGGCTTGAATTTTCGGCAGTCTGTGTGGAGCCGGGAGTTGGATTCAGTGACCCTTTTAGTGCCTTCCAACTCAGGATAGTCTGCAATTCTATGGTTCAAAGTAACAACAGGGCAGTTACACACTGCTATAGAGACCAAAGCCTACAGGCTTCTACAAGTCATCCAGCTAATTCTTTCCCACTGCTGAAGAGGCATGGAGAAAATCTTAAACAGCTTGTTCCTGAAGAGCTCTGAAATTGGGATTAACCAGATTAACCTTTTGCTCATAACGAAATGCTTTGAGTGTAGCATAGCACAGTATTTTTTTCAATAATGTCAAGCAAATTTGACAGAGGGGTAATCTCACACATCTTACGTCACCATAACTTTCTGTGACCCATCACAAGATCTTCTCAGGAAAAGACTGAAGCCAAAGCTCAGCCACATAAGAAGACATCAGAGCACCCACATGGGAGAAAAGCTTTATGAAACAAAGCCACAGGAAACTAAGCTTCAGAAGTTCCACAGTTCACAAAAACTTCCTGGTTTTCTTTCCTTTCATAAATACTTGTGAGTAACTGCTTGAGGGTAACCCTGCAGCCTTCACTCAGAGTAAATCACCCTTTGAATACTTTGAATACCAGAGTTTACTGCTCTCGACCAAACTTAGAAGTATTCTTGCTTCACATAATTTTCAGCCTTTGGTCCAACTCTCTGCACTTCAAATTATTAGGAAAATCAAGGGGAGAGACTACCATACTGATAGGAAGGCAAACGACAGCTCAGCTTCACAGGAGAGAATGGTAAACTCTATGATGTCGCACTGTAGCATGTTTTAGTTGCCTACAATACTCAGCAATAGCCAGCCACCCAAGGCCGCGGTTTTCCCCTTCCCTAACCTAAATGTTTTTAACTTAAGTGCCCAGAGCCCTCTCCTTCCCCTCCCTGAGCACCAAGTGCCCAGGTCCCCTAGAAGGGAGACCACCAGCCTATGCTCATACACAGGACCAGACGGGGCCTACCACTTCCACAGCAGTAACGTCATTCACTTCAATGACACTACTGCAAGGAAATGGTAGTACTCAGTGTGAGTGTGAATATCTCTCTTCAAATCAGGCAACGGAGAGTAAACCAACATAATGAACAGAGGGCTAAATAGTGTCGATTTTCATTCTGCAAATGATCCTTAGTCTTCCCTCACCTTTTGAGTGTCACCAAATTTGTTGCCTGGCTCTATCAGGAGAAACCTGCTTCGAGTTACTCAGTGTGTTCTGCTTAAGTACACACTGGAAAGAGATTCAGCCATAAACTGGAGTGAACAAAAAACGTCATGAGAATTTCAGTAGTACAATGGTGGTTAACAACACTACTGCAAAGCAAAGAAGAAGATTCTAAGATTCTGAGACTGAATACTTCATTTTTTTAAATGGAATTATTTCCTAAAAAATCACCATTTTTCTAACACTTTTACTATTCTGCATCCTACTTATTTTCTACCATTTGCATTGTTTTTCCAGTGTTTATATTTCAGTCTTGCTAGGAAAGATATCGACAACATCAATTACAATTACTAACAGCATACACATCTAAATTAAACACCTGCAGATGTATACCAGGCATAAACAAAATACACTCAGGTTGGTATACAATACAGTCTCCCCACACAGAATACATGAAACAGACATATACTGATGCTACCCGAACAAGTGAAATATAAAAATTCAGCAGAAGGGTGGAGATTAAAGACAGTAAAAGGTAAAATGATTTATAACCTACATAAATGCCATTTATGCTGTGTGCTTTAGTATGTTAACATGCACATAAATGTACACACAAACATCTAACTTTTACCTGCTTCATGAAGGCCCATGGCACATGTACAGCAGCTCACTATGTGATAGGGGAAGAGTCACTGCCATCGCCACCAGCCTCATCTGCACTATACACCCAAAATCTATTTCAGAAAACACATTTCTGTGATGCAGGTCTGTGAATTAATGGGGAATAAAGATACTAATTCGATGTGTATATGAGATCACTGTCTTAGCACCACTGTAGAGAGATAATGGCAACTGAAAAGCTCAACACATTGGTACCGTTTATCAAAGACAGACTAACTGCCAAGCATACAGGGCCAGTTCAGGCCCAGATGCAAAACTGGGTAAGTGGATTTTAAAACCTGCACAGTTCAATTTACCAGCCTTCAAAGATGCTGAACATTTAGCTTCTGTGAAAATTAGCGCTTTTACTGAGACATCCGACATGTCACAACCTCAGGAAGTCACAGTGGAAAAGTTATGGACTTTACCTATTAGCTGAACAATTGCTTCTCACCTAAGATTATCTCACGAGCCAGCCAGCAACTCCAAAACAAGGAAAAGGGGTACCTCAGAGGTGTTAAACATTCGGATACAATTCTGCAGTACTTTCTCAGGACAACAGCAGTTCTGCCTGATTAATAAGTGGAAGACTTGGAAACTGGTAATGTCTTGGCACCAGATCCTACTTGCAATGTAAATTAAGAGTTGACATTTTCAGAATGTCAGGAGTTGATGTAACAAGAAGCTTCTGCTTAATGCAAGCCTTTCATCTAGGCATGTGTCACCTTCGAGATGAGACGGCTCACGATGCTCAGAACTCAGAGGGGAAGGGAAGGGAACTAAGGGAATAAAACTAATTGAAAGCAAGAATAAGTGGAATCACAAAAATAATGAAATGCTCCTTTCATGACCTCACAACCTATCTTACGTAAAAAGAGAATGCGTGATGATGTGCACATTATTAATATTCCAGTTTCAGGACTCTGGAATTCACGTGTGTTGTATGTGGAGAGAGAACTGATGTTGCCTCCTGACCTAGCAGCCAATATGTTGTTGTTCACCACCAAAAACCTCAAAATCTTCTTCATAACTGCATACATTCCTCACTTGTGAGAAATACTGCAAAGCAGGGCAGGAGGAGACCCAATGTGAGAATGGCACTGATAATGCACAAAAACTTAGGGCTGTCACAGGGCAGCTCCTCATACATTAGGCAAGCAGTTGTCACCGCCCTAAATTTTCCACACGTACCACAGAGTACCTGGGAGAGAAACCTGTGAGGATTACCAAGCAAACTGCACCACCTGAAACAGCTGGAGGCAGGGAAGCGTGCAGGGGAAGTACTGTATTGCTCTCTTCTTCCCCCTCCCGGCATACCTATTTGTGGCCACACTAGGACACAGCACAGTGGGCAAGACCAACATTGGCCTTACCGGGTACAGTCACTCTCAGGTTATTACCTGTGATTAAAACATCAAAACTTCTTTGCTATGTCAGCACAGAAACCCCAATTTTCACACCATTTTTCTTGTTTAACTCTTCTAACTAGACAGCCTTATTGTCCTTTCCGCGCTCCTTCCAGCTCCTGCACTTCAAAAAACATCACTGTATGGCAACAGACTCCCAAGTGGTTTCAGATCTTTTTCTTCCTGCTGGTCCCCATGATGTAGCCTTTCTAATGCTATGCACAACAATCACATAACACATTTATTTAGAAATACAATACCCAGGTCAAATACTCCAATCTGAAAAGGTGGGTTTTCTTCTAGAGACAAATGACAGTTCCTGAGGGCCGCTGCACTAGACAGTTTTGCCTCAGTGTTTACAGACCTTGGTTTGACACCAACCCATGAGCAGAATCTAACAGCCAACATCATTCTATATGCTTTAGTACTGTTTGAAATACACTATCCTATTCAACTGCCCCATTAGCGAGTGAATGAATTACAATGACACAGGAAGGTAAAGCTTTTTTCCTCAACTTTTTAAACTTACCTTTACAATATTTAAAGGCATGCTACAGTGAAACGCTTCATTTTACTTTCATACATTTCTTGAAGATACAAAAGAAGGGAA
Source organism: Numida meleagris (assembly GCF_002078875.1). NCBI lineage: Eukaryota > Metazoa > Chordata > Aves > Galliformes > Numididae > Numida > Numida meleagris. The sequence goes on from NC_034412.1 coordinate 44,865,991, forward strand.
AACTACTAGGATGAAAAGGGATAATCATGCAAAGCTGAGTGCACTGTATTGTTGCATGCACACTCGGAACAATCAGCAATAGGACAGAAACTGAATGAGGTTATCATCTGATAGGCAGAAAAGACTTAGATCAATTATTAGCCTTTGAAATGAGCTCAGAGACACTCAAGTGAAGGAGCAACGGTTCTAATTTAAATCCAGTTAGCTAAATGACTTACATAGAAATCTAAAGGTGAGCTGAGGAAACCTTCTTCTCACGGCCACAACACAGGACACAAGCCTGCTCTAGCACAACAGCAACGCACTGACCCTGATTCTTTTTTGTTAACTGTCATCGCATCCGCCCTTGTTTCTGGTTAGCCTGTCCCACTTTCTCCACCTCTCCCATTTATAACCCTTATTCAAAGGCAAATTGCAATTAAAAGGGAGCATTGCTCAGCAGTTACAGCTATTCCCTCCTCAGCCTTTACAATTCTCTGATGCAGGCAAAGGATACATGCAAGAGAGACAAGTACATACATCGTCCAGGGAGGAGTGGCAGCAAAAAGCTGCACATAAGTTTCCTGCCTGAGCAGTCAAAGATTTGTGCACTCTCCCATTACAGACAGAATTGGACCCCTGCAGACTTAGCTTGCATTCCAATGTACAACAATTAGTGAAGACGTAGAGAGAACACTTCCACGACACGTAATATTCAGCAACACATAAAATGTAGTAAGAAAGCTTGCATAACCAATCACTTACTGTGCTTGATAGGACAACACAGTAGATTGTGTATCTAATGAAAAGTTATTGCACACATTTCTAAAATAAGCAATGCGCTGTTTTATGAAAAGCGGTAGTTACAAACATGCTTTCTAATCCAAGGTTTCCAAGACACACGTCAGTTTGACAGTCATAGTTACTGAGGAATATTTCTGCAAATAAATGTGTGATTAAATGGACCATGCCCTTGTTAAACATGCTTCAACTTCCGGTTAGCCCTGAGGTGGGTAGGCAGTTGGACTTGGTTATCTCTGCAGGTCCCTTCCAACTGAGTCGTGCTATTCTACTCTATTATATTCTATTTTACTCTAATTCCACAAACTGAACCTAAGACTGACTCAAAGGAAAATGTCTAGTGATTTTAGTAAAAACAAAATACTATGCAAAATGTTTTATTTTGAGATGGCTACATTTCTTTCCAGAGAAGTTCTATTAAGTCGTTCAAACACTGAAACTTCACTACAGTTAATGGAAAAATGAAGAAAATCACTGTTTTTCTGTGAAAACATTCCAACCAGATCAACTCTAATGCAGAGATCCCATCCAAACATGATTTCAGGATTTCACTGTTGAAACTGTGTGTCCTGCGAGTGAACAGCTGGGAGAAAAGCCAGGCTGCACATCAGCAGTGAGATCCAGTCCCTGAGTTTGTCACCCTGCCTTGAAGTTAACACAAGAGGCTGAAGGTCCCTTTGGGCACCACACTGAAATTTAGTCTACCATCTTCATTTGCCTGTAAGATAAGCAGCCCCATTTACAGCATCTAAAGCCTTATCACGTATGGTCAGAAGTTCATCCTCTGAAAACAGGTCACAGGTCATGAACAGGAAATTCATAGGAAATTATGGAGGAAATTAAAAGAACACAAATGGGCACAAAAAATAGTTCATGTAATCTGGGTTCTCCCAACACTGCTTCCTGTGTTATGATGAACTAAGCTTTCTTACTGAACTTTGCCTTTTCCAAGCTACATTATTTCTGAATTGTCTATTATACTCTCTGTGCTTCAAAACATTGAAGTTAAATTCACTACAAAGGGCCATTCAATTTTTCCCTTACCTGATGCAAGTGGGAAAGAAAATGGTGGCAGAAAGAGCTGCATGGAGACCACTAAGTGTAGGTTTCTAATCCACAAACGGGAGTGCGAGATGCCCCATGGACATGAGGACAGTACCTACACTGAGAGACAGATTCTCCTGGTGCTTCAGTTCTGGCATCCTGATCAAACTGCGATACTAATCACCACCAAGCTTGGGAATATGATGGTTAGTGTCAAGGAACCTGTTCTGCTCTGGTAGATACACACTTTCACCCATTCAGAATAAATTTCTGACAATAAAACATAAGGAAGACGAAGGGCTACAGTTCTTCCAAGTTATCCGAACAACTTTTAAGCAGATGTTTAGCAGCAGTTACTGCTTAACCATTTCAAAGCAGCTTCAGTTGAAAGCTAAAACATGCAATGTACTGCCCAGCTACCAATACCTCTAATGGATCACAGAGACAGAAATCAGCAGAAGTTTCATTTCGTCTCTATGTCTAAAGTCAGACTTCAAAGATGACTCTTCTTGATATTTTTGTTAAAGGGAAACAGTGTAAATGGGATCAACTACTCATTTATTCTTGTTCACAGTACCTGAATTGTATGTGCAATACACCCACATTCAGCCATCTCTACCTTCCAAAACCTAGGTCTACAAAGCAACTCCCCAAATAATATTTTCATTTGCTACCTATCATCTTCCTCTTTTTCATTCTGTTTTCAAATCCCATCAGAACAAATAAAACCATTAAGATATTTTTGTTAAAGCACTGCAACTTGAAGTTTCTTCTAAGTTGAGCATTTTTAGCCATTCCAGCACCTCTTTGTTGAGGAAGATACAAAACAGCATTGGTAGAGTAGCCACTTCAATAAATGTGCTGAAAAGGTCAAGCCAGTGGCTATAAGCAACTTTCATTACCCCCTCATATCTACAGGCAGCAGTTGGGAGAAGCAGATGCTGGTTTGGGAGAGTTTTGCAGCTTCAATATTCAAGCGTTATCTGTATCTAGGACTACTCATGGTGCCATTGGCCTTAGTACCAAAAACTCTTGCAAGAACAGGTACAGAAGTGTGCAGCTTCTTGAGACTTTTAGGGAAGATTTTAATTGTTTCACATATCAGTTTCAACTACTACTACTCCCATTCCTTTTTTTCTGGTGCAAATTAAACCCGGTGATTAGACAGAATTGCATCAAATATTTCTTAGATACTCCTTATAAAGGGAATTCTTACACTAGATCTAAACCAGCATTTTTTCTTGCGACTTTAATATTGCTTGGCCTTTTGCAATAAGATAAAAGCAGCCTCAGGAGGAGCCACAAATAAGTTGTACCTGAACATTTTTTTCCAGTCTTTCTTTTTTCAATTACAGGTTAGACACCATGGCCCAGAGTTTAGATGACAGGAAGCTGACTCAACTTTAGTGCCATACACAGAAACATCCTACAACCTGCCACGGATTATGAAACAGTTGTCACCCTAAAGAACCTCTCGAGAACACTGAAGAGAAACCCCCAATTTTTGGAGGACTTCCACAGTGTGCTCAGCAAAATACCATTCTTTCATTCTTTCTACCTGATTTTACTTATCTCTCTTTTAATTGTGTGAAGAACTTCACAAAGATGGCAGTTTACTCTCCTGCATACAAATGAAGGCTTACTGCCCACAGCTGATACAGTCACTGGCCTAAACCAAGGTAATCTGCAAAATCCTCACATTTCAGCCTCCTCCAACATGTAACACAATTTGCAAAGATGCGGCTGCAATTCAATTCCAAAATGCCCAGATACTCAACACTCTTTGGGCTTATCAAAACCTGCTGGCAAAGGCCGAGTGTAGCTTCTGCACCTGTGTAACAGCTCAGGAGCTATTTGCAATAAATCAGTATCGTGTCTGTTCTGAGCATTTGTCTGTCCTTGAAAGAGGAGCCTCCTGTACCTTCAGTAGCTATCACAATGTCTAATGTGCATACAAGAAGTTACTTCAATCACACAAGCACTGGAAAACACACCTGAAAACGTATTCTGATTCAGAACAGGATGCCATCTCTGTGCAAACACCCTTTGGTGATCTGATCCCGGTCCCCTCTGTGCACCCTGACCTGGCTCAAGGTGCAAGCAACTGAGCAAAGACAATGGAGAGCCTGAGAATGCAAGCGGGCTCCCGCTAGCAGTGAGGGAGGCTGGGGAAGAAAAATAACCTGAAACTTAGCCCAGCAGGGAGGAGTGCTTTGAAGTGAGATGGAAACCTGAGCAGGTCTAGGTGATAGACACACACACAGACTTCTGTTTCTTTCTTACATTCATTCCTCTTAGATTTTACTTGCACTGCCACAAAACAAAAAGCTCTGGATCCCCTTGCTTGTAGGTCACAGTGGACAGGAAGGACATGTACTCCGATGCAGTTCACTCAGCTGGGAGAAAGCACAGTTAACACAAAGGAAACTATCCATAGCTTGGTGTGAGGGTGAAGTGTCATGCATATGCAGGAAACATCTCGGTGCCTGGTCAGAAAGGACCAGGACTGCAGAGTTAATGCTGGAGTTAGTACTGCACGAGCAATCACAACAGTGAAATCCACAAAGGGTGGTCAGAGAAGACTGTGTTTCATATTCTCTTTGGCAAAAAAACCCACAAGAGAAAACAAAACAAGCCATAAATTGTGCAAAAAAGGTTGGCCTGTGAACCTGTGCAAAGTTTGTGGTCTGAAGACAGGACAGCTAGACCCTCCCCCCTCCACACCAGGCCCAGTGAAAGTTCCTGCTTCTCTCTCAAGGTAAGCGGATGCCCCAGGGACCAAAAAGAACTGGAAGGCACAGGCAGCCCAGAAGCAATTTCCTAAGCCATTAAAACAAGCTTGAGCCACCCAGGCTGGGCTGCTCAGCACAGGCTGGAGCAAGGGAGGCAGAGCAGGAGCCGAGGGGCAACAGCTCTCTGCTAGCCCCCGGCATCCACCTGCTCTTACGCTTTTGCTGTTCTAGGGGAATGGGTCTGATCTAAGCCTAAACTATTCAGAACTGAGGGAGGAAAAGACATCACGTTATTGGTAAGCAGACAAGTTAGAAGGTGTTTCTTAATGCCACATGGAGAGAAAAAGGTGATGCAATAGTGATTATTTCATTAAATATTAATTACAATACAGCTACTTTCAAGTTAGAACGCATTCTCTTAGACAACGGAACTAAGCGACAGGAGAACTGAAAAAGGTCCAAGGCTTTTTGTATATCTGTCATTTCCCAATTACATTAAACTGCCTTCTTCAGATCACACATCGTTATCTCCAAATAATAATTTTCATTAGAGGCAAGAGTTGAAGCTTAGGAAAAGAAGTGACTCGGGATTCTCAAATTTGCTCAAATTTCACTCCCCAAATCCTTCCTTCTCTTCAAGAAGACTGAAGAGGCGGCCCTAGACCTTCCAACAAACATCCCTGAAGCAGGCTATCTTTTCCTCCTATGAATCGTAGTTTACACACAGATAACATCAGAAGGCTTCCCAGGGTTAGGCAGTTCTCGTCTGTCTCTTCTGCTTCAGCTTGCTAGCCAAGCTTCAGTAACTGTAGGGCAATGCTGAGACTGAATTCTACACTTTAGCTTCAGAGCACTGAAACACCTGCAAGGAAGTTTTACAGCAAAGAGCAATGAAGTCACTGCAAACTTTTCAGAAGGCAACCTTCAAGCAAGCAAGCTCTGGCATTAGTTTTTACCATTGCGGATCGTTCTTCAGACATCCCTTCATGGAGCATACGCGAGGCTGATACCCTACACCACCCCCAGCCCAGCCTGACACACTGCCTCCACCACTGAGGCCTTCAGCCCAAACAGCTCAGGACAGGCTGCAAGAAAAAAAGGATTTCTTTTCAGAGCACTCTTCTCGTCTGGTAACATTTTACAGCTGGGTCAACCACAGCATGCAGCTCATCTCTCCGCTGCAAGAAAATCCAGGATTTCCCTTCTTTATTTAGGAGGGAAAAAAAAAAAAAGAAGGAGCTTTTGACATCTCAAAAGTTATACGCATATTATTTCATATGACTTTCTGGAGCTCTCATTCCTGAGTTTCAGCAAGTTTTATTTTGCTTGGCAGTTTTATATGATTTCTTTCTTTCTCCTTCAATTAAGTAACAATCCACCAAAAAAATCAAGTATATTTCCCCTTTTTCAGCAACGTTGATTGGATTCAAACTTCTCAACATCTCTTTTCACACAAGGTCAAAGCTCTACGTTGTTGTAGTTTTCTTTTCTGGTGGTTTTTTTCCCCAAGTCAGCCCTCCGCTGGGAAATTAATATTCAGCATGAACAATGAACTCCTCGCATGGCCTTTGAACCTCGCGGTTGCTAGGAGGCCTAAAGGAACCCTGGAGTACAGCACATTTAATAGCACGTATCAAGAGATTATTCAACAGTAAAAATGTGTGATTTTCTGAATTCCCTGCCTTTTTTATTTTTTTCCCCTCTCCTTATTTCCATCTGCCTTGATCTGTCAAACAATCCCTACATTTCACACGAACTGCATCAGCATCCGCAGTAATTTTCTGTAATTATGGGCAGTTTGTTCCCAAAGTATTGAAAATGTGACTGCTAGCCAGCAGTGCTGCTTCTTGTCAAATAAGCATCAAACTGGTCCTTACTCAGCCTTGCCGAAAAGGCTGCTTAAAGCTGAGTGTGCTTCACCACTCCAGTGTGAGGTCTGCACTTCCCCTATGAACAAGGTTCTGCTTAGCGACTGCCCTTCCTCCCCCAAAAAAGCACCACAACGTTGGCTGCAACACCATTGCTCAGTATTTCAGTGCTGCTGAAAGAAACATACCTATATATCCTCCATGCCCAGTTCAGACACAATGGATTAGTAGTGTTCTCAGCTTCTTAGCATCTTACTGAAGACCCCTTTTCCCCTATTTTCCTACCCAGAGTAACTGAGGCAAAAACCCAAGGCTTCTTTCCCACCCTCCACCCCCACCCCAAACAATGCAGCATTTAATTAAAAGAGAACCACAACAATACTAATGGTGATGAGGTTAAATGGTTGGATAAACAGAATGCAGCCCTCTGAAAAGCCCCTGTGTTTCAAATAGGGCGACGTGTTTAGATACAGTAGCCATTCCTCCCAAAACTAATATTTGTCAAGGCAGTGGAGGACGGTTCTTCAAAAATACATGAATGTGGAAACTATCCATCAAGAGAGAACAATTGCGTTTCCAGCTAGAAGGCAACAGGGCTCTTTCTAAAACATTTCTGACTTCAATTTTCAGCATAGCATTCCTCCCACAGCTTGAGCAGGTTGCTCAAACTAAACGTGACATTCATCCTTCTTCAATTGTTGCTGTTTAAATCCACGTGCCGGATAAACACAGTACTCGGGGGTCCAGAGAATCATTTTGCAGAGGATTTCATACCCATAGGCCCCTAAAAACACAGCTATCAGCCAGAGAATGCTGGGTGACACATCTCATTCTGAGGATCGCTCGTGCTCAAACACCTACTTGGATTGAGGCAACCTTGCCAAGATAAAGCTTTTACAGAGCCAAAGTGTTTCCCTGAAGAATTAAAAACAAGCAAAACCCACACCACTTGGCACATGTGAGCGCCTTCTCTTTTAAATACGGGTTTCCAGCCTCGAAGTACAGACTTGCACAGAACCAACGCAGCTCCGTATCTTTGCATCGGGAATGTAAGCACATCCATGCAGAACAACAAAAATCTTCGCCGCGCGCTCAGGTTTGGCTCTCCAGCTGCCTGCAGAACCCGCAGCGCCAACACAACAAACACCCCCTCCCAACAACCGCTCTCCTTTTCTTCAGCTGCTCAGGCATAAATTACACTTGTCATTTCCTCCCGAACTGTGGCTTCCCAGGAAAGAGGGAAAAAAATCAGAAGGGCTACTGCCAAAATGGCACAGTTTTTGCACGCGGGCAGATTTTGCAGTGAAATGCATGTTCTTCCCCTTCTGCCTGGAGGTTATCAAAAGAGCGGTCACACGGCATTTTCAAACCATGAGAACCAAAGACAGATGTTTATTAGAGACAGAGAGAGCAAGGCGAGCGTGTAACTGACAGCCACAATCTTTGGTTCAACCTTTGCAGCAGAAATGGGGGGGGGACTGGAAACGTTTTCAGTAATGCATGAAAAATACCTTCGTCTTCTCCCTCTCCCTCTTTTTCTCCTTTAAAGGAATCCACCTACTCAACCTAAATTGAGCCTTAGAGGGAAAACGAGCCTTCATGATAAACTGGGATTTGACGCGGTAGGAATGAAACGTTATGTCCGAGCACTACAATAAGCAGGCAGCAGAACAACAAAGGAGGTTTCCAGGATTTTCTGCCCCCGTCCCCCTCCCCATCAGCGTTTTCCCAAGTCTTCCTTCTGCTGTTTATGAAATGTCTGAATCCCAAGCCCATGCAGATGCTTTTTGGGATGAAGCAGCTTCCATTAACATTACCAAGGCTTTCTGACATTTCAGCAGCGCTCCAGCTGAGGCCGAGCCTCTCCCGACGCCTGCCTTTCCCCACGCTGGTTTTTGTTTGGTGTGTGCCCTCCCTTCCCCATGCACAAACACGTTGGTGCAGTGCCCATTATTTCCCTATGGCCTCCCCTGACGGTGACGGCCAGAGGGACATAGGTGCACGTGTGCGCTGCCCACATATGCAGCTCTGCTCCCCTTCTGCACCTCCGATACCAAATGAAAATGTGTTTACAGTCATTTGCACCAGAGCAGAAACATGCAGCCGGAGCCTGGCTAGGTGGTAGCGGACGGTTGGACTAGATGATCTCAGAGGTCTCTTCCAACCTCACAGTTCTATGACCCTCCGAGGGGCACGCTGGCCACGGCAGGTGACCCTTTTCCCTTCCCACGCAGACAAACGCGGCGGAGCACCGGGGCCAGCTGCGTTACAAGCAGAACGTGCAGCAGCAGATTCCCAGCACATGCTCCTAGCACAAAAGGAGCGAAGGGCTCCACGCTCTGCGCGCCCGCTCGTCTCCGCCTGCCCTTCCGCGGCGCTGAGACGTGACCGTTCCCCGCTGCCTTATTTCACTCCGCTAATAGATTTTAAACACCATATTGCGAGGGCCTTGCCGTGAATCTTGCAGAGGTACAAAATGGTGGATGTACGCTATTTTTTTTTTTTTTTTGCATTATTCAAAGCAACTTAGGCTCCCCGCAGCCGCACGCCCGCACCCCGCAGCCCCGCCGGCAGCGCTACCAACCTGATGTCATGTAGCCCCGCGACGCCTGCGAGATGAAAGCCGGCGGGAAGTGTTTGTGCAGCCGGTAGTCCTTCTCGCTGCGGGACCGCATGCGGTCGGAGGCCCGGTCGGAGAAGTCGGAGCTAGGCCAGGCCCGCCGCAAGGTCGTGCTCCGCGTCTTCTTCATGCTGAGGATGCCCGAGTGGAGCCCTCGCAGCAGCGCAGCACGGGCCGGGCCTCGCGGCGCTCCCGTCAGCCCAGCGCCGGCGCCGCCGGGGCGCAGCTTGCGCCCATGGTGCCGCTGCCTGCTCTAGGGCGCGGGCGGCACGGCCCGGCCGCTCTTTTTTTCCCTCTCCCCCTCGAATGATCCAATTTTACACACGTCCCACAATGCATTACACTTCATTTGCAATCAGTCCGGCTTACAGCTTCCAGATTCGTGCGGAGGAAAGGCACATTATGTGGCTTCTCAGGCAAAAAAAAAAAAAAAAAAACACGGGGAAAAAAAAAGGGAAAAAAGGGGAGGGGGGAGATCCGCAGCGTGAACGCTCCGGGATCCTAAACAATAGTCCGATTCAGCCTACCCGTGCTTAGCCAACTGTGAGCCGCCACACAAAAGACCCAAACAAACGAGGAAAACCCCACGGCCGCCGGTTGTGACCCGAATCGCAGCGCGCCAGGCGCTGGGAGAGGGAGAGGCGGCGGCGGCTCCCGGCACGGCGGGAGGAGGAGAAGGAGGAGGAGGGAAAAGAGCAGGAGGAGGGAAAGGAGGAGCGAGCGCCTCGCCCGGCCGCAGGGCCGGCGGAAGCACCGCGAGCCCCCCGCCGCCCCTCAGGCCCCGGCGGCCGGCAGCGGCCCGCGGCCTCCCCCCGCCGTGGCGGCGGGCGCCTCCACCGCCGCCCCGGGCTCTACCGCCGCCGGCCCCACGCTAGGAGCGGCGGGCGCGGGGGGCGAGGCCGCCGGGGAGGCCGCCGGGGAGGCCGCGCCGCCGCCCGTGCTCACGGCAGCCCCGGCCCGGCGCGCTAGTCCCGCCGGGCTCCGCGCTCCCCAGGACCCGGAGGCAGCGCGCAGGCATTTACATACAAAGCCCCGTGCGCCGCGGGTGTCCCGGCCCCCTCCCTGCCGCTCTCCTCTTCCCTCCCTCCTTCCTCCTCGCCCGCCCCAGGCACCCCACGCGGGGCAGCAGGGCAGGGCTGCACCATTCCCGTGCCCAGCGCCCCGCCGGGGCACACCTGGGAGAGAGTGGGTGGGCAGCCGGGCTGGCGTCCCCCGAGCGACCCTGCATGGATTCAGCGCGCTCCAGGCGCTCCTTTCCTCCTCAGAGCCCGGTGGAGGACACGCTCAGCTTGCCCGAGGTGGGCCACGGCAGGGCATTTGGAAACTGGGGGGGCGCGAGGATGTGCGTTGCTCCCCTTATCTCGTCCCGCTGGTGAACATGCCTGACACCAGGTTGAAGCAGTGTGGGCCTGGCCCGCAACGGAGTGGGGCTTGGGGACTGAAACTGCCCTGAGGGACTCAGTTCCTTGGATGCACTTGGAGTCAGGCAATGTCGCAGTGTTACCAGTGAAGGAAACTATGATGCAGGCACGTTAAGATGCTGCCTAAGCTCAGCTAATGAATTACTTGTGCTTACTTTTTATTAATTTTTTTAAAAATATAATTAATGAACCTTCCTTCCCATGGGGTTTGGTCACATTTCTAGAAGCATGGAAAATCAGAAGCCTATAATTTGGACAGCAATTGAAAGCTTTCAGTAGTGTCACAATACAGAAAGGACGATGATGAGGGACTAGGACATCAAAGTGAACAGGCCTGGAGATGCTCTCCTGTCATGGCCATGGCCATGGCGTTTTGGATTCATCCCCCAGCCTCCACCTCAGCAGGCTCTGCTCTGCCTCTGGACAGACGACGCACCAAAGAGTCATTCAGAGTTCCATTTGCTGCCACCCTGTTCACACGGTATAGAAATGACATGAACAAAACCCATCAAGAAACCAAATACTATGGGGTCCTTTTCATTCATTCTCATTTCCTTCCAACAGTGTGAAAAAATAGAGAGAGCTACATGTTTTCACTGATGTCCAGTCCACTGATTTCCACTGAGAAACGGGAAGAAGTTAGATGAGCAAAAAATCTGGTCTAGAGCACCACTAATGAAAATATATTTTCCATCGTGCAACTTACTCATCTAGCAATTTACTCATCAACCTACGCAAGGCTTATAATAGAACGTTTTCATCCTCAGACCCAAAAAAACCTAAGGAGAAGTTCTAGAATCACTCAACTTTTCTGATCCAAGGCAGATCTGGATAGGTTGGTTAGCGCAACCTAGCTAAGTCAAACCACCCAAGCCTACCCATTTCACTGGATGCAAAAGGAAATTAAATCCTAGCCAGGAGCATGAATTCCCCTTCCACTTTTCCATTTGTTGAGCAAATGATGGCCACGCTGTACAGGAAGCCACCAAAGGCAGCCTGTAGCTGGCCAGCTGATTTTAACCTATGTCTGAACTAAAATCAACCTTTCTTTTAGTCTAGACACAGCCCTAGATATCATTCTGTTCCATTAAAAAAGACATGGGATAAAGATGCGTTATGTTAGGAAGGAGACAAATAGGCAACGATATAGACACATAAGCAACGAGGAGGAAAAATGAGGTCAAGAAGTAGAAAGACAGAACACAGCAGGGTTGGAGGAGTGACAAACAAGACCACTGTCTTTCTGTGCAATTTTTCCCAACTAAAAATATGAGTCAAGTTTTAGGGCTAGTTGAACAAGCAACAGAACAGGGGACAGCTCTATCACAGTGTTGTGCCCCACTGCAACTGCCAGGAAAAAACACATGTTCTGGTACTTTTCCAGCAATTTGCTGTATGCTGATGAACCAGTGACAGCACACAGGAATGGTTCAAGTACTTGGAACTGATTTAAGTTGTATGTTTGCAGGAATTGTCACAGGAGCAGTACAGTGTTTGCAATTTACATATGATGTCCTCTACTCATTAACTGTAGGAGTCAGACTGCTTTTGGGACAGATAACAGGATGAGTCTTCATTGTGTGACAATTTTGAACAAGTAATATTTTGCTCCTATGACTATGAAAAGTTTTCATATTAAAGTTGAGGGCGGGGGAAGAAATAAACAATCCATCTACCAAAGCCCACTTTCCCTACCCAGATGTAGGGAGATTCATTTAAAACCATTTTGGAAGCCTCCTCTCAGTCCTGAGATGTTATGACTATGGTCAGCTAAAGCTTATTCTACTCCATCTTTTCAGGTTTCAGCTGCAAGTTTTCTTGACATGGTATCTGAAAGAGTTCTTTGCTTTGAAGAGAGGAATTCAGAGCAAGTTTCCTCCTGTTTTTGCATTGTTTGAAGTTGAGTTTTGTTACTGGGATGAATCAAATATATAATTAAAGACCATGTTTAAATTTTGGCTGTTTTCTTTGGAAAAAGAGCTAGAACTGTGAGTATAACTGATTTTTTGCTTCAGTGGCCAAACTGAAATAATGTAATTTTCTGCATATGAACTGAAAGCTAAAATTTTAGGGCTTTTGAAAAAAAAAAAACCACATTATATTGTTAGACATTTCAAATTAGTGTAGGTTTTATTTTTTATTTTTTAATACAAGAAAATAAATGCCTGGATTCATACAGAGTTATGTTAGACCAAGGTAGGGAAAGCAGAGCTCCCAGCTACAAATGACTCTCCTGTTTGGAATGACATTATGGTACTCTTATAAGCACAGTTTGCAACAAATACAAAATTAATCAGACATTTCCAGCAGGTGGAGAGGGGACTTTTGATTCTATTTGGCTGAAACTGTTATGAAATTCTGCTTTAATTTCCTCTTTTTTTTTCCTGCCTGTGGCATATTGGTAAAGTTTTGTCTAATTCTAGAACATGTCACTCAGTGCCACATCTACCCTTTTCTTGAATGCCTCCAGGGATGGTGATTCTACCACCTCCCCTGGGCAGTACTGGTATTTAATGTCCAGCAAGTACCATCTCCTTCTTGAATTACTAGAGGAAGAGGTGAAACTAGATTAAATAGACCCACAGATCATAGAGACCTTGGAGAAAAAAAAAAAAAAAAAAGAGGGAGAGTTAACTAAACCAAAAATGAACACCCTGCCTCCCTGTTAACCTAACAGTTCCCAGTCAGCGACATAACAGTAGCCATTCCAAAGGCACTGGTTTAACATTATAAATTTCATGTAAAGGGGCCTAGGTACACTGAAGACACCACAAAGGATTCTTACAGGTTCAAACTTCTCATCACAACCCTACTTCAGCCGAAATTCATCATCAAGAGCCTGAAGGCTTTTGGAGAAGCAATAAAAAATGTTAGCTTCTGAAAAGCTTCTATGTTATCTCTTTAAAAGTGAAAACACAAATATTACTCCGGATATCTATCACTTTTGATCTTCATAAGCACTTACTAGGTGCTAAGCAGATCTATTCCCATCTTGTTGATGGAAGAAGGCAAAAAGAAAAGGGCAGAAGGGGCCCAAAACGGCATAGGAAATCAGTGACAAATATACTGCTTTACAGCCATGGGTCCCAGCTTCAATTTCATAAGCTTATTTTTCCTCTGCTGAAAAGTAATAATTCTATTTGGTAATTATTAATAATTATATATGGTTGCCAACCTTATCCTGGGCAATGCCAAGCGTTTCCTGAGCTGCATCAAGAGAAGCGTGACCAGCAGGTTGAGGGAGGTGATTCTGCCCCTCTACTCTGCTCTCATGAGACCCTGCCTGGAGTACTGTGTCCAGTTCTGGGGCCCCCAACACAAGAAGGACTTGGAGCGCATCCACAGGAGGGCCACAAAGATGATCAGAGGGCTACAGCACCTCCCCTATGGGGACAGGCTGAGAGAGCTGGGGCACTTCAGCCTGGAGAAGAGACAGCTCTGGAGGGACATAATAGCAGCCTTGCAGGACCTGAAGGGGGCCTAAAGGAAAGTTGCAGAGGGACTCTTTATAAGGGCATGTAGCAATAGGATGAGGGGAAATGGCTTTAAACCGCAAAAGAGTGGATTTAGACTAGCTATTAGGAAGAAATTATTTACTGTGAGGATGGTGGGACACTGGAACAGGTTGCCCAGTGAGGTTGTGAATGCCCCTCCCTGGAGGCATTCAAGGCCAGGCTGGCTTTGAGCAACCTGGTCTAGAGGGAGGTGTCCCTGGCTATAACGGGGGGGTTGGAACTAGGTGATCTTCAAGGTCCCTTCCAACCCAAACCATTCTATGATTCTATGATGTGGTAGGGTACTATATGTTTAGCTCTATATATATGTATGTGTATGTGCGTGTGTGCTTGTCCAGGTGTGCGTACATGGTAATTGCTCTCATGTAATCTGGTATTTCAAGTTTCAGTCAGGGCAGCATTTCTTCTTCTCCCCCTGGCAAACAGGTTTCTGCAAGGGAGATGAGCAGACCTTGTAGCAGGGTGGGCTGCTGCTGCCACGTCAGCTTGACTGGCCTGGGGACCAACAGCATGAGGTTTTCAACCAGAGCAAGCATTTGAGCCAAACAATAACTTTAAAATGTCAAAATAGATGAAACAGGACACACAAGGAAGAAAGTGGTGCCCCTCTTCGTCAAGAGGACTGCATGCCTCCCCTGTAAAATCATCACCTCAGCCTTTGCATTCAAAGCCAGTTTCTCCCTTATCCTGGAAATGGCCCAACACATCAGTAGGAAAAACCTCTGTAAGCTTTTTAAACTTCATAAAAAAAAAACTTTTTTTTTTTTTTTTTATCTCCAACTATTTAAAGGGGGAGATACGGTGCTGCAAGATGCTGGGAAGGAAACGCAGGACCTAAGAAAGTGGGAGAGGGAAAGAAGAAATGAATCAATAAATAAAACATATAAAAGGAAAAAAAAAAGCTGGTAGTGCAAGCAGTTGAAAAGCAGTAACAAGAAGGAGGGGGAAAGAAAGCTTAGAGAGGAGAGGTGGAAAAAATGTAATTAAGAACTGGAGAAAAACACAGAACATACATACAACATCATAGGCCTTGGCAATGGCCTGCGACCAATACGGTTTTGTTAGAGGCACAGCTCTGCACAATAACCTCCCTGTGAAAAGATACAACCTGCATTGTTTAATATTAATATATCCATGATGGAGAAAAATAGCCGGCTGCACAAATGACCCCACTTTCACGCATGGCTCTGTATTATCAAACGTGCCACTAATGTGGAAACAGGCCAGAACTCAGCCTCTGAATGAGATGCTTTTGTGAAACCCCTTTCTGGCAGCAGGCTGCAACTGTCCTTGGCTCTGGGAAGTACTTGCTGTCCCTTCCCAGCCTTTGTAAGCAGATACGCAGGCAGAAAGCTCACAGTGCAGCATATCCCCTTTCCCAGCAGCTCTCAGACTTCCGCCACTAACGCTTTCAGCTTGTCACCTCTCAGCAGTACTCGTTGTTACTCACACATGCGAGAGAAGCCCAGTACTCATCCATGCTTGTGGCCCACCTCACAAAACAAGGCATCCCCTCTCGGTGGGTTTGTGGGACGGAAGAAGCAGGGCTGGCTCCGACAGCCCTCTCCTCCTGCAGAGGACTTCTGGGAAACTCCACCAAAAACAGAGAGAAAAAATCGCCAAGTCAAAGGTACAAGTGAAAAAGCTTCAAATGTAAAAAAGGAAAATATTGCAGAGCTTATCACAAGCAAGTCTTCAGTCTCACTCCAGAATGCTATCAGGTTGTGTTATACTGGCGTAGTAATCCTGGCTTAATTACAGCACCTCTTAAACCAGTTTCGGATCATATTTCTCTCACTGTTATGTTTCGGGAATGCGTGATGACAGGAATGCAGTGCTGCTGCTGCACACATGCTGTAGTTCACCGATTCATTTTTCTGTGTGCTGGCTTATACACTGTGGTGTTTATTTTAACTTGCATGACTTTTTAGAAAAACCTGCCTCTGTTACGAGAAGAAAGACTGCCCTGTATTTTTTTCAGCCCGGACCCTTCTGACTGCATTTGTGCTTCCCCTGTGTTGAAGATAATTGATGCAGAAGGGTTGTGAGTCTGGGTACCCAGGTATTTTGAGACACTGCTTACCAGTCTCAGACACCAAGACTAACCCAAACACAACACGGACTGCAGGATCCAGCCTTCGCCTCGCCGCACGCTTCTCCCCTCCTGAAGTGGATGGAAGATGGGCTGGAACTCCTTGACATACAGAACTGGAGACAGAGGGAAGCTGTGAATAGTGCAAAGACTTCCAAACAGCCAAGCACTGATTAGACCCCACACGTATAACAGATTTCAAAACCTTAGAGAAGTGGAGCTACAGCAGCTCAGTTCATTCATTGGCTGCTCTTACAAAGGATACAGGAGCAAAAGATCTGCCAAAAATCTTGACCTCAACTTTCTTGTTTTCCACTGGTGTCACATGTCATTAGTACCCTGGTATTTAAGTAACCTGCTGATATATGGGGGCCAGCTGGACGGTGTTAGAAAAACAGCCTGTCCTTCTGGGTTGGTAGTTTGAAATAGAGAGCAAGAAGCAAGAATCCAGTGTAGAACTCACCAGCAGTAAAAGCCATTATTGATTGTGTTTTTAAAGACTAATTACACACCTTTTTCCATTCGTCCCTAAGCCAGTGTTTCTGCTGCACGCTCACATAAGAGCTCACATGACTGTACCATCATGAGCAAGCCCTGGGCTCTGACGAAGCTCCTCTGTGCAAAGCAACACAAAGCATCAGCAGATTCTGCATGTCAGGTAGGCACTCTTAAAGGAGAAATCTGCCAATAAAGAAGAGAATGCCCTTGGCTATAAGAAGTGGACACTGCTTTGCACTTTGCGCAGCTACGATTTAACCATATATTAGTTTTAAATTCCAAATCCTTGTCTGTAAGGATTACTTGTCATATATTAAACAAAAAGCCACAGCTATCTTTGCAAAAGGGACAATGCACGTATTTGACAGTCTTCGAAACCAAAGCAGCATACCAAGGGAACTAAATCCCAGCAGCTGCTCTAGCTCCACAGAGCATTTGCTGAACAACCCGGCACTAAGCTCCCTCTAAAAATTCTTGCTTATACAGCTGTGCCATATAGCGAGCCTATTTTATAGACATATATATATATATATATATATAGCATGTATAACAGGCAGAGATCTTTAAAGCCTTAGGAAAGTTGGGAAGCCTGAATATAGGGTACTCCACCCTCTGTAAACAACCTCTTGTCATGAATTTATTTCCACACGTGCATGAAGTTCTGCCTATATCAAATAGGCTTTCAAAACAGAGGTTTAGCACTGAAAATGTATGGTTCCCACCCAACAGTTTGAAGAGAATGTGAGCAAGACAAACTCCCAGCAGTGAAAAAGCACTGATTCATCATCTCACAACAAAGTAATTTAATTACTTCTTGGATATTTTATTATAGTCTTAGATTCAGAGGCTGTCTCATTGGCATAAAGCAGTATTTGGGCAGCAGAAAAATCTCAAGAGAGAAGCCATAAACACAGACAGAAATTAGGTGACTCAACACACACCTGACCAAAAGGCAACACAAAACTTCCAGTCTGAATGCTCTCTGGACCAGACTGCTGCCATACAGATGCAGCGTGTCCCCATGGAGGCAGCACTCCAGTGCTGGTTTTCAGTGGGATGCTAGAGCAGCTCCATTCTCTGCTCTGGGGACAGCTGCCCTGCCCTGCTGCTGGTTACCATGGCTTGTTGCCCCCCCTGCTTATCTTCTGAAGCACCAGCCACAGGGAGCTTTGCTACTTTATCTATATACCCTTCTGTATTACTGGGTTGCTGCTGGTTGCTTTATTGTTAATTTATCTGTTTTTAGATACGAAGAGGGACTTGCTTCCAAAGGAGCACTGTTATCTCACAGATTTTCTGAAGGTCAGCACAAGATCTTACCTCCTCCGTGCGCTAAGCAGAAGGAAGCAGCACCCAAAGTCTCAGCTTAGAGAAGTGCTTATAACATAGCACTTCAGTGTCATGCTGGATATAAGAGCAGTCTCTGGTGTGAATTTTTCAACCTACGACCTTCCTACCAAAGTCAAGGCTGAGAACAAGTGAAATGTGTAGATGTTACAAAGAAAACGTATCTTATTACAAAGGAATATCACTGTAACAGCCAAATTGAAGTTGTGTAATTAAGAAAAATAAACTAAAAGCTCATCAGAAAACAAAACAAAACAAAAAACAAACACCAGAGCTCCACTCTAGCTCTGAAAAGCATACTCCTCACTCCCACCACAAAAGAGTACTTACATCCTTTAAAGAATATGAATGGCACTAACATAGGATAAGGTTTCTTTCAAAATGCTTTTCATATTATAATGAATTTTTTGTGAGGCACAGAAAACCACTTATACTTAATATTTCTGGATATCTAAAAAGATCTTTTTCAAAAGAAACAAACATCTTAAGTGAGATAATTTACATGAAAGGGATAAATTTCTAAGCATTAGAATTCTACTGAGTAGAACTACGTGCAAAATGAAGAGCTGGAAATTCTTTAGTCTTCATTAAAACTGATGACTGTTGAGCTGAACTCAATACCTTCCAAACCAAATGCAGTAAATCCTGTTAGTTATGGTGCTCGTCTCAGCAGCTCCGGTAGGGAGTCACCATGTTTCTACACATAAAAAATGCGAGCGCTCTTTACCCCAGCCGTCCCAGAAATCACCAAATACTCAGCCAAGCAGTTCCTAATTTCTAAAAGAAAGCTGGAGAACCTCCGTAAGCAAGCACGCAGGGATTTGCCTGTGATTTGTTTCTTGACCAGGGAGATGTTTGGGAACCTTTCCATCGCCCGGGCAGCGTGAGGTAGGTCAGGCAATCTTCTGGTAGATTTCAGATTTGTCAGTGTGATGCTAATGCCAAATCCTCTCTTTTTCTTACCACCCCCCTCTCCCCAAAGATGGATCTTGTTATTATCCCAGCTGATGGATCTGAGACAAAATAAATACAGACATCAAGGCTGAAACAATGACAGACTATCTGAGAAGGCATTTAGGGGCCCCCAGCTGTCCAAAGAGTAAAAAAGTTATAAAAGCAAGTACTTCTTATCGCCCACACCCCTGTGTCATTGCTGTAGTACTTAAAAAGAACATAAACCCTATGGATTTCTACCCACCACAGAGTAATTACTGAAATAACAAAGAAGAGAAAAAAAGTTTTTCCAAAGCCTGATGCTATTACTGAACTGCCAATGAAAAACTCCCACTAACACCCCTTAAGTTTATCCTCCTGCACTCCTAATCTGAACACAAAAGGTTGGGTTTAACCCCCCCACCCTGAGATTAAAACCGCCCGCAGTTTTCTGCTGCAGGCCAGCAATGACAATACTTTAAATCCTTGGCTACTTGCTTCATGAAGATGCAGCCTACAGACAGTCCCCCAAAGTTCTTTGAAATGATAAATACAAAGCAGGAGGAGGTCATAAAGGAAATATTCCTTGTGAAAGGAACAGATATCATATGCAGGCTTTTCAAATACATTTCTCAACTGCTTTGCTTTCAGCCACCATATTCTCAATTCTGCATTGTCTGAAGCTTTGGAAATAAAATTCAGGAATGAAATGAAACACACAAATTAGTGCTGAACACAGATGCCAATATATGCATGCATTACCTTTCAGAACTCATAAACCTCTCAAATGTAAATTGTGTCCTACTCCTTATCTGGAAAGACTAATTATTTACCTAATAAATGGTCCTAGGGCAATTATCAAAAACTTGACCACTTAAAAGTAACATACAGGTTTTATCACATAATCTTCTGTAGCATCTACCAATTATTTCAGTACAAGCCAGCGTGGTTCCCTGCTGCACTGGAAATCCAGTTACCTCTCTGCCAAGAGCTTTCCAATGCATACAAAAGGAACCAGGATTGAGAGCTGTTTTATCCTCTCTTTTCCCATAAACTAACATGCCTTTTCTCTGCTGCAATTTCTCTCAACAAATGCAAGTAATTACGTAGGAGGGTGAGATTTCCAAGGTAAGAGAAAGAAACCTAAAGTTTAGCAATCTAGCTTTGCCAAGAAGTTCCGCCAGCTTAAACTGCCAGAGAGCTGCTTGCAGGGATGGGCAGCAGGCGAACAAAAATGGTGTCCCGGCACCACGATGGAAGTGATGGAAAAGCGTGAACTGCTGGTAGGTGGCCAAGTCCTCCTGTCTACCTGCATGCCCTGGAGGTAAGCAGGACAGCAGGAGTTTTATTTCTGGCCCCTACCCCACTCCGGGGACAAAATGTTTCCCCTTCTCTATTTGGATATGTTAAACTCAAAATAATTGAAAAGTGAGATCTACATTCACTTGCAGAACATGTTTGTTTTGCTTATCTTGTAAGGTCTCAGAAACCCCGTTCATACTAGCTTCTGGCTAGCTGCTCCACCAGACAAACTGAGAAACATCACTGTCCAGATTCACAGACTGTGTAAGCGAGGAGGAAGGTAACCGGCTGCCACAGCAACAGTAGCACTCTGAGGAACACTCAGCTTCACTCTCAGGAAAGGTGCCAAGACTTAACTAAACCTGTAATAGGATGAAGTGGTTAATGGAAGCAAGCGCTCCGGCCAGCATCCAATGCATGGTTAAACCACTGGTGATGCTGAAAAGCCAGGCTGCTGAAGTTTGAAGTAATTCAAGCTGTTTAATGTTGATTTGTTTGCAACCTAATGCAACCCAGCCTACAGAAACAGCCATCACTGGGACTGCCTGTGTGTTTGATGAGCTGCATTCCTCCACTTCTGAGAGCTTTTCAGGCACTTTCCTGTGTTCAGAAGGGAAAGCCTGCTCACAAAGATATTTCAGATACAGAAAAGAGTGAAAGGTGATAGCAAGCTCAAGAACATGGATTTGGTGAGGTGGGATGAAGGAGGCGGCATTCTTAGCTGCACACCTTGCTGCATCTAGGCTATGGCAAGGTGTGCAGCTAAAAATGCATCACTAGAGGAACCCTGCTGGGTCACTACTTCATTGTTAGAGGACATCTGGTTTCTAGAATTCCCTAGGAGTCAGGAGGAACAATTCATAAGCACAGTTCATTCAGGCTTGCCATGACTCACACTGCTCGCAATATGAACGAAAACCTGGTTGGTGCAAGAGCAAAATAAACATTCACTATGAAGCAAAATTACTAGTACTCTCTGTCCACAATTAAAGCAATCAGCTACTCATTTTCTTCAAAATAACTTTGATGGTTCCAATATTTATTGAAAAAAAATCACCTGTTTCTGATGGGCAGTCCTTTTGACTTCTCAGCAATGTTCATGACATACATGTTAGTAACATTACAATTTTTTTTTTGTTGATTTCATCTACAAATCATTTAAATTTTTAGTATTACTTCTCATTTCAGTGCAACCAGTTAGATAAGTTTTCAATCAGATTTTACTTTTTAAAGGACAAAGAAACACAAACGGCAGCACTGATCTCTGAGCACATGGGTGCAATAATGCAGAATGTTCTTTTAGCAAGCTGAGATGTTGAGCAGGCCACTTCAAAAGTGATAAGACATTGATTCAGAAGGTGTCGGAACAGATTCCTATTTATCTGTGCCACTTCAGAATACTACATTCTCCCTTGATTGCTAAGTCTTGAAAGTTAGTGTGAAACCTGGTGATTTGAGAACAGACTGAGAGAGGACTTGGCCAGAAGCATAAATCTCACCATACCCATCTTCTAATAGCAGCATCGCACCGCCCCTAGAGAGATCAGGTAAGTAATCCAAACCTTCTAGGTTATAACACCAAGTTGAGAGAAAAAATGTGAGCTCATCAATGGTGAGACATTCCAGTGGTCAAAAAAAAATAAAATAATAATAATAATAAAAAAAAAATAGAGCATTCAGAAATTCAGAGACTTTCTTTGCTGTTTCAAGGAAAAAGGGGGACATTGAACACCATGTGCAGCAGAAGGAACTGCAGTAGTCCTTTCTGAAGCAGAGTGTATAGCTTTAGTGCCAGTTACAGAGATGTATCCAACAACATGATTATTAGAGGTACTATGAGCAGGGACGTCTTCCAAGTGTTGGAGGCCACTTAGTGGGTACTGAATGTTCCAAGAGAAACTTAATGCTGTTTACCCATCTTTGAAGCTCTCCCCGCACAAGCCAGGGTGGCTTATTTGCAAAAAAAAAAAAAAGAAAAAAAGAAAAAAGAAAAAAAGGTAATTACTGTCTTTAGATTAAAAACAAACAACTCCAGCAACAAAATAATTATTCTGACAAACTAAGTCACTCATAATACATGCATGCCTTCATGGTTTGCTTGGCTTTCTTAGAAGTCATCTTTTTTTTTTGGATATCATGACTTCTGCATCCAGAAATGAACCCCAGTCACCTGCTGTTCCCATGGATAACAGTAACAACTGAATTATCTGAAAATGACAGACCGAGCTCTCCATGATATACTTTGTATTTGAAGAGCAGGCAACAAAAACAATGTCGCAGAGAGAAGCAGATGGCCAGTGAGTTATCACTCTGGGTCTGATGACTTGTGTGGGCTGAACTTGTTTATTTACTTACATATTTGCAAAAAAGAAGCCTTCCTTATGTTGGCAGCAGCTCCGTATGAGGTCCTCAGGCGGCCGCAGCTAAGCAGAACACACCACTGCCTACACACAACGTCAAGGGATTAAGCATATACCTTCAAATCACTGCATGTTCTCCTACGATGGCAAAAGTCACCATTGACCCTTCCTGGGGCCAGGGTGTTAAGCAACAAGGATTTCTACCACTGGAGCTCAAGAATGGGCTAACAGGAGCCCACAGCGTTCCTGCTGGGGGCAGGACAGAAGGAGCCCAGGTGCTGCAGGGCAGGGAAACAAGAGGAGGCTGTAATTGCTGGGTGCAACCTCCTGCCAACCAGGAGCTGGTATCTCTGCCTTCCAACCACCTCCAGCACCCCCGGGCAGTGGGGGCAGCCAGTCCTTACTGGCCGTGCTAGGAGATGAGCAATTGAGGCATGAAGACAAACACTTTCTTGTCATGTTAAAGCTGCTGTCAGTGGGCATATGAGTGCGTGCCATGACATTGTTTCTCAGTCACAAAAGCTTTGCAATAAACTTTTCTAGGCTACCCTTGACTAAACTGTTAATGCAAACCCCATGCCAGCTCAGTGCGAGGCATGACAAAACTGCCATCAAATGGGTGTGAAGCAGAAAGCACAGCTTCTGTGTCAGCGAGCCCCATCACATGGGCCATGCTGGGAAATACAGATCCTTCTTAGATCATCTCACCCCCTCTTCAGAACTGTTCGCTTTACCTTCTCTTCAAATGCTCTTATTACCTCCTAGGCACATAAAAATTAGGCAGCCTTTCTAGACACGTAACAAACAATTATGCATACATACGTACTTTGGTGACAAATTAGATGCTGAAAATACAATAAGAAATGCCACTGTGCGACCACTTAACTCGCTGAAAATCAGCAGAAAATACCTTCTGTCTGTAGCGACACTAACACCACGGCCCTCGGCTGCAGTCAGCAACCAACCCTATTATTGTAAAGTGATAGATAGGTATCTATCACCTGCCAAGCCCAGGCAGGCAGCGGCTGGGGGGTGAAGCTGGCACCAGCACAGGTGGGAAGCTGGGCCACGGGCACCCACAACTGCCCATGGAGGCCTGCTGCAGGCAGCCCTGCCTGTGTCCTGCACAGCACCCATCCTGCTGCAGGCACTGAGCGCCAGGCCCCAGCTCACCACCCACCTCACCGTGTGGGAGGTGTTACACAGGGAGACTCATGAACGCCATCTGCTCAGCCGTGGATCTGACTTTTTTTTCCCCCCCAGCATGTAATAGTCTGTGACAGTAGAAAGTACACTAATGCAGTCCTACATTTTCCATTTCTATACGGTGCGAAGAAAAAAAGTCCAAATGTACTTTTCATCTCCCACAACACTGCTCTTAGTCTTGTAAATGAATATGAGCTTCTTCTAGTTAAAAGTTAAGAGGCATAAATACTCACAATGCTGACACCTGTACAAGAATGTGAAGACTAAGAGGAAGCCACTTTTTTCTGTGGCATCTTTATTCATCCTACTCTGAATATAAAACATGAAATTTCATAAATTAATGCAAATGTGGTGAAAACTTCAATCCAGACATGGAAAAGAAAACCCTTCTAAATATGTGATATCACTAAACATAGGGAAGGCTCTGAAGAGATCTCACTGTGGCCTTCCAGTCCTTGAAAGAAGCTTAGAAGCAGGAGGGGGTGCGACTTTGTACATGGTCTGATAGTGACAGGACGAGGGGGAATGGCTTTAAACTAAAAGAGGGGAGGTTTAGGTTTGATATTAGGAGGAAAATTTTCACTATGAGGCTGGTGAGGCGCTGGCACTGCTGCCCAGAGCTGTGGGTGCCCCATCCCTGCAGGTGCCCAAGGCCAGGTTGGATGGGCCCTGGGCAGCCTGAGCTGGTGGGGGCACCCAGCCCACGGCAGGGGTTGAGGCTGGGGGAGCTTTAAGGTCCCCCTCCATTCTGTCATTCTATGATCTTTTTTTCCCATTCTTCACATCCACATTTTACCAGTAAACAATTTTTGCTTCCAAACTGCCCAAGTACTTGGACACCCAGTAAGCATTTGCATGTGGACAGGACTGGCTTGTTGGGGATGATTAAAGCACCCCAGACTAAAGCCAGGTGGCCAAGCCCAGGAAGGCTGCAGCAAGGCCCAGCTGGGGAAAAGCCATTCCTTTGGGGCTGGCAACTGTGCAGTGGGCCCCACTGCCAGGAGCCAGGCACCTGCAGCACCCGCAGTGCCCCAGTGTGTGCCTGCCCAGTGAGGTGGGGAGAGGACGTCCCTTGGTGTGCCTGTCCTCAGCCACAGCCAGACGGGCTCCCCTGAAATGGTGTGGGGTGGTGAACATTACACATCGGTCAGAAACTCAAGCTGAAAAGAAGACTGCCTTGAGTCTCCTGCAATCAACTTCTTTGCCACATCTGTGGGGTTTTTTTTTTTGTTTTGTTTGTTTTGTTTTTTTTTGTCATCTGAATAGCAGACAGCATTTGTGACCTGTGCAAATACATTGACTGTCAAGACAACACGAAGACATTAAAGAAAGTGACTAATTCAGCTTGCTGTTCCAGCACCAGGCAAATTCGAGAGCTATTTGTGGAGCTGATGGAATATGGGAGGTGGGGGGGAGGAAATGTTAATACTGCAATTATCCAGTTAATACCGTTTTAGTAAGATATTAAAAAAAAAATACATGAAAGCATTTGAAAACATCTAATGAAACACATTTTTAAGTGAGGATTGAAAGCCATCTGAATAAACTGAGCAGAAACCTTCCACGGGTGTGGGTTTTAACTGTGATTTATGTTCTGATAGCCAAGCAGTGAATGCCGTTTGCCAGGCACATGAGACTGCTTTACACGTAAGATTCATCTGCACAAGAAACACTTTCAATTGGTTCTCTTTTTCTTTCTATTTGAATTATAAGGCTATTAACATACGAGGCCACAGCAAACCCCAATATGCTTCTAGCCTAATTTTCAGTCTCCTAAAGTGGCCAGCAGTGCACAGCCAAGGAAGAATATGGAGGCAGTGGTATCTCTCCCTAACATCCTATTGTCCCCCACCATTTCCAGCTCAAGGGACTTGAGGTCTGGTGAGTAGCCTCCATGTACTACCACATGTTTATAAACATAATTGACCTTGCCTGACTGGAAGAGATAGCAGCTATTGAGCACATGAAACTTTGGTGTATACTGAGGGCATTGCTCTCAGTATAGAAATAACCCAGCAATGTCATTACTGAACATCAGAACGTACACCCCAGGTTGCATCCACAAACACACATGACAGAGTCTGACCACAATACACTAGTTTTTCAGAGAACAAACAGATCACTTTATCTCTTGAAGAAAGTTTCCATCCCTGATGCACTGCATTTAAACACGACAAACTCTTGCCTTACTTTATTTTTGAACCAAGCAAGTTGAATGTACTAAAAAGATGATAGTGATATAAACTACTTTCTAGTGCAGGGTGATGAAACTTGTAATGAGCCATCCCACACAATTTTTATATCAGACAGCTTCCCAAAAAGTTATTTTCAGATTATTTTTCTGTTGAAAAGTGGTTATGGTGCTGTGCAAAACAGCCTGCCTGCAGAAACCATCAAAATACTTAAGTCTCCACGCTCTATGTTGGCCAATTCTTCAAATTCTGACCCTCTTTTTCTAGGAGATCCTCTACACCACCACTGCAGGATCAGGTACAACATCTTTGCAGGACTAGGGTTCCGTCTGTGCTTCCTTGTTAATGTGCTTGGGAACTTTTGGGGGGTCACGGTGACAAGGACAACTGCAGATGAACTAAAAATTATTTTTTTTTTTTCCAAAATGCAAACTGCTGACAAACTGCCTTTGGACGGGCCATCTCTCTAGATGTGAGGAAGGCACAATGAGTAGAATCTAGCGAAACACACACACAAAGCATACTCAATGGTGACCGAGACATGCAAGAAACATTTTTAAAGCAGTTCTCTGTGTGAAGCAGACAGAACTTTGCTGTAGTCTAACCTAAGCACCACACAGTGCCCCCTGCTGCATACACAAGCAATAGGCTACACACGACTAAACAATGACATCATTTGATATTAAACAAGATGTGCTGTATGTATGACAAATATTTATTTCGTTAGCTACTGCTGTTTTCCAAAACTACTAGCAAATGATGCAAACATCCTCAGTACGGGCTCACAGCAGATGTTTGCACATTCGCTGTCCCGTGCTGGGTCTGCAGGCTGTCTGCCACCTCACCTCCCAGCTCTGAGCACAGGGAAATTCATGCTGAGAGGGAGCAGAGACATTTCCTGGGAGAGTGTCTGGCCCTGCTATCATGAGATTTAATCACAAGATAGTCATTAGGTCTGAACAGCACAGCGTGACACAGTCGCCCCTGTCCTAAATGCCCGGACAGGAAGATATAGATTCTGGAAGTGATGAACCCAAGTGCGCTGCAAGCACCCACCTCTGTGCTCTGAGTTAGAAGAAACAAAACAAAGAGAAACAAGAGAAACAGACATACGAGAAGGTCAAGTGTTTGATGTCGTTTTCAACTTCCAAATAAATGTGCGTTAAGAGCCTATGAAAGGTCCTTCACGTGCAACATGAAAGAGGTAAGTGCAGACCAAAGAACTGAGAACCTAAAGAGGATTTATTGATTGTCAGACAGAGCCAGGGAGGTTTCCTAATGTGGAATACAAATATTTAATCTGATTCTGAAATCTTATCTGCTGCCTTTAAGAAGATTAACATAAATTATCTTGCAGCAGACTATGAATTTCTGATCCATTGCATGAACTACAAATATTTATCAAGGAGTAAGACTTGAACATTTTAACTAATTTTATTAGCATTCTACTCAAAATCAAATTCAACAGAGGTGGTCAAAATGGAAATCTGTTCAAGTCAGTTTGACTGGCTGAGAAAACTGGAGATGTGCAACCTGGAGAAAGCTTCAGGGAGACCTGAGAGCCTTTCAGTATCAAAACAGGAGCTATAAGAAGGAAGGGGATAGGCTCTTTAGCAGGGTCTGTGATGATAGGACAAGGGGAAATGGTTTCATGCTAGATGGGGAGATTTAGATTGGATGTAAGGAAGAAGTGTTTTACAATGAGGGCAGTGAGGCACCGGCACAGGTTGCCCAGAGAGGCAATGGGTGCCCCATCCCTGGAGACAGCCAAGGTCAGGCTGGAGGGGCTCTGAGCACCTGATGGAGCTGTAGGTGTCCCTGTTCATTGTAGGAAATTGGACCAGATGGCCCTTAACGGTCCCTTCTAACTCAAATGATTCTGTGACTCTAAGTTATATCATAAAAATAATATTTGCATACATACATGTAGCATGGTGCAAACACGTTGCACCTGTATGCAGAGAGGAAAACATAAGTAAATTGTTCAAGTTGATCTTGAAAAGCACTCAGACATGAAGATGTTAGAGCAGAAAACTTCTTTCTAAAGTAAGTAAATAAATAAAGTTTTCCCAAATTGAAAACTTCTGTTCTAACCTGGAATGAAAAGGAGATACTTAAGAGTAGAAGCTATATTCAGAGGGAGGAATTCATGCATACACCCTTTTTACTTTCTTACACAGGCTTCAGTTTGCTAACATCATGCCCGTGACTGCTTCTCACCTGTCCATAGAACTGTCCAGGTTTCACGCTTGTCTTTGACCTTTCCACCGAATGGAAAGGGATAGGAGGCAAAGCCTCTACAGAACACTTGCACCCACCAGAGTGAAGCCAGGGGTCAGTCTTTCCATTTCTGCCCCATAAGCTTGGTCGGCAAAAGACCAGAGAGCCCAATCAAAAGCTCACAATGTTTTTGTTGAAGTCCAAGGGTGCCAGTACATCTAAACAAAATGGCAGATGCTATGATGGAAGAGGCAGGAGGCTCCACAGCTGTGGCTGAATTCAGGAGCTAACATGTATTTCCATGCATTGTAGGTCTTCAGGTGGGCCCAGTCAGCATGACAAAGCCAACCTAGCAGCACACATACCCACATTCCTGCTTTTTTCCTCAATAATCAATTAATGGCTGAGCCACCATGCAACAGCAGAACATCATCTCTGTGCCATTAGCTCTGGGGCTTTTCCCTGAGATGTGAAGCAAGTCAAACAGCCTTATGTTTGTCATGACACAGTTTCAGCACCTTACCTAATTCAACCTGAGCCTTTCATCTAGTCAAGGCCCAAGAGCAACTCAAATGAGTCCTCAACTGTGGTGCTGCATGGGCGACTGCTTGCTACTTCAGCAGCCAATGTAATGCATGGCATATGGACATACCAACATTTGCATTTTTCCTGTAGTCAATGAAAAAATTATTTTCATGATGAAGTAGTCCAAAGGGCATTACCCTTTTAAAGCTCTTCACTAATTCTTTATACTATCCGGAGCAGAAATACTTCTCTTTCAAAGCAAGCAGACAGAGATGCAGCTCATTTCCTTCCCAGCCCACTGGAAGCCACATGGCAGAGCCATGCTCTCCAGCAGGGCACAGTGAATACTTCAAAGTCAGTGTTCTTCATTTGCACATAATAACCGCAGTCACAAAGTGTGTCTTTCCTTGAAAGTGTCTAACAAGGATCCTTGCATAATTTCAGGTAAAGCATTTTAATTTCCCCTTATCTTCTTACAAAGATAATCTGTTGGTGAGAAGATGTAAGAACACCCACGGGAATGGAATAATGACACAGGTCAGACAAGTCCACTGACGTAAGACACGTTCTGTAGCACAGCAGTCTAAATTCAAGTGGCCCTTGCTGTATTTCCCTCCTACACCTACTGCATAGCTAGTATGAAGCAGAAGTCCTGTGGAAAACCACAGAATATGATCACATATTCTGTTCCTCAGCTGTAAAATGGCAGCAGCATCACTTCCTTCCCTTAAAGGGCTTCTCTGATCACAGAAAACCATAATATATGTTCTACTACAGAGGTAGTGAACCCCATACACATACCCCAACAGAGTCTCAGTCTGTCATAATCCAGAGGTAAAAGAGTGGCAAAAGTTAAGTTTGCAAATTTGCCCCCCCCCCCTTTTTTTTTTTTCTGCAAGCACTTGCCGTCAGAGCTTTTAACTTTAGGTTTTAGCACATGAATTCCAAAGTTATCCTAAGGAAAACAGGCTGCTTATTACACACACACATGCATTATACATGCACAACCCTTGATATCTGCATTTTTGCATCATGAAAGCCATTATTCCAGAAAGTACTGCCCTGGGTAGACCTCATTACTGAAGACAAATCTTGTGCTGCCTCTACTGCTCCTGCCACCAAGAGTGCTTTGTGCCAAGTACGCAGGCTTACATAAAACTTCTGAAGATTTTCTTTCTTCTGTTTTATCTCAGGCCAAAACACTAATTTTCTGCACAATATACTCAGTAATATATATGCAGAACGCTTACTGGCACCAGCACCTACTACATTATGCTCATCAAAAACAAACTATTCAAAAAAAATCCCACATTAGACAGGTCACATTGGACACAGCCTGCTGGACCTGATTCTGAGTTTCAGCATGCATGTTCTGCACTTGAGCAACATCAGATGATAGGAAAAGGCTGTGGTTACTCAGGGAGGAAGCAGGAACAAGAAATCACTGCAACGCCAGCACCAAATGCAGGGCCTGGGAGTGCTCCTCACCAGCTCCAAGCTGGAAGATGAGAGACTCATTTACCACCTGATGCCCTTCAGCGAAGCACTCGGGGTATGTGCTGGGAAGCTAGTTTCAGCCTTGCAACTTCCTAGGCAGTCAGAGCTGTTCTGGTTGCTGCTTGGAGGCTGTGTGGTGAGTCAGAGCACGCATATTCTGGCACATCTCAAATTTTCTCGAGGGGTAGAGACCATGGTAAGAAAATTTTCACTTTCTAGCTCTCTCGGTAAGAGCAAAACTTCACGAGTTGAAGAAAAGATTCTCCCTAAGCCAAAGGCACCTCCTCGGGCAGAAATAAGCCTGCTACAAACAAAACCAGTTTTAGAGCTCCTCTCCCACACCCCCTGCTTCCCCTAAAAAGGGAGAAAAAAAATCTTCCATAACACAGTGCATTTGGTGGCCTAAATATAGGTGTTACCAGATGCCCCGCTGACACAAAGAGGTCATAATTTGAGAACGTGAGAAATGACTTAAGTCTCCAAAAGAAAATTCAACCTGGAACAATTAACCTGAGAGCAGCACTGGGATGATGTTCCAGAAAGCTCATTTGAAGGCAAGCTTCTACTGGGGAAAGTTTAGCAGCTCAGGACTGCTGAGGGTAAGTTCTCACATTTACACCTGACAGAATTAATTCATTTGGACATGAAACTCATCTGAAAAAACACCACATTTCTGCAGCCATGTCCTGCTGTCATTTCCTAATCTTCTTACTGAGATGCTATGAGTAACACACCACCATGTCCAGCAATATTGGCATCTGCCTCCTACCCTGAGAAACTTTGTGACATGCTTGCAAAGCCATCAAGCTCTTCTGAGAAATATCCCCATCTGCCAGTGTGCTTCTCACACAGACACTCAATGACCACACAACTCCCCTGGGTGTCTTTCCAAGCTTTGAGACACTTTCAAATGTTTTGTTCAATTACTATCAGTGTTTTCTAAATTTTTTTTCTGAAATGTGAGAAGCAAAATGTCACACTGTGTTCTGTCCTTCCATATGACCAGAGGAGGGCCACAAAAATGACCCAAGAGATGGAACACCTCCCTTCGAGGACAGGCTGAGAGCTGAGGCTGTTCAGCATGGTGAAGAGGAGGCTCCAAGGAGACCTGAGAGCTGCCTGTCAGTATCTAAAGGGGGCTCTAAGAAGGAAAGGGACAGACTCTTTAGCAGGATTTGTCATTACAGGTCTAGGGGAAGTGGTTTCACACTACAAGGGGGGAGATTTAGAGTGGATATAAGGAAGAAGTTTTTTACAGTAAGAGTGGTGAGGTACTGGCACAGGTTGCCCAGAGAGGTGGTGGATGCCCCGTCCCTGGAGACAGCCAAGGTCAGGCTGGAGGGGCTCTGAGCACCTGATGGAGCTGCAGGTGTCCCTGTTCATGGCAGGGGGTTTGGACCAGATGGCCTTTAATTCTATGATTCTATGATTGCCCAGACAGCATTTTTTGACCCATGAGCACTTTTTCTCCCTGCCATGTTTCTCTGCAACAACCCCCCACACAAAGCAAGCTTGGATTAAACAAGAGCACACGAAGAAATTACAAACAGAAGGCACAGAGGAACATAAGCTGGCTTTCACTAACCTTTTTCCAGGACTGGGGAGCTGGGATGGCCTGGGTCAGTTGGAGCTGATGGACAGACCTGAGCAGCAAATTCGCTATTGTCTGCCACCAAGCAAGTGAGCGAGCAGGGT